>NW_020949602.1:3802828-3822081 GCF_900497805.2 Vombatus ursinus
GAGACCACAAGGAAGAGTAGTGGTCAGGAGCCAGGTAAGTGATAAGAAAGCAGATCATGTGGACCAGGAAACATTCACAAGTGTATGATGATAGGATATTCCCTGGTCATCCCAGCTGATGGGCAAAGACCTCAGAACAAACTCTCAGACATGAGAATGAATTGAGATAAATGAACTTCAACATTCACCAATTCTTAGTCAGGCCTCCAACTCAGGATCCAATCTGGATGCCACCAGCCACACAATGATGCCCACAGACAAGTCAAGGCCTGACAGGAGCTCTGTATGCCTGAGGCCATGATGTACCAGATCACTACACCTCTGAACCAGAATTCAAGGCACTAAACCAGGAAGGAATTTACAGGTTCAGTCCATTAGCTAATTAACTAGAATTTATTATGTGTCTAATCTGTGCCAGGCACCAGGGACACAAGGACAAAAATGTCCCGATCCCTGCCAGGAAGTGGCCGGGATTCCATTGTGCTCCCAACACAGACAGAAGAATAAAAGGTGAACAGTGGGATGCAGTGGTCTAGAAATCTCTGGGGCATGTAATGGATTTTCCTTTTTACTTCTTCTTCATTGCAAACTGGCAAATTTGTGTCTCAATCTTGGCTTTCCATTTCTCATCTCTCCACCTTTTGCTGGTTGACCCCCCCCCCCTCACACCATACCTGATGTGTACTTTCTCTTAGAATCCTTGTTCTAGCTCTTGGCTTCCCTCTTGGCCCATATGACCTTGAGTCCCACAGCTGGCTCATACAAAGGTATGCACATTGGGATAATTTGCAAATATGTAGACACACACACTGTAAAACTCAGCATCATGATATAATGATAAGACAGAACACTTAGTCCTTAAACACTTAACAGTCCTGCCTGGGCCCCATCATCTACCCTGCAGAGGGTACACAGATAGAGCCAATGCTCACTGCTCTCCAGAGATGCCAAGTTTACTGGAGCCCTCTCATCCTCCCTCTTCTGTTGTGCACAGTAATAAAGCCCAAGGCACAGCGTGATGGGAGTTGTCAAGTCTTGAAATGAATAATAAGACATCTTCAGAGTGGAGCATAAAAAAGAGACGTGCTAAAAATACCTTCGATGTGGATTGCATCTGGGAAGCCAAAGAATGCATCCCCATTAGACAGTTTGCTTTAATTGCGGCGGAACAAAACCCCAGGCAGAATCAAAGACCTCACACGCTAACTGCACCTGCTCACAGGTAAACAAAGGAAAGGAAACACACACAGCGCTTAATTCAGCTCCCTTACCCTGCTCCTTGGTAAGTGAAATCCTATACCAGGAACCTCGAAGATCTGCAACTTTATGGAGAAACAATGGAGATGCTCAGAAGAGCTTAGCCAATGGGCAGACTTCTTTGCTGTACCCTTATCAGCCCCTCTGTTTTACTTTTAAAGTAGTATCATTTCATCCAGATCTGGTGACTGGCTACACAGAATCCTAGGCTTCCTTCAAGGATCAGTTCCTTGTGTGATGGAGAAAAAGCCAACCTCAGAGTCAGGAAGACCTGAGTTCAAGTGTCACCTGTAGCACCCACCAGTTGTGTGACCCTGGATAAGCCGTTTTGCCTCTTCAGAACTCAGTCAACTCTTCAAAGCTATACATTTCAGAGAAGTTGCTGACCCATATTGGTAAAGGCACTCTCCACACAGGTAATTCCCTGTACCAAATAAATTCATAGATTCAAAATAAATTATAATATAGTATGTATTATAATTTATATAATACATAGCATATGTTATAATTTATATAATATATAGCATATATTATAATTTATATAATACATAGCATATATTATAATTTATATAATACATAGCATATATTATAATTTATATAATACATAGCATATATTATGATTTATATAATATAATTATAATATAGTAGCCTACATTTAAAAATATTACATGTATTAATATGTTAACAGAGTTGACAAAAAGTTTTCATATGTAGATCCTGAGTTAGCCAATAAACATTTATTAATTGCCTACTATGTGTCAAGTGCTGGGGATAAAAAGAAAGTAAAAAAGAAAAGACATTTTCACCTCTCAAGGAGTTCATAATCTAATGTGGGAGATAACATGCATATAATGATGCATAAACAAGCCATAAACTGGATAATTTGAGATGATCAGAGGGAAGGCACTAGCACTAAGCAGGACAAGACAGGCTTCTTGTAGAAGATGGGGTTTTACCTGGGACCGGAAGCTAGAGAAGCCAGGATGGGGAGCTGAGGAAGGAGAGAACCCGATGCATGGGTGACAGCTAGTGAAGATACTTAGAGCGGGGGGATGTTGAAGCCCTGTAATCATTCAGACAAAGAGGTAGGGAAGACATTGCTAACTTCATATTAAATATGAGGTAACTTTAAGAGGGAAAGTTTTTTTAAATGCAAAAATTCAAGAATGGGTCACAAGAAATATCATTAATATTTTGTCCCACATGTGGCATAGACGGTAAGTGCTACAAGCAGTTAGAAAAAGACGGAGACTAGTGTGAGTTAGAGCTCTCTGAGAGGACTTCATGTTGGTGAGACTTGACTTCAGATGATATGTAGGAGAATGGTCACAGAGCAAGTAGCAGAGATAGCATTTAAACCTAGGTTTTGTGTTTGTTTGTTTGAATTTCAAGTCTAGCACTCTATCCACAAAGCCATACTGTTTTCATACGTAGTTATCTTAAAGGAAGCACATTTGGAGAGATATGAAGGGGGCTTGAATGAAGGGCTAAGGAAAGGGACAGTGAAATAAAAGGGATCAAAGAAGTATCATTGAAGGTGGAAGAGACCTCAAAACACTAAACATTAGCAAGATAGGGAGGATCATGGGATAAGAGCTGGAATGGCCCTTGGAGGTCATCTACCCACATTCTTTATTTGACAAGTGAGGATCAGAGATGTGAAAAGACTTGTCCAAAGGAACAGCCTTTTTTTGGTAGCAAAGTTAGGATTAGAAACCTAAAGCCCTTTCAGGTAAAATAAATAAATAAATAAAAAGTCAACTATCAAAAAGTCCCACCAAATCCCAGAAAAGGCCGGGAAGAAAACATTCTGCTCACCCAAAATAGCTCCACTTAACACAACAAATCCATGCACCCAACCCACAGAACACCTGGATTCACTGGGTTCCATGCACTTGTCTGCAATTCCATCCCACCCACTGCTCATTCACTCCTTGGGTGGCTCACATCCTGGGAGATGCTTTCTTTAGTGCTCAAAATAAAACTCTGCAAGTCCAACAATAGATGTCCCAGTTTGCCAATAAATATTTAAAATCCTTGTTCCAAAGAACGATTCTTAAAGAAATATCAGGCCTTGTTTAACAAAGTATCCCAGAAATCCCTTCCTTGGGAAGTTCTGCCAGTTGGTTTTTACAGATTTCAATTTTTGTTCAATATAATTCAGTCTTACATTCATTAAGCAACTATATTCAGGGCACTGCCACTGGGCACTGGGGATAATGAGACCAGAATGAAATAGTTTCTGACTACAAAGAGCTTACATTCAAAAAGGGAAAACCACAAATACACAGCTAAGTAAATTTAATGTGATTCTTGAAAGGAGAGAATGCTAACAACTGGGAGAATCAAGAAATATTATTAATTATTATTATTGTTGATAATTAAATAATAATATTAATAACAAGTATTAATATATAACTTTGTAAGAATATTACAAATATCATCTCATTTGGTCCTCACAACAACCCCATGGGGTAGATGCTATTATTATCCCTAATTTATAGATAAGGAAACTGAGACAAACAGAGGTTAAGTAACTTGTCCAGGATCACACAACTAGCAAGTGTCTGAAGCGGGATTCAAACTCATGTCTTCCTGACAACAAGTCCAGAAGTTTCTCTCTATCCACTGTGTCACCTAGATGCCTAGGTGCTAAGACCTGAGTTCAGCCTTGAAAGAAGTGAAGATTTGTGAGAAGCAGAGATGAGGAGGGAGAATGTGCTAGGGATTGTGGAATAGCACACTCAAAGCAAGAAAGGCAGGAAATAGAATTCTGAGTTCAAGGGTCAGTAAGTGGTCTAGTTCTCAACATGTCTAGAACAGAACTCCTTATCTTCCTGCCCAAACCATATCTTCAGCCCCTCACTCTCTTACCTCCCAAGTCCAATCACTCTCCATGGTGCTGATTCTATCTCTACACCATCTCCCTCATCTACCCTGTTCGGCTGCACTAGCCACAGCCACTCCCAGTTTACCCCCTCAACATCTGTCCCCTTGATCATTGCAAGAGCCTCCTAATTGGTCTCCCAAGTCTCTCCCACTCTAATCCATTCTCAGATTAGCCAACAAAATGATTGTCTTTAAGCACAAGTCTGACTATGTCACTCCCCTCCTCATTAAATTTAGATAGCTCCTTATTGCCTCTTGAATCAAATGCACACTCCTTTGTTCAGAATTTAAAGGCCTATACAATTTGGTTCCAAATTGCCCTTAGGGCCCTTCATCATTCCAGAGTCCTGCCAAACTGGCCTTTTAGCTGGTCCTTCCAAAGTCATTCCATCTTCTGCATCCACATTGTTGTGTGGTTCCTCGTGCCTGAAACATATTTCACCATCTCCTCCACCTCTTCTAATCCATAGCTTCCTTCCAGGCTCAGCTCATCTGTCATCTCCTATGGAGGCTTTTCCTAATTGCCTCATTGTTCGTCCCTTCCTCAAATTCTTTTCTATTTGTTTTGTATAAATCTTGAGTTTCTCTGCATGCATGGTGTTTTCTCTCAGTAAACTACAAGCTTCTTGAGGGCAGTGGCTATTTCATTTTTTCCTGCACCATCTATACTTGCAGATATAAATTCCTGTTGAATGGGATTGAAATAAATTGAATTGAGAAAGGAAGGGAAAAATAATACACTTTACAGTCATGTCTTATTTTTCATAGGTTGAATTATTTGTTGCAATGAAAGTTCCTTTTTGGTTACAAGATGCTAATTCAGGGTATGAGTGGCAGATGTGGTGCATGAATTAATCAATCAAAATTTATTAAGTGCCTACAAAAGCAAAGTCCTAAGGCAGACAGTGTGAAGAATGCAAAGAAGTTTAAGGCATTTCTCTCCAACAGCAGGCATTTGGGGACAGCTAGGTGGTGCTGCAGTGAGTAGAGTGGCAGGCCTGAAGTCAGGAAGACTCATCTTCTGAAGTTCAAATCTGACCTCAGGTACTTACGAGTTATGAGACCCTGGACAAGCTACTTCACCTGGTCTGCCTCAGTTTCCTCATCTGTAAAATGAGCTGGAGAAGGAAATGGCAAACCACTGCAGTATCTCTGCCAAGAAAACCCCAAATGGGGTGACAGCAAAATGTGTCAGACATTTAGTTTAGTGCTGGCAATACAAAGAAAAGCTAAAACACAAAAATAGTCCTTGAAGATTTTCCTTGCATTGACCAGAGGCAATATCATGTCTAGAGCTCTGAGCTTGGAGTCAGAAAGACTGGAGTTTGAATCGTATCTCAAACACTAACAACTTTGTGTGACCCTAGGCAAGTGACTAAAACTCCTGGGGTCTGTTTCCTCATCTCTGAAATGAGGGTTTGAGGCTAGAAGACCTTCATGGCCCCTGCCAGCTCTAACTTTACGCTCGATGCAAATTCTGTTTCTCCTGGAGAGCAACTGTTCTTCCCTGTGACCATCCTTCCAATGTTTGAAGCTAGTATATCAATCAATCAACTAAGTACTTCCTTAGTAAGTAAGCATTTAGGAAGTGTTTCCTATGTGGCAGACACTGTGTCAAGATATGGAGATTCAAAGAAAGGAAAAACCCTGCCTCAAGGAATTTATTTTTTAATTAGAGAGAAAACATGTATGTGACTATGGACATATGATATATAAGTATATATATATGTTATATATACACATATATAGTATATATGTTGTTGTTCAGTCATTTCAGTTGTATCA
Source organism: Vombatus ursinus (assembly GCF_900497805.2). Classification (NCBI taxonomy): domain Eukaryota; kingdom Metazoa; phylum Chordata; class Mammalia; order Diprotodontia; family Vombatidae; genus Vombatus; species Vombatus ursinus. The sequence goes on from NW_020949602.1 coordinate 3,808,760, forward strand.
GACTCTCTGTGACCCCATTTGGGGTTTTCTTGGCAAAGATACTAGAATAGTTTGCTGTTTCCTTCTCCAGCTCATTTTACAAATGAGGAAACTGAGCCAAACAGGATTAAGTTACTTGCCCAGGATCACACAGCTAATGTATGTCTGAGGCTAGATTTGAACTCAGGTCTGACTCCAGGCCCAGGGCTCTATCCACTGTGCCAACTAGCTGCCATTACAGTCTCTCTCTATGCTATATATATATATATATATATATATATATATATATATATACATACACACACACATATATACTATGTAAAGATATAACTACATATGTTTGTATATACAAATATGTATACGTATACACATATACAATGTCAGTGAAATGACTCCCAATAGATGTTAGCCTAAATATCTTCTTTAGAATAAAAAAGCCCAGTTTATTTCAATTGATTCTCACATAGCATAGTTCCAAGTCCTCTCCTCCCCCTGGATTCTCCTCATCTGGAAACTCTCCAGGTTATCTATAGTTTTCCTGAAAAGAATTACCCAGATGTGAATTGGCCAGAGCAGAGTTTAACAGATCTATCACATCCCTCTCTCTCAACACCTGTATGTCAATACTACAATGGCATCCACTGGTCCAGATCACAATGCATCAATGCCTGCTCATGCTGAGTCATTTTTTTTTGGCCCATGGCCTTCTATTACCTGCTTCATAGGACCCACATAATATGCTGATCTCCCTCTTGGTTTTCCTATTTTCATGAAAGCCAGACTTAGCCCATCACAGCATCTCCCTAATCTAGTAGTGTTTTGTAATATGGTTAAAAATGAAATATGGCACATCTGGTATGGGTTGCTCTTGCTGAGGTCATGCTGGATTTTTGTGATCAAGGTTTCCCTTTCTAAATGAACCTAAACTATCTCTTTAAGGATCAGTACTATTCAGGTATGTTCCAGGCACAGAACAGTGAGCCCAAGGCTTGGCTAGGTTTATGAAGAGAAAACAAGGTAAGAAATAAGGTTGGGGAAAAGTAGTTTGGGGGCCAGGTGACAAAGGGCTTTGAGAACTGGGCTGAAGAGTTTGTAATTTCCTCTGGTAGGCAAAGCAACGTCTCTGGATCAGTTATTATGGAGGCTGATATTATATATCTGAAAGGGAGGATTATAGGGTATTTCAGAAAGAAAATGCTATTTCACAACATTTAATGCCTAGTTCCATAGCACTTAAGTATGTGCACAAACTATAGCCCAGGAGTATTCTTTATAAGAATAATGATGATGGTATGAGGTTTTCAATGGCATGTATTTGACAGGCTTTTTATAAGATGGGTATAGCTAAACATTCTCAACAATGCCGACACCACGGGACTCTCTCTGTAGGTTAACTCTCTATCACGGGCTCCCCTTTTAGGGATATAATTACACTGGTATTTGAAAAACAGTAACAAATTAAAGGAGCTCAGTAATAAACTGCTACATTAATTAGTCACCCTTTGTTGGAAGGTAAACATCCAGTTGGATGTTTGAGTTAATAACGACTTCGGCATCAACCTTCAATCTTGCACATTCACAAAAGCTCTGCTTCAGCTTTAGTTGTATGCAAACCATCTTTGTGTCTAGCCCACAGCTATCTGAACCTGGTCCAATAGGCAGCGGGAGGCCTCTCTGGCCCCTGAAATAAGATGCTGACATTTGGGTAGAAGAGTCTAAAGAGAGAGAAAGGGAAGAGCTAAGTGTTTGAGATAGGAATGTCGACTCTGGCCCATACAAATATCCAGTAGCATGTGGAATACCTTGAAAAGAGCCTTTTTTCTTGGAATCAGATGATGTGGGTTTGAGAACCAGCTCTTCCAACATCCCAAATTGTAAGACCTTAGGTGTGTTTCAGAGCAGGGGATCAATAAATGTCAACACTGAAAGGCGATTGCACCCGGTTGCCAAAAGTGATGTTCCCAAAATGGCCATTCCACTCTTCTGCATAAGGGGTGCTAGTGGCTACTTATTGCCTCTAGTTTCAAATGTAAGCCCCTCTGTTTGGCATTAAAAGCCTTTTACAAATTTACTTTCTAACTGCCATACAGACCAGAGACCATGCCTTGGGGCACTTAACTCTTTCAGCTTTGGAAGTCTTCTCCTTGGATCTACATTGTTACCATTGTTGAGTGCCAAGTTATACCTGTAGTTTCACTATTAAGAAAGTCCTTGTATGGAAATTCTCTCCATTAACACAGATTGTAACTCTTCTGTAACTTATAATCTTAGAGAATTTGTCTGGGGGTGGGTGGGAGGAGATGGGAACTGAGAGCTTATATTCACTCTAAGGTTTTCAAAGTTCTGTTTCAAAGATATATATTTTCTCATTTGATCCTCACTACAACCCTGTAAGGAAGGTGTTTATTATTATCATTTTTATTTTACAAAGAAGAAAACTAAGTCTGGCAGGAGATAAGTAACCCAGCCAGCATATGTCTAAGACAGGACTTAAACTCAGGTCATCCAGACACCAGTTGTCCCTTTATCCACCACACTATGTTGCTTTCATAGTCTCGCTATTCAGGGCATCACAAAAGTCTTAGTGTAGTTTTAAGCCGTTAAAGACTTTTGGGACACCTGGTATTAGAGTAAACTATTATTATTCAGATGGATTCCAGTCCATCTATGATCTGAGTGATTTATTCATTCCCTCCAACAATCCAGATTGCAGCTCCCCTATGCCTTGCCCATCTTATGCACCCCTCATCGGTATCCTGCCATAAATTTGACACAGGAATCCATCTAACACGCCAGGGCCTTCCTCAATGAAAGAAAGCTATGAACATGAATAACAATAAAAATAACCCCATGAGCAATAGGTAAAAGGGATAGAAATTGGTCTAGGTAACTCCAAGATGAGGACACTTCTCCCCACTCCCCCGCCCCCATTTAAGCAGGGTTGGTGCTTTCTCTGCAACCTATCCTCTTAGAGAGCTGTCCAGAGAAGAGATGCTGAACATGTGGCCCCTCCTTGGCTCTCAACACTCCAATGTGGTTTTCTAAGTCAATATGAGGTCCACAGGGGTCCTTATGGATGGCTTAGTGCTTTGAGTTTGACACCACTGCCTAGAGCACTGAGATATTATGATGTCCAGGGTAACGCATCCACACAGAATCAGAAGTGGGACCACGGCTAATTTGATCAATGATATAAAGAGCCAGAATGTTAGTTCTGATCAGAGCTGATTACTAAGCTTAGCTTGGCTTCAAGCCAGTTTGAGCTCTTGAGAGTGGCACTGACCAGTCATCCTCTAAAAATGTAGTTAGGAGGGCTATACCATATTACATACATAAACATATATGTATATATATATATCTTCATTATGATAATGCATTGTAATGATTGCATTCTGTAAACACTGTAGGAAATTGACTGACAAGACACCAAATTTGCACTTCCATGAATAATTCCCATATTTTATTATTAAACGGCACTCACAGATTGAGTACCAGGATTTAAAACAAACAAAAATCTATAATTACAGCATATGAATTTCTCTCCTTGCCAATGCCTGCTCAATTATTTTCATAAAGAAGGCTTTTATCCTGTACTCTTTTCAGAGCCCTTGTTGGGAACATGTGGAGTGGGGGAGGGCTGGTGACACCCTTGGATACCATACAGAGAAGTTGCAAAGTTCAAGGGATTCTCTTTCTCCTTTTCTAAGTGAAAAAGGGGGGTTTTCATTTCATGAATAGTTCATTTATTCCTGTAAATGGTTTCCCTCTGCATATTCAAAAGGTGATTGATTCATATGCACAGACAGCCCATAATATGCTTGGAGGCCCTTGGAATGTGTCCTATGAATAGGTTTCTGCCCAAGGCGGGATTTCAGGATTTCAAAACCAGAGGCTGAAATTGACAAAGGGCTGGATGGAAATTGGTCCAGTCAGCACCATTGAAACTCACTGACTGCTGGGAGAGCAGTAAGCAAGCATCTCTCTGACCAACTTGCTTCATTCTTGTAAAGGGAGGCAGGGATGAATGGAAACCGAGATAGGAAGAGGGCACAGCTGGATAAAGGGATGGAGATGTGGGTTGCTATTGGCCCTTAGGCTTCCAACAACCCCCTGCTGAGATTTTTCTCTGCCCTTGCTTTCCTGGGAAAGTAAACAAAATTTGGCTATTTTTAGAGACTCTTCAGGCACACACTAACACTGGCCCCCTGCTAGAGACCCACATTATGTACCAAATGAGCTGCGAAACTGAAATGAAGAAAGGATCAGTGGAAAAGAAGAAATTGTGGCTTGAAAAATGTGTTGACTAGAAAGGCAAACAAATATTTCCTTAGAGAGCCATATAGAGATCATACACTCAATGATTTAGAGTTGAAGGGACCTTAGAAACCATGAAATCCAACCCCCTCATTTTATAGATGACAAAATTGAAACACAGAAAAATTAAGTGATTTCCCCAGGGTCACACAGCCAGCAAGTGTCTAAGGTGGGATTTAAATTGAAGTTTTCCTGACTTGAAGTGCTATGTCTTTTCCACAATACTATGTTTGAGACCCAGGTCTATGATCTCCCTACTTGAGAAACCCTTTGGTCAATAAACTAGAAACAGTCTACGCTGGCTTCTTCCCAATACTGAAACTTCTCTACTGGGAGTTAGAAGAAGTGGCTCCTTACACTGACTCTGTTGCTAATTTGCTGTGTAATGGGTGTTCCACTGAATCACTCACTCCAAGCCTCAGTGTTCTTCTCTGTACCTTCACAACATTCCCCCTCCTTTCCTCTAACACTACCAACCCCCTAGTTCAGACTCTTCTCACCTCATACCTGGACTATCACAAAATAGCCATCAGTGGATCTGTCTGCTTCCAGTCTCTCCCCTCTCCAGTCCATCATCTCCTCAGCTGCCAAGCAGACCTTTCCAAAGCACAGATCAGACCAGGTCATACTCCCCTCACTAATTTAATAAACTCCAATGGTTCCCTATCCCCTCCAGCATAAACTGTATAATCCTGTGTTTGGTGATGAAAGCCCTTCATAAACTCCCCTCCACCCTCCACCTTTCCAGGCTTCTTCCACTTTACCTCCATGTCCTCTGTGATCTGGTAACACCAGCCTCCCTGCTGTTTCTCGTGTAAGACATTCTGTCTCTGACTCCAGGCTGTCCCCCTTGACTGGAACTCTCTCCCTTCTCATCCCTGATTCCTGCTTTCCCTGGTTTTCTTCAGGCCCAGCTAATGTCTCACCTTTTGCAACAAGCCTTTGGTTGATTTATCTTAGAGCCTTCCCTCTTCTGATAATCTACAATTTATCCCAAAGGTATCTTGCTTGCACATGTTTGCATGTTATCTCCACCACTAGCCTGTGCTCTCTTTGACATCAGGGACTATCTTTTGCCTTTCTTTATATCCCTAGTCCTTAACACAGTACCTGGCACAGAGTAGGTACTTAATCAATCAATTAACAATTAGGGGGTTGAAGCAGCTGGGGTAGGGGTCCTGTCTGGCATGAACACTCCTTGAACATGGTAATCTCTCTGTGGAAGACTAGGGATTCTAAGCATTGTGATGTAAAGGGTCAGTGGTCTCAGAGGCAGATGACATAATTTTCAATCCTCATTCTCTTACTTATTAGTTGGGTAACACGGATCATACTGGCTAATCTCTGTGCTTCATTTTCCTCATCTGTTTTCTCCTCATTCTCTTCTTAGCTGTATGACCATTTATTCTCTGTCTCCTTTGTGGGATCATTAGTCATGTCTGCTCTGCACCCCCCCCAATAGGCTGACCCCCAGAGCTCTATCCTAGAAATTTCTCTCTTTTCTGATGATACTCTGTCAGCGAGCTCATTGGCTCCCACGTGTTCCATTATCATAACTACGCAGAAGATTCTGGACTCCTATCTCTCTCTTCTCTCCCCTGAGTTACAGTTCCCTCTCTGTCTCCCATCAGCCATCTCCACCTAGACATCACAATAATACAGGATTCTAGACTTAAAGCCAGGCCCTCTCATTCATCATTCTTATTTTACAAATGAGGAAACTGAGGCATAGAGGAGGAAAGTGACTTGCCCAGAGTCACACTACTAGTAAGTATCGAAGACATGAATCCAGGGCTTCCTGATTTGCAGTCTAGCATTATATACCTCATAGTTTCCACTCAGTGCCTGAAAATCAAACTTATTTGATGTGGAATTTATTTTCTTTCCCCTCAAATGCACCCTAGGGCAGCTAGGTGGTGCAGTGGATCGAACCCTAGAGTCGGGAGGACCTACGTTTAGATCCATCCTCACATATTAGCTGCATGACCCTGGGCAAGTCATTAAACCCCACCCTCCTCCAAACTTCCTCATTTCTCCTGCAAGCACCACCATCCTTCTAATCACCCAATGTGCCATCTCAAAGCCATCACCCTCCATCACACCACTCCCTTCTCACATTGTTTTGTTCACCCTCCTTCCACATCATCCCTCAGAACTCTCCCCTCTTCTCAATTCAAATGGTAGCCCGCCTAGTAGCTCAGATTCTCATGACCTGGTTTTTTGTTCTTTTTAATATTTTGACAACTCTTTCCATATGATTGGTTTCCTTCTTCATTCTGTGATTATTTTATGCACTGAATTCATTTTTCTGAAAGGCAGATTGCCACTGGGGCCCCAGACACACAAAAGGCTAGGAATCTCTGCTTTCAGTCCCAACTAAAGTTTCTCCTCCTCCAAGAGGTCTTTTCTCATTTTCCAGGTGTGAGTTCCAGATACTTCATATTTATTTTTGTATTCAGCTATTCATGTACATGTTATTTCTCAAAAGTAGAATGTAATCTCCCTGAGGGCAGGGATTATATCTTTTTATTGTTATATTCCTAGTGCCTAACATAGACTTTTAATACTTGACTGACAAATTAATTAACTGGAATTGTATAAGGACCTCCAATTACAGAGAACTCATTACTTCTGAGGCAAAAGATGCCACTCTGGGGCTGCTGTCATTGTTAGGGGGTCTTTGCTTCTATCAAGTAGAAAGTTGACTCTTTACAGATTCCACCCACTAGTTTGAGCTCATGGAGCCAATAAGAACTAGAGCAATCCCTTTCTCCCTACGATCATTCTTCAGTTATTTCACAACAGGTATCATCTTCCCCCAAAAGAAGCATATAGGGGACAATAATAACTCATATTTATATAGCACATAGAAGTTTGCAAGGTACTTTCTCCATAATAACCCTGTGAAGTAAGCAAAGTCTCATTACCCCATTTTCCAGATAAGGAAACTGAAGCTATGAGAGTGACATCATGTGAGTATTTAAATCAGGATTCAAACTCATGTCTTTGGATTCCAAATTAAGCACTCTTGGCACTACGACAACTTCTCTGCGTTATAACAAAGGAATATCATTGCATGCGATGTGGGGTGTCACCCTCAGTACCTGGAGAGGCTTGGTTGGTTGCAAGCTCCCTGTGCCACAATTTCTTCAACTGTAAAATGAGGACAATGCTAGCACCTACCTACCAGGCGTGTTTAGAAAGCTAAAGGAGGTGACATGGGTAAAGTCATTGCAAGCCTTAAAATACTATATAAATGCTAGTTATTAGTATTAGTATCAATGGGTCCCAGTGGAGCCTGGAATCTCATTTAATAAGATGATATATGTAAAAGACTTTGAAAACCTTTAACTGTCATATAAATGAAAGAAGATATTTAGCTATTGTTATATTACTACAATTAATTCATGGGGAAAAAAAACAAACTATTGCCCAGGGAAGTGAAGTTTTAGCAGACTCAATGAAGGGAGGGCATAGAGCTCCAAGAGGAAGGCATTAATTACTTGGGGGAAACACAAAAACCCTTAACTTCCAGTTCTGTTTGCCCTGTGTCACTGTAAGACACTTTAAAGGTGATCAAGGATACCTCCGAGGCATATGTTGACTGCATGACTGATGACCATCCAGCCATTCAGGTCTGAAGCCCATTCAAATCAGCATCACCTTCCTCAGTAATATGATCCACTCATGCCACCTTCCCAGACAAAAATAATTGCAATTTATGTAGCTCATTAAAGTTTGCAAAGCACAAATAAGTCCCATGTTGACTGTGCCCACCCTGGCAGGTAGGTACTATGGATATCAGAGGCAGGGGCTAGGCTGACTGATCATTTCATAGGCACATAGAAGACTCCTGGGTGAGGTCTAACCCTCTAACAACGTTGCCCATCCCACTGGGCACCTTCTCTGAATTTCTGAGCAGTGTCTAGAACATAGAGAGAGCCCAGTGCCTAGTTCCCTGGTCAGGCTCCCAGAGCCCTTGTGAGCCAGGGGCATGTTGGGAATCCAAGTGGTCATGTCACTGAGGTCAGTTCTCAATTCATTAGGCCACAATTCTTATCTTGGGGAAGAATATGATGCAAAATAACAGCTGAGTGGTTGTGCCTTATCACCATCGTTTGCTCTCACTGTCCCATCCATTCTAAGTAGTGTCTTTCCCCTGCTTTGATCTTCTTAGCCCCAATAATAGGGATAGGGGATGTGCCCACAATTTCATTGGTACAGAGAAATCCCAGATAAGAAAACTCCCTCTTCTAGTTCAGATTGCCACCTTCTCTGCAATTTATAATCCTAGTTGGCAAAGCAGTGGTATCAAACTCAAATACAATTGGAGGCCATTAAACCTTACATAAAGATCTCGGTAGGGCACATATTAACTTAGAAAACTACCTATCGACATTATCTATCTTCTGTTGTATTTTTATTTAATTTGTTAAATATTTCCCAATTACATTTTAATCTAGCTTACCACCTCTGGCCTAGAGTACTGAGAGGCTATGATTTGACCAAGGTCACACAATTCATTTGTGTCATAGGTGTAACATGAATCCCAGGCCTGCTTGACTCTGAGAACAGCTGTCTACCCTTGGTTCTCATTGCCCTCATTTTACAGAATGGGAAACTGAAGCTTTGAGGGGTTAATTAAATTGCCCAGGGCCATGTAGCTAATAAAAATTGGAGGTTATATTTGAAAAGGTATCTTCTGGACTCTCAGGCCTGTACTTTGTTCACGAGGTTATGCTGCTTATCAGTCACCTCCCTAGTTGCCCTCAAAGAATCACAGTTTCAAAGGATTCCTACTGTCCTGGGAAGTCTGCAAATAAGTCCTGGTCTCCAGGGCCCAGAACCTAGTGGGCAGCTTACATGAAAGCAACCATGATTTACCAAAGGGAAGAAGGGGGGGAAGGATTCCATGTCTTGAAGATGAGGAGGTCCCTGCTTCACTTAGCACAAAGCTTCCTGTCAAGGACCATACATAGTACATTTGTCAAAAAGACTGTACATGGCCCAACCAGCAAAGATAAAGAGCCAGGTGAGCATGCTTAATGATTTTCACCAGAAGAGAAAGCTAGGTCTTGGGGATGGAGATATCCTGGGTGTGGGACAATGTGAATAACAAGTACTTGGATAGATGCCATAAGGAATGCCATAGGGTTGATGGGACTGAAAGGGTAGGCAGCATGACCAGTTGGAGTGGGGAAAAAATTCCTACAGCTCAGCTTTGTGAATTTCTAAAAGGTACTAGCCCACCTGACAAAGTCTATCTGATAAGGCATAGATAATAGAGTAGTATAGTATACTAAAAATGTTATTCCACTACCCTGATATAGAGACTGGGAATGTTAGAACACGAAGATACCTTGGATCTGAGGATGTCAGAGTTGGGAGGGGCCTTAGAAGATATAATGGCCTATCTGCTGCACTTGCTGTCATCAATCTCCTTTTCTCTCCTGCTTATTCTCTTCAACCTATTTGACTGCTCCTTCTCACTCACCTTTGCTGGGTAACCACCCCTATCATGCCCCCTTACTGTGGCTGTGTCTTGCTTTGGTTCCTCTCTGTTTCTGTTTCTGTCTGTCTCTGCCTCTGTCTGTCTTTGTCTTTGTCTCTGTCTCTGTGTTGCTCTGTGTCTCTGTCTCTATCTCTCTATGTCTCTGTCTGTCTGTCTGTCTCTCTGTCTGTCTCTCCCTCTCAGCTTCCATGGATATAATTACCTTCTCTATGACAATATCCAGTATGTCCACTGCCAGTTTCTCTCCCGAGTTTTAGTCCCCACATCAACCGCCTATTAGACATCTTCTCAAAATGGATTTCCCCAACAGGCATCTCAAACTCAAAATGCTCCAACCTACTTATCGGCTTTTCCTTTAAACCTTACCTCTACTGAACTTCCTTATTACTACCAAGGGTACTACCATCCTTCCTTTCTCCCAAATTCACATAGTACATTTGTCAAAAAGACTGTACATGGCCCAACTGGCAAAGAGAAAGAGCCAAGTGAGGATGCCTGGCATTGCAGTGGTTCTTTGAGGAAGCAAAGCATTTGCTCTCCTTTCCTGATTGGTACCTGTGGGTTCACCCTCTCTAGACATTAGGTCCTTAGACAGTCAGCTCTGCTATACAGAAGGAACAAACTTTTCCTAAAACCAAGTGGTCTTCTGGTCACCTTTGATTCCCCCCAATCCCCATATCTAAATCAGTTTCCATTTCTGCCTTCATAACATCTCTCCCATCTGCCCCCTTCACTTCACTCACAGCCACCACTCTAGTTCAAGGCCTCATCAACTCTCACCTGGACTCCTGCAATGGCCAGGTAATTATTCTGCCTGCCACCCCATTCTCTATACGGCTGCCAAGGTGATTTTTTCTTAAGGATCAACCTGACCACTTAACTCCCCAATTCAATAATAATGATAACTGGCATTTAGATAATGCTCTAAGGTTTGCCAAACATTTTACATGTGTTGTCTGATTTAACCTACGCAACAACACTGTGGGGATAGATGTTATTATTATTTGTATTTTACAGCCGAAGAAACTGAGGCAGATATATATATATATGTGTGTATATATATATATATATGTATAATATGTATACACTGTTTCCCCCAACTCCTTGAGAGCAGAGATTGGCTCATTTTTCTCTTTGCGATCCAGCACCTAGTACAGTGGCTGACACATACTAGGTGCCTATTAAACATTGCTTGATTGAATATTAGAGTTTAGAACAGAGAATGTCAGAACCAGAAGCGATCCTAGAATATAAAATTCATCAATAAATCAACAAGTCTTGATGAGGCTCTTGTATTTCAATTACCACCTTGGATTGGAAGCCAGAAGATCTTGGTGCAAGTCTTGGTTCTGCTGCTTACTACTTCTGTGTTATGACTCTGGGCAAGTCACTCAAACTCTCTGAGTATCATTGAAATCATCTAAAAAAGACGAGAGGTCGGGGATCCCTTAAGGTCCTTTCTATTTATGATATATCATGCCTAGGCAGCAGGCAAGGATTCTTATGGGTAATCCAGGGACTCTGGGTCATCTTCATCACCCCCTCCTCTCAAAATTTCTTCCACTAAGTAGACACCAAACATCCTAATTGGGAGAAAACAGATTGGTGGCAAGAGCCTGGTGTGCATGTGGGTGGGTGAGTGGACTAATTGAACCCTGGAGGGAATGAGAAAAATACATTTTTCAAAAGGCAAACCCTCAAAGAGAAAAGAAAAGAACAAAGTGTGTGCGAGCGTTTCGTGGTATGCTTCTTCTCCCCTGTTGTTTGCTGCTGTAATAAGAGGTGGGGGGGCAATCCTGGGCTCACACAGGAGGGGCCTGTCACTTTGTGTTACTACAATTCTATATTTCAATTAAAGCAGTGTAACCAATTTAAAAGTCCCTCTGCCTACATGGAGATCTGAGGGGCCCACTCACAGGGCTTAATACCCCCATTTTTCCCTTTCTCCTCATTTTCATGTAAATCAGTCTGAATACTGTCTCGCTCCCCTTCCTCTCATGAAAACCCTTAAAATGTAACTCCAATTAAATTGTTGGCCTGAAGATAGGAGTCTTGCTTCACAATGAGACAGGAAATTGGCAAGACCATCATGTTCTAGGTATATAGTGAATTTGCCCCTGACTGATATTCATAGATTCATAGAGTGGCAGTGATGGAAAGGGGCTTAGAGACCAAGTAGTCAAACTATTTATTTTAAGGAAGAGGAGCCTAGAAATTAGACAAGAGAAATGACCAGTTCAAGGCCACATAGGCACTAACAAGTAGAGATGAGATTTGAACTCAGGTCCTTTGCCTCCAAATTCAGTGTACTTTCAACTGTAATATCTAATTAACCTCTTCTTTATGGGGATTTTAAGGTGTTTCTAGTCTCTTCTAGGTCAATCAGCTCCTTGGGAATGAAACAATAGTAAACCTGTTAACTACCTGCATCTAGATTATCATCTAAGTGACCTGGCTCTCAATCTTGGAATGAGTCACACTTAACTGAATTCTCTATTTGTGTTCACAATAGTGGAGGCGATGGGGAAAGAGCTTTGTTCTCATAAAGCACCTTTATTAAAAGCTCTCCTAGGAATAACAGCTAACACTTTCAGAGTACTTATTTGAGGTTGTTAAAACACCTTATAAACATGATCTCATTGAATATTCACATTGGAAGGTAGGTATTGTAGGTACCATTACCCCTATTTTATAGATAAGGAAACTGAGGCTGGGAGAGATTAAATGACAGGATCATAGCTACAGAAGGGGAAGAGATCTTAGAGATCATAAAATCATAGACCTAGAGCTGGAAGGAACACCGAGACATACAGTGAAGCCACCTCATTTTATAGATGGAGAAATCAAGGCTAAGGAAGTTCAAGCAACTTGCCTAACGGGACACTGCAGTAAACATCAGAGGTGAAATTTGAACCCAAGTCCTCTGACTTTGGAATCAGAGCTCTTAAAAACTATCTTTTATAGGGCATCTTGGGAAGTACTTTAAATATACTATTTTACTTGAACCTGCTACAGGTAGATTTCTCTCTCTCTCTCTCTCTCTCTCTCTCTCTCTCTCTCTCTCTCTCTTTCTCTCTCCCTCCCTCCCTCCCTCCCTCCTATAACCCTAACCCTAAACTCCTCCAACAAGAGTAAACACAGTGGCTCGGGCAAGGACTTGGAGTCAGGAAGATCTGAGTTCAAATTGTGTCTCAGACATTTACTAACTCTGTATCATTGAACTGCTTGGCTTCAGTAGAATAAGAACTACACCTACTTTACATTGTGGGATTGATCAAATATGATAACATATGTAAAATGCTTTGTAAGTCTTGAAACACAACAGATATTAGCTCTTTTTATGATCATACCCATTTTACAGATAAGAAACTGAGAGTAAGGGAAGCTATCCATCCATCCATCCATTTATCTATCCATTCATCTATCTAGTCATCCATCCACTCCTCTATTCATCTACTACCTATTCATCTTTCTTTCTTTCTTTCTTTCTTTCTTTCTTTCTTTCTTTCTTTCTTTC
>NW_020949602.1:3822091-3942373 GCF_900497805.2 Vombatus ursinus
TTCTTTCTTTCTTTCTTTCTTTCTTTCTTTCTTTCTTTCTTTCTTTCCTTCCATCTACCCATCCATCTACCTATCTAATTATGTGGCAAAAAAGACTCATAGACTCTTAGAACTCTGACATCAACTAGTTCCTCCTGACATGGACTAGAATCTTTTTGCCATCACTGCTGACAGTGGTAACATTGCTAATCATTGAAAAACTCCCACCCAGTCTTGGGGGTAGGGGTTCCGAGGCAGTTCCCAAAACTTGTAGAAAGCACAAGTTGTTAGGAATGTGTCCCTCCCATCAAGCCTGACTCTGCCATTTAGTCCCTAAGAGGCAGCGAAGGAGTAAATAAAGTGTTAGACTTGGAGTCCAGTCCAACTCCTGACCATTACTGGCTGTGTGATCCTAGGCAAATCACTAAGTTTTCTGGGCCTCAGTTACTCATTGGCAAAATGAGAAAATGAGATTTGACTTGATGACTTTTCCTGTCCCTTCTACATCTAGACCCATACTCTTCAGTCACGTAACTCCTCTGACTCTGTTTCTCTTTGGTAAAATGAGGAGGTGTAAGTTGATGACCTTGGAGGCCCCCTTTCAGTTACAAACCTAGGATCTGATGAACTTCTACTCATTGTTCCTATCTATGTCGTATAGGGGAAAACATAAGAATTCAGCTCCCTTGTCTCCTCTGTTTATTATCTCCAAATTATCCCCGTCTACAGCTTGTTTGTACACATTGCACTGTAAACTGTGAGCTTCTCAAGGGCAGGGACTGTCTTTTGCCTTTTTTTTTGTATCTCTAGTGCTTAGCATAGTGCCTGCCATATAGTGGTGTTTAATAATTGCTTGTTGCTTGGACATGTCCCAGTGGTAGTCTTTCAGCAGTGTAGTGGTGGAGCCCTGAATTCAGAGTCCCTGGAACTGAGTTCAAATTCCAGTTCTGTCCCTTGCTAGTTCTAGGATCTTCAGCAGATCACTTCATCTCTTTGGGATTTTGTTCTCAAATCTGTAAAATGACAGCAGATGACTGCTTTGAAGGTTTCTTCCAGTTCTGAATGTGCAGTTCTATGCTCCCCATAAACTCAGGGGTCTTTACCTTTTTTATGTCCTGGAGTCTCTGGACCCTTTTTCAGAATTATGTTTTTAAATGCGTTAAGCAAATACACAGGATTTACAAAAGAAATCAAATTATATTGACACAGTTATAAAATATATTAAAAAAACAAACAAACAAACAAAAATGTTCCGAGACCACAAGCTAAGAGCTCCCTGCACTCAGCTTTTATTTCTCCTGGTTCAACATCCCTATTTCCTTCAATGGATCCTTTGAGGCCACCCAACCAGTTTTAAAGTGAGTTCTGAGGGGCAGCTAGGTGGCGCAGTGGATAAAACACTGGCCCTGAAGTCAGGAGTACCTGAGTTCAAATCCAGCCTCAGACCAAACACCTGACACTTGCTAGCTGTATGACCCTGGGCAAGTCACTTAACCCCATTTGCCTAAAAAACAAAAAAACAAACAAAAAAAAATAAAGTGAGTTCTGGCTTCTACAACCCTCCCCTCCCCCCAAGACATGGAGAGCTGTCAAAGGAATCTTCTCTCCTAGGAACAGAAGGAAGCTGAACAGACCTAGTAGCACAATTGACACCCTAAGAGCCCTGCAAAGACAATAAACTTAGATAGACTTAAAAACAGATCATTACAATGATGAATGACAATTCCAGAGAATCCAAGATGAAGCCTGTACACAACTTGACAGAAAGGTGAGACACTCAGTATGCAAAATGAGACATATATCTTCAGACAAATCCAAAACGGGGATTTGTTTTGTTTTACTATGCGTATTTGTTGTAAACTTCTTTTTTTCCAATATGGAAGAAGAGGTAGAAAGAGAATAGCCCAAACTGTCATTGGAAGAAAAAGAAAATGTCGTTTAAACATTTTAAATGTACAGAAGAGAATAAAAGAGAATCTAGAAAGAATACAGAGACATAAAAAAGCTTTGAAGGTCACATAACAAATTTATTATATATTTAAAAGGGAAAGTGAGCTATACATAATAGAGATTTCTGGTTTCATGTACAATTTTGCCCTCCTGTTCTATTATGTATACAGAGTTACTAATTTTCTTGGTGTTTAAGTTTAAAAAAAAAGTTTAAAGAGAGGATGAATATCCATAGGGAGCCAGGTTCAAATTGTAGGTTTGTAAGTGACCACATACAGGAAAAATCAAGGGAAAATCTACTTGGAGCAGCAGGTGACTTAATATCAAAATAATCAACTAGTCTTCTATCTTAGAGCTGGACCTTTATAGGATAGGCGGATACACAGGGGCTCTTGCCAGCAAAATGGGGCTTCACCTCTATCAAAATGACCACAGGTGTCACACAGAGGTCATTATTTAGAGGAGGCAATAGATTGATAGAATGGGAAGAGAATTGGATTTGGAATCAGTTGTATTGGCAAGTGACCTCCCTATTTGACTGTTTCTTCACCTGAAAAATGAGGGCCCTGGACTAAGGACCTCTAAAGTCCCTTTCAGCTCTAAATTCTTCCAACAAGCATTTATTAACCATCCCTCCAGTGTTTAGATGCTGGGGATACAATGACAAAAACAAAACAGGCATGACTCTCAATGTGCTTACATTCTATTAGAAAGAAATAACATATACAGAGATAAAGAATTTTCTAAGAGGTTGGAGTTTTGTGTGTGTGTGTGTGTGTGTGTGTGTGTGTGTGTAATTACCAACTGGAGGGATAAGGACAGGCCAAATGTAGGAGTGGAATTTAAACAAAGCTTTGGAGATAGCTAGGGAATGTATGAGACCGAAGTGAGAAGGGTGTTAGACATTCAAGGTTGGAGAGACAGCCTAAGGATGACAGTATAGAGAAGGAGGATGAAGTGCTGGATACAAGTAATAGCAAAAAGTCCAATTTGGCTTGAACGTATCCTATGATTTGTATTCAAATTTTGCTTCTGTTTCTTGCTATTTTTGTTGTTCAGTCATTTCAGTAATGTCTGGCTCTTTGTGACCCCATTTGGAGTTTTCTTGGCAAAGATACTGGACTCATTTGCCATTTCCTTCTCCAGCTCATTTTACAGATGAAGAAACTGAGGCAAACAAGGTTAAATGACTTGGTCAGGGTCACACAGCTAGTAAGTGTCTGAGGCCAGATTTGAACTCAGGAAGGGGAGTCTTCCTGACTCCAGACCTGGCACTCTATGCAATATGGTGCCACCTAGCTGTTCCTTCTTGCTATCCTAGGGCAAGGCATTTATCCTCTCTTGGACCTCAGTTTCATTATTTGCATGAATAAGTAGTTGAACCAGATCACTAAGAACCCTCCTCACCTCCATGTAAACTCTTAGGATCTGAACAGTACTCACCTCTTAGCCCACCACAGCCTGACTGCTTCCTGTCTGGCACTTTACAAAAAGGACAGTATCTTATCATTGCAGCTCCTCTCTATAATTTCTTGAGCCAAACTGAGCCTAAGTTTCAGGATTTGTCAGAAGGTTCCCATAGTTCTGAATAGAAGTCCTGTGTGATGTTCTAAGCTTTGCCATCAGTTTTTTGGTGGTGCAGAAATCTGAGTGGTGCCCCTCCTCCTTTTTTTTAAGGAGTCCTTAAAAATAATTAGATGGCATTACACCCAGAGCAAGCACCATCACATCCTCCTCTTTGATCCCTACAGGCTTCTTGCTGTGGACACTGGTAAACTGGGGTCCCACAAAACCAATACAACTAAAGCATGAAAGATTCAATCAAAGAAATGTTTCTACTTTCTGTCAATGTAATCCTTGAAAAATAATCATAAACGCATAAATCTAGAGCTGGAAGGCCCTCAGGGTAGGCAGCTAGGTGGGACAGTGGAGAGAGCACTATCTTGGAGATAGGAAGACCAGAGCCCAAATTTGTCCCCAGACACTGAAGAGCTCTGGGACCCTGGGCCTTAGCCTGTCTGCCTCAACTGTAAAATGGGATAACAATAACATCTATTTCACTGCATTGCTTTATTTGTGAGGATCAAATGAAATAATATTTGTAAACCATTTAGCATGGTGCCAGACTATGTAAGTGCTTGATTTCTTCCTTCTTTCCAGGACAATTCCTCAATGTACAGGTGAGGAAATGGAGGCCCAAGGAGGTTGTGATTTGCCTAATATGACAGAGGTAATACATATCAGAGGTGGGGATTAAACTGAGGCCCACTGACTCCAGAGCCAGTGTTCTTTCTAGTGTACCCTGATGCCTCCTTAGTCATATCTCTTCATCTGACTAAGCCTCAGTTTGTACAAATATACAATGGGAACAATAACCCCTACCATAACAACCTTTCAGTAATGTAGTGAGGCTCCAATGAAAAGATGAGTGGGGAAATGCAAGGTCTCTCAGGTCAGGTCTGTAATTTTGTAATTTAGATGGGGGAGAGGGAAGGGAGTACAGAGGACGGAGGGTGATGGCTTTGAGGAGCAGTTACTTCACCTGCTTCCTCAGACCTCACAACTCTAAGAGCAGTATTATCTCATTAAGCAATTTCTGAACACAATCTGCTGCACTTCAGAGATCAATAACCCCAGGTGTCATTTAAATGCTCAGAATACTTTAAATCATGGATGGGTGAATTCACATCACCTCTCAGGGAGGGCTGAGTTATTACTCTCCCTGCCTAACAGATGGGCCACAGGGACAGGGACAGACTCTCGCCTACAAAAGCCAATTAGAATAAACAGGGCTTGACTCTGAGCTTCACACTGTTCCCAGATTGATCACACTAAGGCCTTTTTATTTATAACGATAGAACATTTATGAGTGGCAGCACAGCATTATGGATAGATCAGTAGGGTTGGTGAAGTTAAAGAGACTTGGGTTCAGATCCCATTTCTAACACACATGATGAAACTAACCTTGTGCATGTTCCTTAGACCCTCTGAGCCTCAGACAATGCTTTTGAGACCAATCTGTTAAGCTGTAGATGGGTTTGCAGCCTGCCTTAGTGGAGGAAAGGAAATCACTAAATCCTACAGTCCAAAATCCAATATGAGCTTTCAGGACTCTGGATAGCTCTTCTTTCTTACTGCTTATTCCAGGCCAAACATGAGCCAGAATACAATGAGGGAAGTAATTTTATGGCACGACAATAATTATACGATGTTTTGAGAAATAAAAACAGGATACTTTAAGTTTTATGGAACATTGTCCTCACAACAACCCAGTGAGGTAAGAAGTGCAAATGTTACTGAATCCATTTTTCAGATGAGTAAATTGAGGCACAAAGAAATAAAGTGATTTGCTTGGCTAGTCAAACAGGTGACAAATAGCGATTCCTTTCATGTATGCATTGAATTAGAGGGTTGCTTAGGTTCTTTCCAACTGTGATCCTATTGGAGCTGTGACTTTAATATTAATTTATTGCCTTTAAATCTAGTAGTTTCCATTATGCCATGCCTGCTCCTAACTCACTGACTAAACCTGCTTTTCTGCAAACTCTTGATTTTAATCCCTCAAGTCCAGGAGAAATGGAAGATCTTACAAAGGCTGATTTAGTAATCTAAGGATCATAGGATAGAAGAACTGAAAAATAACATAGTTCAACTTCCTAAAATGGATATGTGAATCTAATACACAGAAACCTTAATTTTGCTTCTGTTTTGAGACCTGTAGTGAGAGAGAACTGACTACTGTGCAGGGCAGGCTATATCATTTTCAGATAGCCCTAACTGCTGAGACATTTCTTCATGTAGCAGACTTGATTCTACTCTCCACTGGCATCCTAGCTCTGTACTCTAGGGCTTAGGAAAATTCAATTCCATTTAATTCAATTATGAAAGCATTTATTAAGTGTTCATTCATTTTTCTCCCCAAAGGCACCTATTAAAACACCTTTTATGTACAAAGAACTATGTTAGGTACTGAAGTTACAAAGAAAAAAATAAGAGCAGTTCTTGTCTTCAAGATGCTTTCACTCTATTGAGGGAAAAGTAGATGATCAAAGATAAGCAAGAAATACACACAGAGTAAAATCAAAGACCATTCCTAGGAAGAGGTAATTAGTAAGGGGAGGAAGGGAATCACAGGCCACCTTGAGAAGTTAATAGAACTGAGCACAGAAGGAAACTAGATATTCTCTGAGGTTGAAGTGAGGAGGGAGAGCATTCTTAGGCATAGGCATACCTGTACAAAGATTCAGAGATGGGAGGTGTAATGTCAGGAAGGAAGGAAATAAGCAGTTAGTAAGTGCCTACTATGTGCTAGACACTGTGCAAATTTTTTTTTTTACAAAGCTTATCTCATTTAATTCTCACAACAACCCTTAGAGGCAGGGATTATTATGCTAATTTTAAAGTTGAGGGAACTGTTGCAGGCAGAGGTTAAGTGACTTGCCCAGGGTCACACAGTAATTAAAGTCTGAGGCTGGATTTGAACTTGGGTCTTCCTGACTCCAAGACCAGTGAAGTCTATTTATTGTACCATCTAGCTGCTTCTACAAAAAAAAAGAAAAGAAAAGAGCAATAAAGATGCCTTGAAATATAGTGTGTAAAAGGGAGCAATGTGTAATAAGCCTAGAAAAGGAAAAACTTGAATCTCACCATGAAGGGCTTTAAGTTGGTATTTCATCCTAGAGGCAAGAGGTCTTCAATCTGTTCAATGAGATCTGGTCTCCATTAGCCACACATCCTTTTTTGTGCTATCCTTCAGGCCTGGAACATCCTCCTTCTTCTTCATCTCTGCCTCCTGTCTTCCCTGCTTTCCTTCAATTCTGGCTAAAATTCCATCTTCTCCAGGGATCCCCCTTAATACTAGTGCCTTTTCTTTGCTGATTATTTCCTATTCATCCTGTTTATCATTGTTTCCATGCTGTCTCTCTCATTCGATTGGGATCTCCTTCAGATCAGATAATATGTTTTGCCCTTCTTTGCATCTCCAAAGCACAGTGCCTGGTACACAGTAGACACTTAATAAATGTTTATCAACAGATTTTTCTTCCTGTTTTGTGTTTAACCTTCTATTTTAGACTAGGGGTGGGTTTGGTAGTATTTCAGCTGACCAGAATTTAAAAATTATCAGTTGATATACTGAAAAAAGTGGCTTGTCATTCAGAAATCTGGCTCTTTTTCTGCCTTACACTTGTTTATGAACAACTGAAATCATGTGTTGGGACTGTGTTGGAGCTCACACCTGGACCAAAATGATAAACTTCAGAATAAATGCTGTCACCCCATCTGGGAATCATTGCATGGAACAAGTTCAGGGCCACTGAATTGGAGTATGAGAGGTTAGCCCAGCTCCCCCGTGGCAGGCCGTGGTGCTGTGCACATGCTATCTCCAATTCAGTCCAAGCAGACCGAGCCCCGTGGAGATAGGCTGATCTCAGCCACTCAGCCTCCCTCCCTCTTGCCTTTGTACATTGCTGCCAGCAAAAGCAAAACAAACAAAAACCCCTCAACACAGATTTGCAGAAAGGACACATAAATAAGGGCACGGGGCAAAATGCAAACCTTGTTGTCCGTTGAAAACCAAGATTAAAATATGCACAAACTTTGAAACTCATTGGACTAGGACTGCAGTCTACACCAAAGCTCTTTCCCATATAGGATGACTCTGTGTTTTAAGAAATGGCTTAAGGTACAGAATGAAATGCAGCGTTTTGGACATGGCTAACCAGGGAATCTTGCCTTGACTATGCATATTTGTTACAAGGACTTAATTTGACCTTTTTTTTTTTTTTGGATGTGGGGGTAGGAGGGAGAAAAAAATAATTGCTAATTATGGAGGGGGAATGAATAGCTGTTTAGAGAGAGTTGAAGGGGCAGCTGGGTGGCACAGTGGATAGAGAACCAACCCTGGAGTCAGGAGGACCTGAGTTCAAATCCAGTCTCAGACCAGACATTTGACACTTACTAGCTGTGTGACCCTGGGCAAATCACTTAACCCCAATTGCCTTGCCAAAAAAAAAAAGAATAGAGTTTAAGAATGGAATACTAGCCTTGGAGACAGGAAGACTTGGGTTCAAACCCTACCTCTGACATATGCTAGTTGTAGGGTCCAGAGAATGTCACATAGCTTCTTGGTGGTCTAGGTAACTAGTTAAGACTATCTAAATCAGAGTTACAGATGACACATTGACTTGCAATGGGAGAGAGTTTCCTTACTGGAATTTCCCCATTCTAATGAAATTGCATATCCAGTCTCCCCCCAGTCCCCGCCCCATAAAAAAACCCTCAAGAATTTATCACTTGTATGATCTGGGTTGTATCAAATAACTGGAGATAAATTAAATGCCCCACTTACTGGGGACATGGCTAAAGAAAACGTGGTATACAATACATATGTGATGGAATATCACTGTACTGTGAGAAATGACAAATGTGTGGTCAGAGAAACTTGGGTAGATTTCTATGAACTGATGCAAAGCAAAATAACTTAACCAAAAGAATAAGACAGACAATGATTACGAGTGTCCATGAAAAGAGTACTCAAAGTTAGCAGAATTTCATATACATATATATATATATATATTTTTATATGGAATATGTGTATATACCCATATATGTATATATGTGTATATGTGTGCATATGTATGTATGTATGTATATATGTATTTATGTATTTAAAACCAATAAGGGTCCAAGAAAACTGATGGTTCCCCACCACTGACCTCCCCCAATTCAGGAGACAGGGAAGGGTTTGCTGAGGCAGAAGGCTGTGTACCTTGCTGGTTGTTTGACCATGCCCTGTCCCTGCTAGTACTCCTCAGACCCTCATTCCAATCTATCTCCCAAGGATTGTTGTGAGGATCAAATGAGGTATTTGTAAAGGCTCACTTTGCAAATCTTAAAGCACTATTTCAAACCTAGTTGTTATTATTGTTGTTGCTGTTATGCTAATGGGTATTCTTTTTGTTGTCCTTGTTCCATGTGGACTCTTCATGACCCCATTTGGGGTTTTCTTGGCAAAGATATTGGAGCGCTTTGCCATTTCCTTTTCCTACTCATTTTACAGATGAGGAAACTGAGGCAGACAGGGTTAAATGACAGGCCCAGGGTCACACAGCTAGTAAGTGTCTAAGGCAGGATTTGAACTTAGGAAGTTTCCCTGATTCCAAGCCCAGTGCCCTATCCACTGGGCCACCTAGCTGCCCTAATACTTTAACCCTAATGCTCCTTGAGGGCAGGGACAATTTTCGTTTGTTTGTTTTTTGTTTGTTTTGTTTTGCCTTTCTTTGTGTCCCCAGGGCTTAACACAGTGAGAGGCATTTTGGAAGCAGTAAAAAATTCTAGTTGATTGATCTCAAAGGTCATCTAATCCAACCCATCCTTGACTAGATACCCCCTGTACAGCTTTCCCTTCCTTCCCTCACAGTTTCCTCATCTAAAACAAGAGGATCAGACCTAATGATCTTCTACTTCTAAATCCTATAAAATGATGTGATCAAAGAACTAGTAAATCAGGACTTGAACCCAGAACTTAGTGAATTTAAAACCTGTGCTTTCTTTCCCCAAGCATCATTCTACCTCTGACACTTAACTACCTTTAACCTCCATGAGCAAGTCACTTAAGCTTCCTGGGCCTCAGTATCCCCTTCTATAAAGGGAAGCTGTTGAACTAGATAACTTCTGAGGTCTTCTCCAGTTCCAGACCTATGATCCTATGATCCTGCCTCCACTCTTTCATGTTACACAAGAGGAAATTGAGACCAGAAGCATGGGAAGGACTTGGCAAAACTCATACAGTGAATAGATGGTTAACTTAGAACTCAAATTCAAGTTTGATTCAAAATACAGTTCTCTTTCTAGGAAACCAGATGGATTTGGGGGGCAACTATGTGGCGCAATAAGTGCATAATATGCTGGGCCTGGAGTCCAGAAGACTTTCTCACCAGTTCAAATCTGGCCTCAGACATTTAATAGCTATGTGACCCTAGGCAAGTCACTTAACTCTGTGTGCCTCAGGTCCTTCATCATTTCATATCTGGCCTCAGACACTTAATAGCTATGTGACCCTAGGAAAGTCACTTAACTCTGTTTGTCTCAGTTTCCTCTTCTGTAAAATGAACTGAAGAAGGAAATGACAAATCACTCCAGTGCCTTTGCCAAGAAAACCCCAAATGGGGTCACAAAGAGTCAGACACAACTGAAAAAACAACTGAAAAATGACTGAACAACAAAAGATGGATTTCAAGTCAGAGGACCTGGGTACCAGTATCAGGTTTGTTCCTTAATGCTTCTATGATTTTGGGCAAGTCTTTGAAATTCTCTGGGGCTGTTTCCTCCTCTATAAAAGGTAGGAAGTGGACTAACTGGTTTCTGAGGTCCCTTTTAGCTCAAGATCTATGATCTATGTCATTACCACAGTTTTACCTGAAGGAAAAAAAAGAAATAGATCTCTATATTCTCTTCTTCACAGTTAAAAGAAAAAAACAAAAACAAAACAAGCCACCATTAACAACAACAAAATCGAACAGTGGCCACTGACTGGAAGTGTATGCTGCTTAAGGGATGCACATATCCACTGCCTTACTGGTGGTGAACTTACATGAACTTACATGTTCATGGCTCAGGGAGTTTCTATGGAAACTAACCCCTTGGCCTTGCTGTGGGAAGCCTTGTTGCAGTGGCCTCGTCTGTCTGGGCTATGGACATAGAACCATGAGCCAAATACTGTTCTCATCTATTCTCTCCTAACAATGGTGGAGCTGGGGGTTTTGCATGCGCCGAATTTGCAGGCAGGATTTATTTGGAAAGAGGAGATGCCAGATCTCTCAGAAAATGGAATAAATACTGTTTAGGAACTTTCATATTTTTTATTAGGCTCCTCCAGAGCTCCTAATGAATGAAAATAGAATGCAGATGGTGTTATTTTCGTCTTTGCTGTATTTTCAAGTTTGGGCCTTGTAATTTAAAAGATTAACTTAAGATGAGCTTGGCAGAAACAGCTCCTTGCAAATGCACACATGATGTGGCAGAGAGATAGCTCCCCCCATCCAAGTCAATCTACTCTAAAAGCACCCCCCTTTATTAAAAAAAAAGATGTTTTTCCCATTTCTGAAAGAAAAAAAAAAAACACGAGCCACTGCCATGCAGTAATCAGGTTTCAAATTAGAGGAGACGCTTTCCATTGTCCTGAAATGGGACTCTGACAAGAAGTCAATCAGATGTATTTGGTGGTATCGATTAGCACTTGCGAGCAGAGGAGGAGGTGTCGGTGGCTGGACTTAAGGCCAAGCCTCCAGGGACTCAGGGAAGCACCATACTCAAAACCAGAATTCTCTTAATTCCACCATCCTGCCCTGGGTGCATTCCCAAATCACACAGACAAATTGCCAACACCCTCTGTAATTTCTAGGAAGTCCTGGGAAGCATAATGGGGAATTTTCTAATATTAGGAGTCAGGAGACCTGGGTTGGAATTTGGTTCTGATTTAAGCTCGCCATGGGCTCCCTCCTGTTTGAAGATTATTCATCTATCAAATGAGGGTCTGGACTGGATTTTAAGAGTTTGCCGCACAATCTGCCAGACCTAACATGGCTTACTCAACTGAAAGATGAATCCCTTGGGTCTTTTAGGAGATCAAATTTTCCTGATCTCTCTAGCTGCTACTGAACCCACCCACCAATTAACTTGTATTGACTTTGCACATACTTCATATCTAGTTACATGTTATATATAGTTATATATGTTATTATCCCCCAAAAGAAATGTAACCTCCTTGAGACCTGGGACTGTTTCATTTTTGGGTTTATATCTCAAGCACCTAGCACAGTGGCTGGCCCACAGTAATCATTCAGTAAATGCCTGTTGATGGAGAGTTTTTAATGATGGAGAAGTAGATTTAGAGTCAAGAAGACTTGGGTTTAAATACTTCCTCAGACACTTGCTAGCTGTGTGACCCCAGGCAAATCATTTCCCTTTTCTGTGTCTAAATTTCCTCATCTGCAAAATGAGCCAGTTGGACTAGAGAATGTCAAATATTACTTAAATGATTCGTTACAAAAACAAGCACATTTTCATTGGCGGAATAGTAGTCTGAAAGACATCTGATTCTGTTCTCAAATCTTGGCTTGTTTGGTTCTATGGGACATTCTCTTTCTTTCTCCTTCTTGAAAAATAAAGATAGTAATATTTTTTCAGTTAAAAAGCATTTATTTCTCTCCTTTCCATCTCTTCAACTTCACTGAAAATAAAGAAAAATAAATCTCTGAAACAAATATGCACAGTAAATGCGTAGTCAAGCAAAACAATTCTCCTATTGGCCATGTCCAAAAGAGTGTGTCTTAATCTCCATCTCAATGAATTCTCTTTCATGAAATCTGTCGAAAGAGAAGCTGAGAGTCCAGACTATTAGGGATGAAATCCTGGAGGCAGAATTGAAATGTGTCCTTGTTGAACATACTGGATAAATTCTTGAAAGTAGTTCTGTCCAATGCCAATTTTCTCGTAGAGTGGATCAAAACTCATCAGTGACTAGTATTAAGTTTCTAACTACTGAATTTGGTACACAGTTGCTTGAGCTTTTTGGGGAGGCTGACATTGCATTACTGCTATTTGCATGAATGCATATTTTGGGAGAGCTATCAGACTATGCTTCCTCATCTCTATCAGTAAATCTTTGTGAGGCCCATACATATTGTGATTGTTGATCCTGGTACCCATTTACTTAGCTTAGCTCTCCCTGGCTTAATCCCTAAGGTCCTTTGCAGGCCTAATGATATATGACCATGATGATATGAGGATAACTGGCATTTACATATATTTAAAATTTATATATGTAGCCACATATTACATACACAGACCTATGTATATACACATATACCTATATACATATATACGTATGGACTGTGCATGCACATATCCAAATTACTGGTGGTTCCAACTGAATTAGATAGGTAGATTAAATAAAATAATAATGTAAAGTACTTAGCACAGTGCCTGGCACATAGTAAGTGCTATACAAATGTTTATTATTGTCGTTGTTGTTAGATGGATGGATAGATGGATAGATGGATATATAGATAGACAGACAGAGAGATAGGATATTTATTAAATACTTACTATGTGAGAGGTACAGAGTAATTAAGTTAAAAATGGAGTTTCATAACATCCCAATGGGGTTTGGGCAATGCTGCATGGAGCCATGGAAAAGGCGTGAGATTCAGGATTTGCAGACCTGGCTATAAATCTTGGCCCCAATTCACCCTATGTGGTAGTTTTATGACACAGGAAAATCACTTTCCCCCAATTCCCACTCAAGCCTCAGTTTGTTCATTTGTAAAAAGGGGACAATATTGCTCACCCTCATCATCTCACATGCTTGTTGGAAGGAAAAGTCTTTTGTAAAGCTTAAAAGTACCATAGAAATTAGAACTATTAGGATTGGACAACTACTATAGATAGGGAAACATTAGTCAAGATAAGGCTGCTAATCTCTCTTTCTTTGAACCAAGAAGATGAAATATTTAGAGTTAAAGAATGCTCCTCCACGGTCATCATCACTCTATATATGATATCTTCCCCTAGTAGAATGTAAATTCCTTAAGGGCAGGGGTTGCCTCTCTCCTTGTTAAATATTTGTGTCCCTAGGGCTTAGCAGAGTGCCTAGAACATAATGAGTTTAAGAAATTTTTTTTTATTCATTCATTTAGGTCTTCACTTTAGAGATGAGAAAATCAAGGCCCAGAAATTTTAAAGTACTTTTCTAAGGTCATACCAGTAATAAGTAACAGCACTGGGATTTGAACCCAGATCCTGTGACTCAAAACCCAAGACTTCACATTGTACCCTGCAGTCTTCCTGGGAGCTGCTTCCAGACTCCTTTATTAAAGGAGACTTTATCAATTACAGTGACAGTTAATCACACTCTCCAGGCACCCATTTCACTGTTGTCCCATGTACTTTACATACAGAAACATCTAAAGTGTTATACAGAGTTATATAAAGTGTCAAAAGCATTCGTCTTATCATAGCCTCCTAATAGGGCACCCACCCAGCCACAGGCTTTGAACACAGAGCCTATTCCAGTAGCCTGACAGCACTCAGGCTGTTTTAATGGATAGATAAACAAATTGAAGGAGTTTATAACGCAGGCAAGTGAGAAGGACTCCCCTATGGAGAAAACCAGCAATTAGAGCAAAAATGGGCCTATTAAATCATCTTGTCCACCTTCCACCAGGCTGTCATATTCCAAAGAGCTGCTACTACTGTAACAGTGAGGGAGCCTTCTGTGTTGGCATGGGCACCACCCTTGGGAAGCTACCCTATTGTCCAGTAGCATCTTGAGCTCCAGGGACCTCAGAGGCTGTCATTTTACAAGTGAGGGAATGAGGCGCAGGGAAGTTAAATGACTTATCAAGGTCATCTATATAATGAGAGCCAATGACAGAATTTGAACCCAGGCGCACTGACTCTGGAGACAATCTTCTTTCCAAAAGTAATCCATTTTCTTTGGGGGATAGGTTAATAGGATTTAAAGGAGTATGACCCTTGTCTGGTTCCCAGTCCTCCAAACAGAAGTGACTATTTTTTCCAAAATCTTTTTCAATTTGAAATATATGAGGGTGATTAATGTCTTATCTGAATTTGTTGGTTCTGGTACGTATCCAGCACTGTGTTTGAGGAAGCCATAAGAAAGGTTCCATCTTCAAGGATGCATTTCTTCAATAAGCACACAAGTCACAGACTGACAAAAATATCCTCTTGTCCTCACTCAAATCACTATCCAATTCAAAGGATGGTAGACTTAGAATCAGACACAGAGAACAGCAAATTAATTGCGTCCTTTTGCATCTGAAGATACAGAGGCAGAGAGAGGCTAAACACCCAGGTTCACAAAGCTACAGAGTATCTGAGGCAGGAATCAAACCCAAGTCTTCCACACTCCAATTCTAGCACTCTATGCACTGTCTCATTTCATAGATGAAGAAACTGAGGCAGATGGAGGTTAAGCAGTATACCCAGAGTTTCTTTGCTAGTGAGTGTCCTGAGGCAAGATTCAAACCCAGTTCTTTCATACTCCAATTCTATCTACTGCATACTCTATCTACTCTGTTTCATTTCCTGGATGAGGAAACTGAGGTACAAGGAGGTTAAGTAGCATGGCCAGGGTCCTATTGCTAGTGGATGTTGAGGCAGGATTCACACTCCATTCTTCCAGACTCTGATTCCATTCTTTTTCCCACTAAACTACCTAGATGCCAATGAAACATTTCTTAAGTGCCCACAATGTACCAGACGCTAAAGATACAAAGATAAAAATGAACCAGTCCTTGCCCTCAAGGTGCTGATGTTGAGCAAACTGTTTGCCCTCTCATGTATATTAGTGATGTCCTAGCTCGTGGTACAGTTATCTGTGCCCATAACTTGTCTCCCAATTGGATTGTAAGCTCAATGGTGGTAAAGCCATTTTCATTTCAAGGGTCTTTTGGAAAGATGTAACAAACAAGAAAGTGAGAAATTGGAACAGAGGATGTCGCCAAGGAAACAGATGCTTAAAGAAGAAGTGGGCAGGGCTGGTCACATGGTGGAAGTGAGAGACACTTGGTAGAATGAGCCAGGCCCACTGGAGATTTTCATAGATTAGGAGAAAGTTATGATAGTCTGCAGCATTGTGGGTAAACCTCCTATGATAATTTATGGGAAGACATTGAAGACAGCTGCCCAGGGTGGGCTGCCACGAGTGGGCTGTGTAGCCTGTGATGTTGGGGGGGGGTATCCAAATGGACGAGATCATAGGTTCCTAGGAGCATTGTGGAAACGACCATCCCCTTGCCCTCATGCTCTTTAAGTTGAATTGACTTTATAGATTCATAGATAAGCCAACTAGACCAACCTTCTCATTTTACAGGAAAGGTAACGGAGACCAGGGACAGAGGTGAGATTTGAACTCAGATTCTCTGACTCCATTCAATACTCTTAGAAATAAGTATGATCAATATGAGGATACACCCTACCTCCTCCACTGTAATGAAGCCATAATGAACAAAGGCACTGATAGGGTGTCATGGGCAAAAAGCTGTGGTCCCCTACCTCAGACAAAAGGAATTCAAAATCAAAGAAGCTTAGGTTTGGAAAGGCTCTTCCAACATCTGTGTTAGAGTTCACATTTTCCAATACGATTTCAAGTACAATTTCAAATGCATCTGTATCACAAATTTAGAACGGACCTCAGAAGCCATCTAATCCAATCTGTTCATTTTATAGATGAGGAAACTGAGGTACAGAGTGGCAAAATGATTTTCTTGAAGTCACACAATCAGTGCAATAGCCTGGAACTTAGCCCCAATTCTACCATCCTTCTGTGCATTATGTAATGCACAAATGTACTAATGTATACTAATTATAGTAATTTGTACTAATCTACAAATCTACTGTACGTTAGT
Source organism: Vombatus ursinus (assembly GCF_900497805.2). Classification (NCBI taxonomy): domain Eukaryota; kingdom Metazoa; phylum Chordata; class Mammalia; order Diprotodontia; family Vombatidae; genus Vombatus; species Vombatus ursinus. The sequence goes on from NW_020949602.1 coordinate 3,838,453, forward strand.
GTGGAGGTGTAACTGCTCTTCACACTATCCATGCGTCTAGGCCTAAAGCATCCAACCTTTCACCAAAGTGTCTGAGCAAAGACTGAGAGTAAGATCACTAATCTGTGAAAAAAGACTTTAAAGATGGCTACCAGGTCAGGTCAAGGGAATCAATGAAAAATTCATAAAGGCCCTGAATGTTGATCCCAATCCAAAGTCAAAGGGCAGAACTGAGAAGAGAGACTGAGTGAGGGCCAGACCATGGCCTACATTTGTTTGTTTGGCCCTAGCAATCACTCACAGACATTCATTAAGTGTTGACTATATGCCAGGCCCTCAGGAGCCATAAATATGTAGAAAAAAACAATCCCTACTCTCAACGAACTCACATCCTAGCATCTTAGCAAGTCTTTTCTGAGAAGGTTATAGTGACCCTTCTCATCATGGTTAGGCACCCTTTTCCCTCAGGATTCCTCTGGTCTCCAAGGTCAGCATACTTCTACTCATAATAAATGCCTTATTTGTCTACATATGCAAATTTAGGACAATCTAGGTATATATGTGTATATAAACTCACACACATAAACATATACACTATATATTATATAATTATGTAGAATACATTAAATAAATAAGCAATACATAAATATATTATGCAAAATACCATATATATATATGTGATCATACAAATATACACATGACATGTAGCAAAATTAGGCACTGATGGCTTAATTTAGTACCAGGGACTTCTTATGCTCATTAGATACATTTGCATAACAGTCTTCTTAACTGGAAGGTTAAGCCACTCCACCATGAAAGAAGGTTACAGATGGAACCCCATGGCAGTGTCATCCAGGCACAATTAATGAGGCTGGGGGCCTTCCATGTTGTGACCCAAAGGTAATGTTGATTGGCAGAGCTCACAGTGATGGCCAAAGGTTTTAGGCAGGGACAACTGATCTTGGGGTTCAGTGGAAAAAAGTACTGGTCAGAAAGAGGAATAGCATGTACCTTGAGAACCTCTTTTGCTTAAAATTCAATTTTACATACAACAACAACAAAAATCCAGTCCCATCTCCCAAGAGTATAATTGGGTTAGCCTCCCAGAAACCATTTTGCAGGCAGGGATAAAAGAAAGAAACAGCGAAGTCATATGATGAAATCATCATCTTCCCTAGCCCCTAAATAAATTCTTCTTCCTGACGCCTCTGTTTTTCTAAAGGGAAAAGATCATCTCTAAGATTTTGCCTTTTTTGATATTTTATTTCAAATGTCGTAGCGTTCTTTGTTCTAACATGCCTTTCATTTCTAACATTCTATATTCTAATATGCCTTCAGCTCCAACATTCTATACTTTGTATTCTAACATTATATTCTAAGTGGTACAATGGATCCAGTGCTGGATCTGGAGTCAGGAAGACTAGATTTTAAATCCGGCTTAAGACACTTACCAGTTTTGTGAGCTGGACCAAGTCACTTAACCTCTCACTGCCTCAGTTTCTTCATATGTAAAATGGGGATAATGATAGGGTTGTTGTGAAAGTCAAACAGAGGTAATATTTGTCAAGCACTTCACATATCTTAAGGTACCATACAAATGTTGCTGCTGCTGTTCTAATTTGCCTTCTAGCACTAGAATTCAATGTTCAAACATTGTGGTGTCTCAAGTTTCGTCTAGCTCTAATATTCTATGTTCTGTTTGAAGTTCCCTCTAAGCTCTAGTGTTCAATGTACTGGACTCTAAGGTATCTTTGAATCTGACCTTACTTCTTATGACATTGTATGCTTAAAGGCCCCTTCCAGCTCTAATTTTCTGTATTTCAACATGCTTCCAGTTATCACATCCAATGTTCTAAGGCCTCTCCCAGCTCTGGTACTCAATGTTCTAAGACAGGCATTCTACCATGTGCGTGTGTGTGTGTGTGTGTGTGTGTGTGTGTGTGTGTGTGCGTGTGCGCACGCAAGTGTGAAACCCATAGACTCCTTCTCTGAATAATATTTTTCAATGTATAAAATTAAGTACAATGGATTACAAAAAAAATCAATTATATGGAAATAGAGTTATCATTTTTTGAAGGGGAAGTTCACAAATACTGGTGTAAGAACTACCCATCATAGGATGGGGGTACTTCCAATCTGACATTGTATCTTATGACAACATTGCCTCATCTTGGGTCCCTCCCAGCTCTAACATTGTATGTTCCAATGTACCTCCCAGCTCTGACATTTCTATTCTCCAAGTTTCTACAAGATCTAACATTTTATGTTATAAGGTTCCTTCCAGTTCTGACATTTTTTAGTCTCAAGTCAGTTTGGTTGTTCTATGTCCTTTGTTCTAATAGTCTATGTTCTAAGGATCTTATCCTTTCTAAAATTCAATATCTCTCATCCCATAAGACCAGTGCTTAACAATAGACTTATCACTGAAAATCTCTTTCTCAAAGCTATCTCCAGGCATGAAGCCTCCAATTCCATCCAGGTTTGTCAAGCCCTGACCTTGACTAAGACTCTCAACTTTTCTGTGCTCAAAGTTTCCCCTTTGTTAATGCAAGGAGAAAAACGCTGCTGGCTCCTGCAGCACTCATGTGAATTAGCCAATGTAAAGTAGTTGGGGAGAAAACCACAAAGAGCTATCTTGGTGCTCAGTATAATTACAGTATTACTTTTTCAATACAAACAGATCCTTTAACAAACGAATCTGTAAAAATAGAATCTCTTATTAAGTAACCAAGACACAGTCAATGAAAATGAGTTTTAAATTAAAATCTAAAATAAATGGCTCTGATAGCAAGGCAATAAACCCCAGGCTCCAGATAAAGCAATCAGCCACTGAAATAAAGCCAGAAAAAAGCCAAATGGACAACGGTGATTTATAACGTACCCTGGCTTCCTGAGTTTGAGGGAAACTCTGTCAAAGTTTATTACTCTATTATTTGGTTATTCTCCCTCTCCCTATAGTTACCCCCTTTCCTAAGGCAGTCAATCAACACTCAGTCAACAAGCATTGATTAAGCACCTACTGTGTGTCAGGCATTGTGCTAAGTGCTGGAGATGCAAAAGACAAGATTGTCCCTGTCCGAAAAAAACAAGATGACCTGGTATCAAGACCTACACTACTACATGGTCTCTTAACTTCTCAGTGCACTGGGCAGCTCTCTAAGAGAAAATGGCCAACTTGCATCAGTAAAAGGAGATTCCTCACCTGGGAGTTCCCTTTGCCACTGAAATAGGAATAAATAAAAGAGCTTTATTCTTTTCCCCTATTCTGTTATCCAGTGTGTTACCTAGCCCTCCCAACATGGGATCCCCTGCAGGACAAAGATAATCATCCGTGATGTCATAAAGGAGTTTCCCAGACTGCTTAGAGTTGGAGCAGCCCTGAGAAGCAGGGTTTGAATTCTATCACTTACACTAGTTGTGTGACCCTGGGCAAATAACATCCATCTTCATCTGTAAAATGAGTAGATTGATATTACCTATTTCATAGCATCCTTGCAAAGAATGTGCTTTGTAAACTTACAGCATCACAGAAATGGATCTTCTTCTTCATCATCATCATATAATAATAATAATAATAATTATTATTATTATTACTCTTCTTCTTCTCCTTCTCCTTCCTCTTCTTCTTTCTTCTTCTTCTTCCTCTTCTTCTTCTTCTTCTTCGCCAATCCAGCAATCTGACCCTGAGTCCCCCAGCTTAGAGGATTTTTTTTCCATATAACTATGATCACTTTCTCCTGTACTCCCAGTCATGTGCATTTCGTTAACAGATATTTTCATAGACTATTATGTCTACTTAACACTTAGACTATTTCAATATCTATTTAGATAGACATTGAAATAGTCTCTTTAAAGCAATGATGTCTAAGGCAATGGTTTTATTGGTCAAGACAAAGGTCTGTCTCTGTGGATAAGAAGGGCTGGTGGGAGTGAGGAGGTGCTAATCTAAGCCCATCTGGTCTCAGCCACTGTAGCACTTGCAATAAATCCATAGGCTCCATCCTCAGCCTGGGTAGGCTACATTTGGAGGCTGGTACTAGGAGGCTTAGTGGATAGAGAGCCAGGCCTGAGGTTGGGAAGACTCTTCTTTGTGAGTTCAAATCTGGTCTCAGACACTTATTAGCTATGTGACCTTGAGCAGGTTACTTAACCCTGTTTGCCTCAGTTTCCTCATCTGCAAAATGAGCTGGAGGAAGAAATGGCAAACTACTCTAGTATCTTTGCCAAGAAAACCTCAAATGGGAGTGGGAAAAAATATTTTTTTTCCCTATCTAAGTTCACCGAGCTCTTCCTCTTTAAATCAATCCATGGACTTTTGGAGTCCATGAACCCTAGGCTGATGAGCAATATTTTACTCCAATTCTCTTATTTTTTGCTGTATGTCTATGAGAAAATGGTTTAACTACTCTGATCCTCATTTTCTTCATTTGTAAAATGGAAGTAGAAATACTTGTCTACTTGACTACTGTCTCATAGGAATTTTGTTAGGAAGGAGGTCTCAGTACCCTAAAGGGCTACATAAATACAACCTATTACTATAGAGCTGTCCTGGAAGACCTGAATTTGAACCTTGGTCCCCTGACTTAGGTGGTAATGAGCTTCCAGTTCCTTTTGATTGATTGGGTGAAGACTACTGATGGAGATCATGGAACAAAACAGAATATTAGACCAGGAAAAGGTCTTGATGACATGTGGGCCAATCTCATTCTTGAGCAGGAACCCCTTCTGCAACATTCTTGCCAGGTGGTTGGCCAATCTTTGCTTGAAGACCTCCAGCACTAGGGAGCTCATTACCTTTCAAGACAGCCCAACTGCCCTTTAGGTTGGCTCTCATGATGGGAAAGTTTGCTCTCACTTCAAATCACAATCTGTCTCTGCAGGGTGTATTTGTAGCTCCTTCTTCTGTCCTTCATCCAAGTAAAGCCCTTTAAATACTTGAAGACAGGGATCACTGTATCCCCTTCTCTGCCAACTGCTGCCTTCCTGACCATGGAGCCTTTTCTCCTGGCCAGCTGTCTCCATCTTCTTGACTGGTATTTCATATAACAAAGTTTCCAGGCCCATCCCACTGCTGGGTGCCCTATGGAATGTTCCAGCTTATCACCGACGTTGTTGAGATTAGTATCTCAGCTCTCAGGCACTCAGGCCCACTGAGGTTCAACAGTAATCCAAACCCACCTTTTTCTCTAACAGTGAATTATGAAACTGATCCTCTAAATTATCTCTCTGGTGTCAGGTCCCTGACAGGGCCAATTTTTAAAAATGTGTGGGTTTTGAGCTGCAAATTGATTTTTTATTGTGATAAATTAAAATCCAATATCATCCAACGAGACACTAAACACAGAGGCACCTAAATTATTTTTCCTCTTGAATGTTTTGTCTCTTTTATATTAAAATGAATCTCTGGTGGCTGCTGAGTCTAAGTAAGCACTGTCAGTGGACAGCAAATACCACACGATATGGAAATTTCATGCAAATAAGGGGCAATGCCAAAACAAAACAAAACAAAACAAAACAGAAAACCCTCCAGCCTTCTTAGGTTCCCAGGAATTGAGAGGCTGAAGCAACCTCAGAGGTCATGTGGACCACTCCCATCTTCTGAGATGGAGGCTCAGATTGGGTAAGTCATTTACTGGCATGCTAATTAACCAAGTGGTTATTAAGCTCCCACTGTGCTAGGCACTAGAAAACAACAGAGTTAAGAGCTGTGTCCTGACTCCAAGATCATCCATGATCCCGTGCTGCCTCTATTATAGTGATCCTATAACTGCCTCATTCAAATTCCTAGAATCGAAGATGCCCATATTTGGAAGGGACCTCAGGCGCCATGGGTTCAACCCAGTCATGGACAATAATCTCCACACCCCACCCCTGGTGATATGGCTCACGAATGGTCATCTTTTCTAGAGGACCTCTGCTGGTGGTGAGTAGGAAGCCACCACCTCCCATGGTGGCCCATTCCTCTCTAGGATGGCTCTCATTGTTAGGAAGCTCTTTCTTCGTCTTTGAGCACCTTCCACCCATTGCTCCTAAATCGACCCACTGTAATCAGTCAGAAGAAGAATCCTTTCTCTATGTGACAGTTTTCAAGTACTTCAATAAATGAAAGCTTTCTTCTCCCAATGTCTTCTTTTCTTCAGATTAAACATCCCCAGTTAATCAAACATTTATTCATCCCTCAAGGCCCTTCACTATTCTTTCTGCCATCATCTCAATGTTCTCCACAGTATCAATGAATCTACAATCCTGTGACTAGATGATGACACACTGTAGTGAGTACACTCATTAATTAAGTCCCAAGACCATGGGCTCATCGAGGTACAAATACTAATGCACCCAGAGGTGGGCAATCAGGATGGCAATGGGGACTTGATACCAAGTACATATGTATTCATTCACTCATTCATCATAATGGGCCCGGCATGAGGATCCATGATACATTACAAGGTACAGTGGAAAGTCTTCAGAGAAGCGAATGGGTCATTTAAGGACAATTACGGGAAGGTATGAGAACATGTCGATGGATTTTGATCAACAGGAATTAAGGGACTAGAGACACCAATAAGATTTTTTGGGGTGAGGTGTCTAGATCTGTTGTTTTGTTGGCATAAGAATCTCTCAATGAGTAACCTTCCTCTACCAATGTTGATAAGTATGCCACTTAAATTATTAAAGTTGCCCAGGGTCCTGGGGAGTTAAGTGACCTGCTAGGGATTACACAACCAACTGATACCCGAGGCTAGGCTTCAACCCAGGCCACCTTGATTCCAAAACTGGCTTTCTATCCAAAATGACATTCTGCCCTGAGGTTATGTAGCCTCTGAAATTTGTGGTAGGTGCTGAGAGGGCCATCAGAGAGGTAATTCAAGGTCAATTTTTACAAGTCCCTTCTCTTAAGGAACTTCCACAGTCCAGTAGGGAGAGATAAGCCATGTGCACAGAGAAGCAGAAAGCCAATCAGAACGTTGTTCAGAGTGCTTTAGACAGGTGTGGATGCATCCATGCATGACTGGGAAGCTCTTCTGGAGTGGGGCAGAATTCTAACGGCCGTTTTAATCCCTTTGATATTAATGATAACTAGACATCCGATAATATGAATAGCCCTCAATCGAGAGGCATTTCCACCCCATGTTAGCAATTCAAAAAAAGAAAGTTAATCGTATAAGGATTGGGATCAAAGGCCCTTTGAAATTTGAGACAGAGTGTAAATTGCTGTAACCAATCTCTTTAATTGGGATCAATATCTCTGACAGCTTTTTGTTTTGAGATTCTAGGGAGAACTCTGGTCTGCTAATGTTTCTTTTTTTCTTTTTTTTTTTATTGGGGGATGGGGAACAACAACAAACCCTCCTCCAACTGTGGGGATGAATAAAGGCTGGGGTAAGGCAGATCTCCTTCCAGATGCCAAAGGTATCTCTGGGGAAAAAAAAAAAGCCTCAACCGAAAATGCGACTTCAGTCCCCACCCTAGACATATTTCCCACCTTCAAAGATCTAGGAAATTTGGCTTGCTGATAATTACAAATGGATTTTTTTTTACATAGAAATATAACCAAGGGGTCCTTGGACCTCATTGTATAGCAGGTAAACTGTATAGCCCAGATCTTGTGCATTGCCGTTTTTACCCTCCCAAGCCTCCAGATGCCCCTACCTTCCCACTGCCCTCTCTTCCAAGAGACCAAGAGAGAACAGTTTCTGTTGCCGTTGCTTCTTTATACAAAACAAAACAAAACAAAAACAAAAAACAAAACTACCTACAAAAAAACTCTGAGAATTTCATCTTGACTTCTCTGTCTTCCTTGGACAAACCCTTATTTGGTCACAGGATGTGGGGCCAGGGAACTGGGTTCAAATGCTGGCTTTGCCACTTACCATATTCTGTGACCTTGGGCATATCATTTTAATTCCTATGTGCCTTAGTTGCCTCATCTATAAAAATGAGTGGCTTGTACTAAATAGTTGCCGAAGTTCCTTCCAGCTCCAAATTTGTGATTCTAGGAGCCACTGAGTCAAAAACAATGGATGAGTCTGAGCATGAAAAGCCACTTTGAAATTGGCAAACCCAGAAATATCCCTCACCCCATCTTTGGCAGGCCCAAAGAACACATCCACTATATCTTTCCTGGTCACAGAGTGATGAATTTGGGGGTTTTAAAGATTAAGAGCCCAATTCCCTTGCTGAAATTACACCAACTTCAAGGTGCTGGAGGTTAAACCAGGGTGTCAGAATTCATTGAAACTGAAGCAAAAGGCCTTGCTGAGTATCCATGGTTAATATGGCAAATAGGGATGGAAATTTCCTATAAATAGTGGAACTACCCTCGGCTCATCTAACTCTATCAATCTCCCGTTAGAGGACAGGGATCCCATGGCATTTTTAGCACAACCCAGAGTACCCCTATAGTGTGCAATTGCCTCCCAACCCACTCAGCAAAGAGGCTCTCTGTGATGGACGAGCCCCACTGATCAAGTTTGTCAGCTGCCTTATGTGTGTTTATGTGGATTGGAGATCTCTGAGAAGTGAGAGAAACCTTTTAAGGGCACATCTGTCAATAAATTCAATCCCGTTCTGTCATATCATTCTTTTACTTACTCCTGTCTTTTCATCAAAGATTTTGATTCCTCCAAAGGAGATGGTTAAAAAGATTTTCTGTTTGTGTTCTCCTTTGGAACGGGCTCCAGCGACAACTCCCTGTGGAGAGAAAGGACAGGGTTTGAGTTCAGCATTTTCGCAGCTCTTCCCTGGTAGCTTTGCTGCACAGGGGCCCCCTAAGGTAGGTCAGATACCATCAACCCACAGACAACAATCCTTTACTTCAGTACCAGTCTCGTTGGCCCTTTTATTCTCTCATGGTCCTATTTTCCAAATTCTAAAAGGTTGACGGCTTAGTCTGATGGAAACACAGCTGGACAGGGAATGAGAAGACTGTGTTTTAAATCCTGGCTCTACAATATCCTAAGTTTGTGACCTTGAGAAAATCACTCAACCTTTCTTGGTCTCAGTTTCCCCTATTGTAAAATGAGATAGATGGACTAGATAAACACTAAATTCCCTTCTTGTTTGAGATCTAGGATTCTACTAACCTCTGACAACAGATCGCACGTGTTGGCTAATTCCTCCAGAATTTATTCATTCATTCTTCCATTCTTCCTGTTTTTTCCATCAAATAAGACATTATATATATAAAATGGTTCGAATAGCTTAAGATGCTATATAAATGTCAGCAACTATTATTATAACTCATTTATTCACTGATTCATTCATTCATTTGTTCACTCATTTATTTTTTCATTGAGAAAACATCATGGTGTCTCCAAAAGGCATACTGAGGTAGGAAACAGGAGAGTTAACTTCTAGTCTTGGCCCTGCCATTAACTCATGATCTGACTTCGAATAGGCAATTCATTTCTCTAAGTCTCAGTTGCCCTATTTGTCAAATGAAGGGTTAGGATTAAATGATCTTGGGGGTCCTGTTCAATTCTGATATTCCATGATTTACTAAAGGATCTGCTAAGCTAAGGAAATGTATTAGAATATGGGGAACTACAAAGAGAAAAGCAGACAAAGTCTCTCATTCCATAACACTCAGAGTCTATTAGGAGAGATGGAACTTGGTCATGTCAGTATGGAAAACAGAACAGAGTAAGAGAAGTCTGAAAAATGGTGCTGTAATGAGTAAAATCATAGAAGGGACAGATCACTTCTAGGTGGGAAGGGGCAGAGAGGAGTCTGGGAGAAGGAGGGCTTCTTGAATCAGCTAGCAACTTGGCCTCGAAGATGGGTAGAATCCCAACAGGTAGAGAGTAGGAGGCCCAGCTGAGACCCAAGAGAAGCTCTCATAGCCTTTGCGGGATAGTGAGCAATTTACTCATTCATTCATTCATCCATTAATTGAGTCATTGAGAGAGCATTTATTGAATGGTTCTTTTGTGTTGACAAAGGTATATTGAGCACTCTAGACATGCAAAGAAGAAGGCACTATGAACCCTTCTCTGGAATAGATTAAAAAAGCTGTTGGGGGAGATAGGCCATCTCCACCTGAAACAAAAGAATAATGAGCATTTGTCTGTTAATCTAGCCCAGAAGGGCTGAGCTGTCTTAAGTGCTGATGGAATGTAAATGAAGGTCAAAATCACTGAGTAAAGAGTTATGAGTCTCATGTCACAATGCCATCATCATTAGCATCATCAGATGGATTTTTTTTTCTGTTTTTAAAGCCCAAGTTAAGCAGCTTTGGCTTTTACCTTCTAGGATTCTGGTGAGCATGAAATGACTATTTCTCATTGCTGGAATGTAAGGAGTTTGCACTGATTTGCTACATAATAATGCTTCAGAAAAAGACCAGTGCTATGTGGCACGGATACTAGAATCAAGGAATGATAGAGCTGGGAGGGGCCTTAGAACAGAAAGCGTCAGAACTAGGAAGGGCTTTAGAACACAGAATGTCGAAGTTAGAAGGGGCCTTAGAACAGAGAATTTCCTAGTTGGGAGGGCCCTTAGGACAGAGCATGTCAGGGTTGTGAAGGGTCTTACAACAGGAAATGTCAGAGCTGGGAGAGGATTTAGAATTTACAAAGTCAGAGGTGAGAAATATCTTAAAACATACAATGATCGAGCTGGAAGAGACAAAGGATGTCAGAGCAGCAGGGATTTTAGAACATAGAATGTTGGAGTTAGAAAGAACCTTAGGTATCATCTAGTTCAAAGGTTCTGTTTTTAGGGGAGTAAAGTCTTTGGCCCTGTGGGAAACCTAGGGACCCCTTGGAATAAAGTTTTTTTTTAAGTTCATATAATAAAATAAAGGAAACCAAGTATATGGAAATATAGATATCCAAAGTTCCCAGCCCCCTGACTGAAGTCAACCCAATCATTACATAGATGCCTTAACAGCCTCATCTCCTATTACTTCTTTCCACTCCATCCATGCTCAGGCCACCTTTCATATGCTGAAAGCCCTGGAATTTCCTAACCTCATGCTGTTACTTATACCTGGAATAACATTCTTCTCCCTCTTCACTGGCCACCTTCCTGTTCAAACTTTAATGTTCAATTCAAATGATGTCTCCTCTGCTATAAAGCCTGATTGTTTCCTCCTTCCCTCTTTCTCCATTAGTAACAACCATTCCTTTCTGACCTGATTTTACCACAGCCCATATGGTAGTGAAAGGGTCCATACAGCATTGAAGGCTAGTTTGCCTCAGTTTCCTTATCTAACCCGATGGCATATTTACATTATCCATATTAGGCACACAGATTTGGAGCTGTATGGGACTTTAGGGACCATTTAGTATCATCCCATCCTAATTTGTGCCAATAATAAATCTCATGAAGTGGTCACATGCATTCACATTTGTACTATTCAAAGCTATAATTTTGTAAAATGTGGTCATTGGTTCCAGTCCAATGGAAACATACAGTTTATATTGAATTGTGACCGCTCTCTTCTCAAGATTAAGTATTCATACTACTGTACTAGAGACTTATCTGTACAAAAGAGGAAACTGAGGCTTCAAATGGTTATGTGACCTGGAAGAAAGAAGGAGAGCCAGGATTAGAACTCAGGTCCTGTGACTTGAAATTCACAGCTCTCCACTGTGTCAATTTCCCTAAAGCCATGAGTTACATTAAAAAGTTCATATGAATGTAAGTTATTTGTATTCTTACGGTCAGAAATGACTGGCATCATTAAAAACAATTCCATCTCTTCCCATTCCCTGTTGGTAGAAGCACGTACCCCATCTGGTTCTACGTACCTTGAGCTTCATCATAGAATCTTGACATAACTTGTCTCCCCGTGCGGCAGAAACTTCATCAATGCCGATCAACTTGGCCTTGTATCGGACGCCTTCACCCTTGAACCTCTTTATCAAAGTGGCTTCGCTGCGATCCTGACCTGGGGAGAAAGAACAAAATGGCATTTAGATATTCAGGCAGGGAACAGGGTTGGGAGGCAACTTAGGAGAAGCTAGGGACAAACCCACCCTTGGGCTCGACTTATGATCCATTCAAGAGATGTTGACTTCACTTAGTTACTAGTGGGAAAAAGTTTATAAGGATAAATGTGTAAGCATGAAAGTCTTCTGGTGCTTGGGTCCCAGTGCTGGTTGGGCAACTTATTCTCTGTCTGTCTTTGACCAAGTCATTCAATGAGTCTCAGTTTTTTTCATCTATAAATAATAAATCTATAAATAATTGTTTTTTCATCTATAGATGGAAACTCTGAAATTTTTTTCTGGCTCTTGATTTGGGACCTTATGAGAGACCCTAGGCAAGTCACTTACTTCTTGGGGCCTCAGTTTCCTTATTTGTTAAATGAAGGGGTGGATAAGATGGAGGATCTGAGGTACCTTCCAGTTCCAGGTCTATGAAATGATATGTGATGTTAAGCAAGTCAACAAATCTCTCTTGGACTAAATTTCTTTCTTTGTTTCTTTCCTTCTTTCTTTTTCTTTCTTTCTCTCTCTCTCTTTCTTTATTTCTTTTTTTTTATAAAATGAAGGGATTATATTACATGGCCTCTGAAGTGCCTTCCAGATCTGGATCTATGCTCCTACAAAATACTCTCCTTTATTCTGACTTTTAGACTCATTATAGACCAAATTCTGCAATAATACCTGACTCCAATATGCCTCTTTTACATTTTTTCTAATCGCTTTACCTACATCATCTCATCTGAGCTTCATTCTACCCCTGTGAAGTACTAGGTATCAGTGCCCCCATTTAATAGATAAGGAAATTGAGACTCAGAGTAAAGTAAGTCGCCCAGGGTCACACAACGAGGGTCAGAATTTCTTAACACCAAGTATAACATGCTATCCAATACAATAGGTTGTTGTGGGACAGAGAAAGAGCAGAGGTGTTGGAACTAGGATACCCAGGTTTGAATCCTGCTTCTGTACTTACTAACTGTGTGAACCTGGGTAAGTAACCTAACCTGTCTGGGTCCACAGTTTCTTCCTCTGTAAAATGGAGGTAATTATAATAACCATAATAACAATAACAACAACAACAATAATAATAATAATGATTGCATTATCTGTATTACAGGTTTGTTGTTTAGAGTACACTTTGTAATATACCTTCCCTCCCTCCCTCCCTTCCTCCTTCTTTCTTTGCTTCCCTCCCTCTTTCCTTCCTCCTTCCTTCTTTCTCTCCCTCCCTCCCTCCCGTCCTTCCTTCAGTGGAGTTTTATTTGCCCCAGAAGCTCATAACTGAGCTCCATGGGCTTGCCAGGCTGCTTCAAGAAGGAGGCCTTGGCTACTCAAGTCTTGCCCATCTTTCCTTTTTCCATTTCCTTTCTTGAGCACATGTGATAGGCTCCTATGAATGCAAGTTTAGAGCTAGAAAAGTCCATGGAGCCTGCTCAGTCCACACTGCTCACATTACAGATGGAGGTCTCCAACTCCTTGAGCTTGCTCAGAGTTGCACAGTCAGCACGGGTCAGAGGGAGGACTTAAACCCAGTTGCTCCTGACTCCAGTTATGTTGCTATACTTCCCACACCATATTTTGCATTTCCATCTCTTGTACAGCACCTGGCATATAGTAGTTGTTCACTTTATGCTTGATGAATGAATGAACATCACTAATTCCTTTGAGTACAGATAGAAGCTACTTCATCATAAGGCCTCTGTAAGCATCTGATGCTCTGTGGTCATTAAATAATGATACTTTGCCTTCTGAAGCAGGCAGGCACATTGATTGTTTATAATTCAAGGAAAAAATATCAATATGTAAAGTAAATGATATTGATCCTTCTTTAAGAAAAGCTTAGGTCCTCTGATGCCAAAATCATCAGTAAACACATGGTTAAATGTCCTTGTACCCGAACTTGGGAAAGAATGTAATAAAACAAACAGAAGAGAGTTAAAGGACCTGACTTCAAATCCTGATGGCCATTTAGGACCTGTGTGACTCTGAGGAAATCACTAACCCTCTCTGGGCTTGTGTTTCCTCATTATAAAAGCAAAACGTTTAGGTTGGATAGAAGGCAGGGTGGTATTGTGGAGGAACAGTAGACTTGGAGTCAGGGGACAGGTTCAAATCCTGCCTCAATCATCTACTATCTGCATGATCTTGAGCAAGTTACTTAACCTCTTTGAGACACCAAGCCCAATCTTCTCATTTTAAAGATGAGAAAACTGAAGTGAAGACAAGTGAATTGACTTATTCCATCTTCCAAGTCCACCACTGCTATCTAAAATGCATCTCCTCCCACTCCCCTACCCCTAACTCTCCAGAGAATAACAGAGAACAAGACGCTGGAACAAGGATCTTTATTCCAAACCTGGGTATGGCCTTCCACAAGCCATTTCTCCTCACAGGAATAGGAGGATTTAGAATTGGAAGGGTCCTTAGAGAGAGTCAATAAACACATAATAAGCACCTTCCATGTGCCAGGCACTGTGATAAACCCCGTGGGGATGAAGAAATGAAACTTACAAAACTTACAATCAATCTGATGGAGGAGACAGAAAGCAAACAACTACGTACAAAAAGCTGTTTTATTTTTACAGATGCAAAAGTAGATTCAGCAAGTTGGAAAGGACTTACCCAAGGTAACCCAACTCGCAGTGGCAAAGCCCAAGTACTCTGACTGCAAAGCCACATTCCACAAGCATTGATTGCGAGCCTCCGGGGGGTCATGCACTGGAAATACAAAGGCTTCGCCAAAACTCAGGGACATTTCCACTGACTTCACTGACAAATGTAGCCTCCCCGTGGGGACATGGTGAGGATCAAATGAGACAGCACATATGATATCGCTTTGCCGACATTAATAGGGGTATGCAGATACAAAGTCAACGATGATGGAATTCTTTTCTTTTTTAGGATTCTCTTTCCCCTTAAGCTGCTTTCCTTCTTGCCCCCAGGCAAGATCACAGAATCACAGATCACAGAACAGAAGACTTTCTTTGAGGATCACCTGGTAATCTCAAGCTCACATGTCCCCTACTACATGAGGGTTGGCCTGCCCCTCCCAGGGATCTTAAAATGGTTGCGGATTACTTTGTATTTCCTTTTCATTTACTCCCATAATGCTGTATTCTACCCATTATGGGCTAGTTTGGTGGAGGGACAGACCTGGGGTTACACTTACGTGTACACACGCCTGCAGTGCCTGGCTTTTAGCATGCAGGGGTAGGAGGCTGGACTTGAGAGCAAAAATCCCGCCTCAAATGCTCACCAGCTGGGTGACCCTGGTCAAGTAACTTAACCTCCCATAATCTCAGTTTCCTTAGCTGTAAAACGTGAATAATAATAGCACCTGCCTTCCAGGCTTGCTGTGAGAATTAAATGAGATGCCGGTAGGGAAAGCACTTTTGGAAATCTTAAAATGCGGTCTAAATGCTAGTCACTGTTAGTGTTATTGATAAATATTATTATGATTGATAAGTGCTTGTTGAATTGAATTGAATTGAATTGCATTTGGTCTAGCTCCCCGCCTGCCTTTAGGCAGGTAAACAAAACCTTACATCATTTTGCAGATGGGCCAGCAGATTGGCCACAGTCACCGAGCCAGTGCAGGCAGGGGTGTTGGAGGGTAGAGTTGGCGGATCCCAACCTCTGGGTTGCCTCCTCTAGCGCTCCATACCCTGCTGGGATTAAGCAGTGGCTAGACCATTTACGCTTGTTAAATAATATTTCATGAGAGATGCACGGCACATGGCTGATGAGTCAGAAACTGTAACTAATGTTAAAATTAAGCCTCAGGGAAAGGCAGAGGCAGATGTTGGTACCTATAGCTAAAAGCTAAGGGAGGTCCATTTGACATGCCAGGGTCCTGTAAACAGCATCTGCCGGAGCAAGCAGGCACAATGGTGTCAATGGCTCCATCTCCCAACCCTCTCTCCAAAGGGGGCTGAAGAGAAAGATAACTTAGTCAGCATTTTCTTCTACCAATAAAAACCCAGCTCTACTCATCCCCCCTGACAGCTCTCAGCCCCACATCTTCAATATACCAGCATGCTCTGTTTACCAATAATACGCCTTTCACTGCCGTGAGTTTCAAAAAAAGACACCCCTCCGTCTGAATTTCCTTCCCATCCCCCGCTTCCCACCTTGCACATACATGCATATTGAACGTGTTCAAGCCTCAGATCAGCTCCGCTGAACCTCAACGAATTCATAGCATTAAAAGCACTTTCTGGTGCACAATTTATGTCTCAGAAAGCCTGGAAATTGGGTAAACAACTTCCAGCTCCTATGCAACATACATAAATCCAGGCTTCCTAAACAGAAAGCATTTAAACATAGGCCTATACAACACCTGCCTCTCCAGGGATCCTAAGGGCCGCTGGCCAGCCCAAGCTAGAGACGGGTCAATCATAGGGCGTGGATTAATAGAAAAATATTAGGCCATCTGGATGAAAGTGGGGTGTCCAATTTAGACTAGGACCCAGGGCACAGCTAATTCGTATGAAGGGCACTTATGCAGAAGATGATCCTGGTTCTCATTAAACTTTCCACCATTAAAAGGGTCATTTTTCATAAGCAGATCTGGAGCAAGGTCTCAGTGATATTAGTAAAAGGATAAATAAAAGGCAGCTGAACCACTAGGGCTATAATTCTATTAGAAGGTTTGGGTGATGTCATTAGCCACGAGAGTAAGGCTTGTGGAACGTGCGAGCAAGAAGGAACCCAGGAGATCATGGAGGATGCCACAGAGGCCATGGGGTGGGGTGGGAATAGGGGTGGGGATTGATGACCACAATCATACAGAAGTAAGTCAGGGCCAAAACTGGCATTTGACCCATAGACTCCCAGTTCCAAACTCATAGCTAAGAAGAGAGAGAAAGAGACAGAGAAAGACAAAGACAGAGACACAGAAGAGAGACAGGGAGAGAGAGAGACAGAAAGAGGGAGAGAGAGAGAAAGAGAAGATTTTGAGATTCTCTTCACACACACCAAATTGGCAAATAGAAATAATAGTGACAAAGGTCAATGCTGCTGGGGCTGAGGAGAAAGAGATACAGAAACATTCCTGGTTGAATCACCAATGAATACATTTTTGGAGGCCAAGCTATCTGGCAATACACAAGTCATAAAACAAATCATATTCTTGGGTACTATTATCCCACTTTTAGGAATTCCCTCTGAGATTATCTTGAGTTTGACCTGCATCTTGTATGTACGTAGTTGTGAGTGAGAGCTCTTTGAGAGCAGGGATTCATGTTTTTTTCAATTGTTTTGCTTCTCTTTGTACCACCAGCAATCAGCACAGTGCCTGGTACATAGTAGGAGTCTAATAAATGCTTATTGTTGACTTGTTTTGAATATATTGTAAGACAAGGTTCTTAAATCACTTGTTTTCACATACATGCTATGTATACACACACATATACATGAACACAAAAAACTGCATTTCACTGTAATTGCTTTCCTTTGTAATCTTATGTATTTAATTTCATACATTTAAAAGCATTCTCCTGAAGAGTCCATAGTTTTTTTTGTTTTTTTTGTTTTTTTTTGGCTAAGTGTTGCCCAGGGTCACACAGCTAGCAAGTGTCAAGTGTTGGAGGTCAGATTTGAACTCAGGTCCTCCTGACTCCAGGGCCAAAACTCTATCCACTGTGCCACCTAGCTGCCCTTGAGTCCACAGGTTTTGACAAGTTTCTACAGTGGTCTGTCCATATAGACCTCATATTGACTTGGAAAACCTCAAACTAACATTATTTTAAAAATTTATTTCACTAAATATTTCCCAATTGCATTTTAATCTGATTCCTGCCCAAGGAGTTTTGCGGGCTAGAGATTAACAGCTCTGGCCTCGGAATGTGGCAAAGTTAAGCAATTTGCCCTGGGTTACACAGACACTGAGGGTCAGAGGTGGGACTCTGAATTGGAGTTTTTCTGGCTCAGAGGTCAGCTCTTTAGCCACTACTCCATGATTATTTGCAATTGCGAAGAATGGGAAACAGCCTTAATGTCCACCTGTTGGTGGATGACTGAATAAATTGTGGTACAGCAATGTAATACAATACAAGGATGCCATTAAAAGTGATGAATGAGGGATATAAAGACATTTGGAAAGACTTAGATGAAGAATTACCATGTGAAAGAAGCAAAACATGAAGGATGACCGCAATGCTGACTCTCACTCTATGAAAGGGAAGGGTGTGTGGAAATCCAGAGATGAATGAAGGAGCAGAGAATGAAGAGGGTACAGGGGCAGTAACTCAGAAGGTGTGATTCATTCAACCTAATCCAACAAAACAGAGATGCCATGAAGATTTATTAAGAACCTAGTATGCACATGGCATTCTGCTGGCCATTAGGAATAATAATAATAATAATGATGATGATGATGATGATGATGATGATGTAAATAAAATAGAATGTTAAATAATAATGATTAATAAAATATGATGATGATAATGGTAATAATAATACAGTTAATAAAATGCATTCAATAATAATGCTAGATCATAAAATGGAGCAATGGGAGTCATCATTGTCATCATCATCCTCAACATCCACTGTCCTCCAGGAGCCTATAAGACCTGGCAGAGATGTGGCTAACGCCAGTCAGGTAGGATGTGTTGACCCCAAGGGAAAGATCAGCTCAAGTAACTGAGGCGCTTTTGAAGAGGGAGAGAACAGTAAGGTGGGGGAGGGGGCAGGGTCTAGAGAGAGGTTTAAAGCAGGTCACAGCCGAGTTGTGTACATAAAGATGTGACTACATTGAAATTCATGTTCAATGTAAATAGAGGTAAATGCAAATTGATTTGGTTTTCCTGTGACTTACAGTTAAGGGCACAATAAATTAATTTTTGACATGGCATCAAACATTCTTTCCACCTTTTTATTGGGCCTTTGTTCAAATGCTTGACATAAATGAAAACAGGGCATGCCATTGGACATTGATTGAAGAAATAATTCTGGAAATGACTTGTCTTAATCTTTAATAAACATGATGATGTTAAAATGACTCTTAATAGAGACAGAAAACCCCCCAACATCCTTGAACAAAGGTGGCTGCCCAGAGTTTGGAAAATGGCTCTATAAAGTATGATATATGAACAATGCAATGAAATATTCCTGAACCTTATGAAATTCATGGAGCTATAGGAGGAAAGATTCGCATAAAGTGATGCAGCAGGAAGAAAGTTGAACCGAGAGAACAGCATACAACATATAGACTTACTCCATTCATGTAAACCATGGCAAGACTAAAACGAAAGACAAATTCTAGTGAATTGTAATGACCAATCTTGATATTGGAGGAATAATAAGGAGACATGTTTGCATCCTCAGTATAAAGGTGGAGGCTATGGATACAGAATGCAGTATACATAGTTAGTCATAGTTGCCATATAGCTTGACTATACTTTTTGTGTAATTTTGTTACCATACAGAGGAGAGTGTTTAATGGGAGATGACTGTAGTATGAAAAAACATAAAACAACTTTTAAAAGGCACACACATTGAAAATAAAATAAGCTCCCCATTATTATGATAACCCATGGTGATGCTGAATGGAGGCTATATGGCTACTGGAAAGAGCAGAGAACCTGAAGATTCCAATCCAAGCCTCAGTTTTGCTACTTACTACCTGTGTGACCTTAAGCAAGTCACTGCCTTTGTTTTTTAACTCATCTACAAAATGAAGGTGTTAGACTAGATGGTCCTTTCTAGTTTTGCCATTCTGTAACCTCAGCTAGAAGGGACTTAGGAGATCATTTGGCTAAGCAGCTGGACTAGAAATGATTCCTCAGTTACCCTCAAATTCTAGCACTCTGTGATTCTTGCCTTGGAAGTGAATGTTTAACTTTTTATCTCTATTAGACTTTTTACATCCATTACAGTTCTGCCACATTTAGGAAAAGCAATAACTTCAGAATAATTCTAGGACTGCAATGAACTAGGACTGAGGTCACCAGTTTGTTCCTGCCTCTTCCAGTGTTGCTAGGTGAAGTTCTCATGACACTAATGCAAAGTGCCAGGGGCATTATGAGAGTTTAATGAAATTTACATACCCATTCCCAAATAATCAGGCAGGCCTGGAAGATTTTTCACTGAAGGGGAAGAAAATTGCCAAAAAGACAGAGCTGACTTTAAAGGACTTTCTGCTCTGCTGGCTAGGTGCAGCCATGGATATGTCTCACAAAGGAGCATGTATATAGCTCTGCAACTATGAACTAGTTTATAAAAGAGCTCCAAATACTCCTTCCTGGAAAGGGGAAGTCTAGTAGCAACAGCATTAGTTGCTCAGTAGAGAAGTAACAAATGGTAGCTCACTGCAGAAAGCAGACCCATCTGATAATATCAGCACAGTGAATAAAGTAGCTAAGAAAACAAAACACAACAAAACATAATTACCTCTGCAGGGAAGCAGAAAGTAGCAGATTTGGAGTTACATAGAGGTTTTGTGGCTGGAATGCAACCCTAGGCACATACGCTGCCCTGGCAATTGGTGTTACCACTCTCATTGGCGGTGTAGGAATCTGTAGACAGGAGTGCCTCTCTGTAGATTGGGATGTGTAGAGAGAGGGGTTGTCTCTGTTATTTACCCTACTTTTCTGTTTAATCAAAGGTTTGCTTTGAGTTTATTGGCAACAGGGAGGGAAAAGGAAGTATCAAATGGGGGCTCATGGACTGTAATTTTAAATGGATGCTGACTGAAAATGTGTATTGAACCTAGGTGAAACTTTCATTAGGTCATATGAAAGGGGGCCAGGTCTATACACAAACACACACACGCACACACACAACACACACGCACACGGCTGCACTTTCTAATTCAACTGCAATTTAGTCCTGTGCAATAGACACATTCATTTTGATTTATAACCAAAGTAACACTTGCCCACATTTCTTTCAGGTCGGACTTATTTTACCCATATCCTGGGGCCTTTGGGCCCCAGCTAATCTGCATGGATATTACAGGATGCTGTTTTTCCTCCAAATTCACTGTCTTCAGTGATCGTAAAATACACACTTAAAGTTGGCATCATAAATTCGGGTGGTAAAATGCAAATTCACATAAGCTCATCTAAATCCAAGTAGACAATCGTGCTGTTTCTGCAGACCTGAGACTATATCTGGCCAATTAATCTCACTTTTGGTTGGCACACTCTGGAAAGAACACTGCCCGTGTGGAGTACATCCACGGAGGCAGTGACTGGGACAGTGAAGGGACCTAAAATAATATAAAACCCAGATTAATCAAAAGAAATGGAGCTGGTTATACCAGAGAAGAAAAGACTTTGACCTTTGTTAATTTTTTGTCTCTCTGAATTTGTTTTTTTACGTGGAATTTCTGAGCAGGTCATTGAGTTTAATAAATTGAGAACCACAAATCAGATCAAAATTGAGAAATGAGAGTTCCAATGGTGTCCTTGAAGTGTTTGGAAAGCTTAAGGAAGGCTCCCAGCAAACTGAGTAGACCTGCAGGGAACTTATTTGGGGGCATGGATGGGTATGCATGGGCAGTGGGCCATTCTGCCTGGAGGGAATATCTACATGGATGGGAGCCAGTATTTACAAAGTGGACTACGGGGCTCTCGGACCATGGGTATTGATAATCCAAGGAGGTCTAAATCTTCAAGGAACTCCCTCGCTCCCTTCCATCCCCTTGTCTCTACTCACAGCAGACTTTAGATCATCCTCTGATCCCTTCTCACTTGGACTATCGCATAAGTGTCCTAACCGGCATCCGTGGAAGCAGCCAAATTCCTCTCTAGTCCATCTTCCTCATAGTTATGAAACTAATGTTCCCATTGATGGTGTCCCTCATTTCCTCGTGAAGCTTCAGTGGCTCCCAGTTTCCTCCAGTATCAAATCCAAACTCATTTATTAGGCAGTGAAAGAAAGCTCTCCACAAACTGGAACCAAACTGTCATTCCTAACTAATTACACATTACTCCCTCCACCATTCCACACTCTAGCTTAATCCACTCATTTGTTGTTCCCTGCGCACAACATTCTATCTCCTCTCTCCATGTCTTGGCCACTCTCATTTACTGCTTCTTCCTCTTGGCATTCCTAGTTCCTTTCAGAACTCATCTCAAGAGTCCCTCCCCCACCCCCATCCCCCCACAATGAATGCTACTTTTTACCTGCTGTTGTTTCAGAACTGTCTGACTCTTTGTGATCCCATTTGGGGTTTTCTTGGCAGAGGTACTGGGCTGGTTTGCTATTTCTTTCTCCAGCTCATTTTACAGATGAGGAAACTGAGGGAAAAAGGGTTCATTGACTTGCCCAGGGTCACACAGTTCCTAAGTGTCTGAGGCCAGATTTGAGCTCATGAGGATGAATCTTCCTGATTCTAAGCCCGGTGCTCTAACCACTGTGGCACCTAGCTGTCCCTTCTTACTTACTCATATTTATTTCATATGGTCTTAGTTGTGTATGTGTTATTTTTCTTCAGTAGAATGTAAGGTCCTTGAGAACAAAGGATATTTTGGTCTTGTCTTTATAGCCCAGAGTTCTCAGCACACAGTAGTCACTTAATAAATGCTTGTTAAAGTGAATTGAATTGGATTGTAGTATTCATAGGAACCAAACCAATAAACATTTATTAAGTACCTACTATGTAGGTACAACAGGCACTGTACCAAGCCCTGGGGATTTTCTTAATAAAAAGAAAGAAAATCCTTGCTTTCAAGGAGTTTACAATCTAAAGGGGGAGAGACAGAAGACCACAGGAGGGGAATCCACTGAGGGGAGTCTGGTGCTCTATCCTCCAGTCCTCCAATCAGAGGAGAGAGGAGACTGAGGGAGGTGGGGTCAGTCAAAGCCTGAGTTAGCAGCATGGTGGCGAGGTTGGAGATGATGAGTTTAATAAACCTGGGAGGGGCATCTCATTCTGAGGAACCGAAATCAGGCAAAACAGCAGCAGATGCAGACTGACTTACAGGTGTAGGAATGGAAGGGCCCTTAGAGGCAATTTAGTCCAAACCCATCATTTGGAATGGATGAGGAAACTGAGGCTCAGAGGCATTAAGTGATTTGCTCAAGGTCAGAAAAGAAAAGAAGGAATCTGAACACAACTCCCTTGGCTCCAAACCAAGTATTCTCCAACACACGATGACAGTGTGTTGAAATGAATTGGAAGGATCCAGAGAAACTTAGACAAGCAGCCAGTGGTGTTCCCTAAACACCCTTGCCCTAACTGTTTGACTACAAGATGCCCTGGGTGTTAGCCCACCTTCCCAAGGCTTAGAAGAATCAACACCTTAACAGGATGTTGTCAATATCAGAGACCTGATGGCTTTTCTGCATCCTAATAAAATTGACCTCTAGACCATTCCCGTCATTTATCCCACTCACCTGGGAGATGGCTAGCTTCCTTATAGAAATGGAAGTGTCCCTCAACGTACAAAGTGATTCTTCCCATCTCTGGAAAATAGATAATATATTATGGGCCTACCTTCTTCGTACATAGTTGTTTGCATGTTGTCTCTCTCATTAAATTGTGAGCTCCTTGAGGAAGGGGATTGTGTTTTGTCTTTCTCTGTATCCCAGTAACTGGCATGGTGCCTGACACAATGGATGCATTTAATAAGTGTTTATTGACTGACTGACTGGTATAATGGTATTACACAGGGCAGGCCGTGTTACTTATTAGTCACAAAGCTGGCCTTGCAGACAAGAAGGCCTGGGTGCAAGGTCTACTTCTGACATATACTGCCAACTTTTTAAATGATTTGCTGTAGAGAAGATGCTAACCTTCATTGGTGGAGGGACTTTCCTCATCTGGGAATTCCCTTTACCAATAACAATAATAAGCATAACAATAACAGGTCTGGTCCTTATCTCCATTTGTATTATGGATTTGTCAATAACACAACACATCTAAGTTTGACCCTATGTCCCGGCAGAGGCAAGGGCCCCTGCCCCTCAATATCTTTGTCTATAATGGTACATTAAAACAGACAGAACCAGTACGAATGTAGAATGTTTTATCTTCTTGGTTCTCTATGGAATTTCTGTCAAAAGCCTGCAGTGCAGTAAATAGCCTAAATCATGAAGACAATTAACATTTTTATGGCCTCAAGGTGTGGAGAAGTCTGACTGCACTGAAGTCATAAGTGACCTCTAATACTGAGCCTGCATTAAGACTGTTAATAGCTTAGTAAGATATTTCACACCAAAGAGAGCTCATGATTTTTATAAACACATCACAAACTGCAGCGGTGACTGCTCAGAGGGAGGAGACAGTGGACCCCCTCCCTCTTCCTTGCCAATGGTATCCAAGGGCTTCAGCCTGTTTGGATGTGGGAATACTCGAGGGTTATTATATAGTGTTTAAGAGTCTAGGCTTACCGTCAGGAAAGCCTGGCTTCCAAAATCCCACTGATGACTCCAGCTCTATGACTGAGCAAATCACTTAACCTCTCTGAGACTCACTTTGGTCATCTGTAAAATGAGGGATAATAATACCCATAATACTTGCCACATCAGGTTGTTAGGAAACTCAAATTCACTCCCATACAGAGCCTTGTGAAACCTTTAAAATGTGATAGAAAATCAGTTATTCTTACTATTATTCCTATTTTTCACACAAGTCGTTATTTTACTGTAATAAGTCTTCCACTATCACAGACTTATGGTACCTTCTAAAGCAAAGGGGCTCCTCACATGACAAGCTGTTAGAACCTATTTTTAAATCCCATGTTAATACCATCCTGTGCCATTAGGGTTCAGCCAGCTCTTGGAATGAGCCCATTGCTAAACAGACAAGACCTGAACACCTTTATGACAGGGAGTCCTAACCCAGGGTCTATGCACTTCTATTTTTAAAAAAAAATAACTTGATAACTGTATTTTCATGTAACTAGCTTATTTCACAATCCTATATAGTTCATTTTATGCATTTAAAACACGATTCTGAAGTGGAGCCCAAAGGCTTCACCATACAGTCAAATGAGACCATTATACAAAAACAATATAAAACTCCTGCTCTAGCATTAGCCCTCCAAAAGGAATAAGGAGGGTTCAGAAGGGATTGTCAAGGATGGGGCTGTTATTGACATTACAACAGACATTGTTGTCCAGACCGGTGGTAAACTCTGCCTCTAAGACCTCAGGCACTCCACAGTAATGTCTAGTCCACGTCTTTCCCTTTGAAATACACACCACTCTGGAGACCTATAAAGAGACATCCATTCAGACTGAGGGAAAGGTAACCTAACTCTCCAAAGATGCACCACAGCCTTACCAAAGGGTCCCACCTGGATTTCTTCCTCTCCCTTCCAATATAATTTGCATCTAGAACAGCAAGTCCGATTTAGAAACACAAACCCAGAGCTGCTTGTCTTCCTATTTTATTTATTATCTGTGAGCAGCCTCAAGGTGGGAAAGAGATGGATGCCCTTCTCAGATCTGCCAGCAAGAGCTGCTGCCTTTTTGTATGGCTCGAACTCTCTGATGGTTCTAACCACTCACTTAAATTCATCTGATATGATTCCTTCTTGTTCCTCAATATGACCAGCCTCTTCTTGACTCAGTCCTGTCTTCTGAAGCAATCCCCTCCCTCCTCTGGTTATCTCCTTGTGACATTTACTAAGTAACCACTCAGTGTGAAACACACCGAGACACCAAATAACATAATCATGATGGAAAACCAGTTAGCCCTTGTCCTCAAGGAACTTTTTATCTAGCAGATAAATTCATGACACAACTGTGGGGCACAAAACAGAAAAAAAAATTACAATTGCGTAAGGGAAGCAGAAGGTGTGATGGAATCTCTGAGGAAGGAGCTCTCGCACCAAACTCCTTCCCAGGATGATTCTCCCTCTCATTTTCCAGCCCTGGTATTTTACAGTGGATACTTCCCAGCCATTGTCTCTCCCCCAGCTTACTCTAATTAATCCACTCAGTATAAGACAGCAACCAGGGATCTGAATCACTGGACTGAGTTCAATAAGGTAGATCTTGAAGACTGATGGAAAAGAAGAAGACATCTAAGGGAAACTGAGATGGCATGTGGGAAATGGCACTGGCTTCTGAATCAAAAATGCGAAGGAAAAAGACCCAAGATTTGAAAACAAAAGGGACAATGGAAAAAGCATTAGGTTTGGGACTACAAGTCCTGAGTTCAAATTCTGCTTCTGTCACTGACTGGTTGTATGAACTTAAAGAACTTGATTGCTTCTGTGGGCCTCAATTTCCCAATCTATAAAGTGAGGGAATTGTTTTGTTGGGTTTTTTTGTTTGTTTTTCAGTTGTGTCTGACTCTTCCTGACCCCACTGGGCTTTTCTTGGAAAAGATATTGGAGTGGTTTGCCATTTCCTTCTTTGGATCATTTTACAGACAAGGAAACTGAGGCAAACAGGGTGAAGTGACTTGCCTAGGGTCTCACAGCTAGGAAGTGTCTGAGGCCAGATTTGAACCCAGAAACAGTCATGTGCCAGCTCATGCTAGAATGTAACAAGGTTTTCCTAGCTGTGAGACCATGGATAAGTCATTTAAGCCTTTAGAATGTCAATTTTCCCCATGTAAAATCAGGGATTGGACACTTATTATCTTACCTTACAGGAATGGCATTTACATTTATTGTCTACCTCAGAGAATGTACTTTATAATCGTTAAAGCACAATGTAAATTTAAATTCTGTTTATTGTTGCCAGAGGTGTGCTGATAAATGTGTAACAACCAGATATCTGACAACACACAACTCGTTTCTAAGTGTCATCTGTATTAACTATTTTCTCTATCACTTTCTGAAAGAGAGGTGATCAGCTAAACAATAAACCCAGACCTGATTGGCTGGTTTCTGAGAAGCAAGTCTGACACTTGGTTCAGGAGCTGTGTTGAGCTGGCTTCAGCCACCCCTGATTGCTGCTTCTGAATACTTAAAAAGGCAAAAATTAATATGGTGAGTATTACACATAATGAGGAGACAAGCTAAACTAAATGGGAAGGGATCCCATTAAGAGTAATAACAGATCAGAAAGGAGGAATATAACCCAAAAGAGCACTGGGCCAATTCAATGATGCAATATTTATATCTTATTTCATGGTTTATAAAGGACTTTTTGTTAAGAATTTCAGGAGGGGTGGTGTAAAAAATCATTATGTCTATTTTATAGATCTGAAAGCTGAGGCTTAGATAAGTAAATTGACTTGCTTACCTTATGCAGCTATTATGGAGAGAAATTCAGATTCAAACCCAGGTCTGCTAAGACCAAATCTACATTACACAATACTGCCTCTGAAACTTACTATTGGTGACCTTGGAAAAGTAATTTTGAGGGGTAGCTAGGTGGCACAGTGGATAGAACTCTGACCTTGGAGTCAGGAGGACCTGAGTTCAAATTTGACCTCAGACACTTGACACTGACTAGCTATGTGCCCCTAGGCAAGTCACTTAACCTCAACTGCCTCACCAAAAAGAAAAAGAAAAGGAATTTTGATAGAGAAGGTACTAGTAAGTGGGGGCTTCAGTTATCTGAGGAGAGAACTGAACCAAAGTCTCCTGACCTGATGTCTAGCTCTTCTGTCCACACCAGAATTGATATAGGGTAAATGCTTTTTAATCATAAACAGATATACAAAGCCTAGATGCTATTAAAAAGTTGTAAGAAATGAATGAATGAATGAATGAATGAAAGAATGAATGAATGAATCAATGACAATTGATGTGTGGCTCTCAATGCCAGGTCACAGAGGTCTGATTTAAAACAATGAACAATAAGGGCTCTGGTCTCAGGGCCAGGGCTAGCAGGATTCTGTAATAAAGCTTGCAAGGTAAACTATTTCAGTGTGAAACAGAGAAAGAATGTAGGCAAGCTTCCCAGTTCATAATCTGGCTGGGAGGTGATAAGGGCCTGGACGAGGGAGGGCCCTGGGTGCTCAGAGGGTATAGGCAGATTTTCACAGGGGAGGAAGCCAGGTAGAATGAGGAGCAGAAGTCTGCAGGCAACAAAGACCAGAAAAGCCATTTGAAGCCATGTGTGGCCACTGGTGTGGACAGCTCCAGCCAAGGCCCCTTTCCAGGGCCTGGGGATTCCCACCGTGTCATGTGGATTTCTTCTCTAAAGTTCATAACACGTCTCTAGACAATCAGGCAAACACACAGCAAACAGATAACCAAGGAATTGGCAGGGAGAAGCACTGAGCGGTTTCCAAATGAAGATGTCCAGGCATTTGAGCCACCAATTGCCAGTGGAAGAGCAGGCATTTTAACGCTCCCTGGTGACAGTTAAATGATGGCTTTCAGTTCTGTAGCATGGAATGGATCCAAAGCCTGTTCATGACCATCCTTGTCTTTGGTCCACCCAGCACACCTGGGCAAGGAGGCAAGGTGATGTCGCCTTGTCCCCATTTTACAGATGCAGTAAGCCAGAGTTCCTGGAGGGAAAGGGACAAGCCCAAGGTCACACAGCTTAAAGGATTGCTAGATTTGAAGTTGAAGGACCAGGATTCAAATCTTGCTTCTGATGATTACTACCCATGTGACCTTGAGCAAGTTATTTACTTCTCTGGGACTCAGTTTCCTCACATGTAAAATAAAGTTTAACCTAAATCAAGGGTTCATAACTCCTCCTTTCCTCACTATTCCCAAGAAGGAGTCCATGGAGAAATTTCAGATTATCTATGAATTTGGATGGGAAAAAATACATCTTTTTTCCCTCTATTAATTTCTAACTGAAATTTAGCATTTCTTTCACATTATTCTGAGAAGAGGCCCACAGGACAGAGCACAATGGGCTTATCGCCTCTCTTCTCCTGGAAGCTCTTCCTCAATTAATGGGGCCCCAGATTATACTGCTTTCAGGTGGCTACAGCATTGTTAGCTCATAGTGAGTTTTCACCCTCAAAACCCACAAGAGCTTTTTTTTTTTTTTAGGATATTTGCTAACCATCATGACCCTGTCTTTACTCATGAAATTGATTTTTTGTACCCATGTGTAAGTTTTGCATGTGTCCCCATTGAATTCCATCTTATAAGGGTTAGCGCAGTGCTCTAGCCTGCCAAGGCCCATTTAGACCCAGTTCAGTGGAGGAGTTATTCCTCCCAGCTTTGTATCTTCAGCAAATGTGATAATCGGGCCATCTAGGCCTGCATCTGAAGGGTAGCTTGGTGATGCAGTGGATAGAGAGCCTGGCCTAGAGTGAAGAAGACCTGAGCTCAAATCAGGCCTCAGACATTACTAGCTGTGTGACTCTGGGCAAGTCAATTAATCCCATTTGCCTCAGTTTCTCATCAGTAACATGAGCAAAAGAAGGAAGTGGCAAACCATTCCAGTAACTTTGTCAAGAAAGACCCAAATGCTCTCCAAAATGGTTGGATTATTTCACAACTCCACCAACAATGCATTAGTATTCCAGTTTTCCCTCATCTTCTCCGACATTTATCATTTTCCTGTTTTGTCATGTTAACCACTCTGATAGGTGTGATGTGGTACCTCAGAGTTGTTTTGATTTGCAATAGTGATTTAGAGCATTTTTTCATATGAATATAGATAGCTTTAATTTCTTCATCTGAGAATAGCCTGTTCATATCCTTTGACCATTTATCATTTGGGGAGTGATTTGTGTTCTTATAAATTTGACTTAATTCTTTTTATATTTTAGGAACTGAGGCCCTTATCAGAGACACTGGTTGTAAAAATTCTTTCCCAATTTTCTACTTTTCTCCTAATCCTGGTTGCATTGGTTTTGTTTGTGCAAAAACTTTTCAATTTAATGTAATCAAAGTTATCCATTTTGCTTTTTGTAATGTTCTCTACCTTCTGTTTGGTCATGAATTCTTCTGTTCTCCGTAAATTTGACAGGTAAACTATTCCTTGCTCTCTCAGTTTGCTTATAGTATCAGCCTTTGTATCTAAATCACGAACCCATTTTCACTTGATTTTGGTATATGGTGTGAGATTTTGGTCTCTGCCTAGTTTCTGCCATGCTCTTTTCTAGTTTTCCCAGTAGTTTTTGTCAAATAGTAAGTTCTTATCCCAGAAGCTGGGTCTTTGCAGCTGGAATCATACTATCTGCTATTTTTTTCTTCTGTTGTGTTTTGTTTCCTCTTTCTGGTGGTTCCTCCTATTGATTCTAATTCTACCTTACAATATCACTAATGTGAAAATATGTTTAATAGGAATGTATATGTATAGCCTATATCTGATTGCGTGCCGTCTTGGGGAGGGAGGTGGGAAGGGGTGGGGGAGAAAAATTTAAAACTCAAAAGCTTATGGAAGTGATTGTTGACAAATAAAAATAAATTAAAAAAATTAAAAAAAAGAGCAAATGAAGTCAGGAAGACTTGGACGTGACTGGAAGGACTGAACAACAACAGCAGCAAAACGACACCCTCCACTGCTGCCACTTTAGCAGTCTGCTCTCCAGAGACTGGAGGTGGAGCCCCAGGCAGGGAGGGCAGCCGGGAGACCAGCTTGGGGGAAACAGCAAAGCCCATCTGAGGTAACAGCCAAAGCAGAGAGAACAGGGACAGACAAGCTAGGCATCCCTACGCTCTGCACAGGAGGTATGGCGGTACGATTTCTTACTCCCTTCTCCTTCATTCAATTCCCTCTTCTCTGATAAGGGCTACAGTTGAATACAGGTGTGAAAATAGTCTCCCTAATTACCATTCTTATGTTCTTCTCTCTCTCTCTCTCTCTCTCTCTCTTTCTCTCTCTCTCTCTCTTTCTCTCTCTCTCTCTCTCTCTCTCTCTCTCTCTCTCTCTTTCTCTCTCTCTCTGCCCCTTCTCTCTTTCTCTCTCTCTTAAGGAAATAATATAAGAAGGGAAGCATATTCATTGGGAAAGATTAAAAAAAATCCTTGGTATGCCATTTAGCATGCAGATCCATTCCCCTAAGTCACCCTCATGTTCTCCAAGAGGAGGAGGTGAGAACATGTTAAGCTTGATTGGCTGGGGAGGTGGGGGTGAATTCTTCACTCGGCTCTGGGCTGATGAACCCCCCCTCCAATTTGGAGGGTCTCCCTCATTTGCATGAGCACTTGGTCCCAAAAGCCTGGCTCCTGGCCCCTGGCAGAGGTTAATTAAAACATAAATGAACAACATTGCCTATTTCTCTGCAATCCGCAGACAGTGTTCAAGGCTCCATTCATGGTAGTGATGCTTTTCTCTGGGGTCGCCCCCATTAAATAAAAACAAGGGAATGTAATTGGGGATCTCCAACCCAACACCCACATTTTTCTTGTCTTTTCTTCTTAAAGGGGCATCCTTGGGTTACCAGCATCCTGCGGTTGGGACTAGATACTGATTTTATCCTTCATTATTTTTCTAAACCAAAATGGGCTGCCTGCCTGCCTGCCTGTGCTCTGGACTGATTAAATTATTTCTTTATGGTACAAAGAAGTATTTGTGACTAAGACAAGAGAGAGGGCAAATCAATTATTTACCGAGGAGGCCGCCATACAAATTACATTTGATTAAACTCCCAGATAAATCTCAGTGATAGAGAGTCTAAGTGGAAAGGAACAGAGCAGACAGTGACTGAGTGGCCCTACCAACCACTGATAATGAATGAAAGATGCCCCCATCAGCCCAGCCTCCTCTGGTTTTCTAAACTGCCTCTGGTGACATGAATAGCCTAATATTAAGCTGTCACAACAAGAAGCAGAGACAAATCCACCCCGAGCGAGCACAAGGCCTGCTATCAGAGAACTCAAGAACTGGGTGGGGCCTTAAGGATCAGCATTTCTAGATTCCTCAATTTACAAAGAGGGAGACTGAAACCAGGGGGAAGGAAGAGTTAGTTCAGGGTCACACCTTCACCTGTTAGCTCCCCCAGGCTTCCTTCAAGCCTTAGCTCAAGTTTTGCCTTCCTCTGGGGGCCTTTCCTGGTCTCCTGGCTGCATTTGCCTTTCCTCTGTGACTGCAGTCCATCTAATCTGCATGTAGATTGTATGTCCATGGCTGTGCCCCCCATGAGCTCCTTGAGAACAGGGGCTGTTCTACCTGTCTTTGTAACCACAACACTTAGCACAGTTGTAAATACTTAACAAACATATATTACTGTTATTATATATAATAGATTATATATATATATAATTACATGTGATAACAATACTTATTATTATTAAGTTAATTGCCCACTTAGAAAGAGAAGCCAGCAAGCCCCTACCCCCTTATTCCTAGTTTAGGCAGTAGGATGAAGCAGTAGATAAAAATATTAGACTTTTAATGAATCAAAAAGCATTAATAAACAGCTCCCAGTTAAACTGTGAGCTCCTTGAAACAGGAACTCTTTATTTTCCCCTGCTTTCTTGGCATCCCCAGAATTTAGCACTGTGCCTAGTAATAGTAGGTGCTTAATAAATGCATATTGACAGATCGAACAAGCAAGGGGATATGATACAAAAGTAAAATGATTCCCTGTTCTCAAGGAACTCAGATTCTAATAACAGCAGGAGACAACATATAAAGGGATGGTGGCCGGAGAAGACTGCTTTCATTTGGAAACTTCTAGGGATGGTGAGGGGAGCTGTTAGATTGATACAGCCCACTGATTTGAGTACAGTTCCAGATCTGGGGCTGAAGTTGTCTGGGGCTAGGTCAGGGGTTGGGGAGGAGAATGGTGGCTAGTGATGGGAAAGCTCTATCAGAAAGTGCAATATTAGCCCTAGATTTAGGCTGGAGTTCTGATGATGAAAGACTTAAGTCACAGAACAATAAATTTAGCATTGAAAGGGACCTTACCAGGCATTTATTCCTATCCTCTCATTTGATAGATGGGTCCTGAAGTCCAGAATGGTAAGTTCACTTACCCAGAGCCTGAGGCCAGAGCTTGAACTCAGTTTTTTTTTCCCTTCCAAATTCAGATTCTATCACCTACAAGAGGCTACCACTCACAGACTATGAGCCAAGGAGACTGGTTCAAATCCCACCTATGATACTTCCTAGCTGTATGACCATGGCCTTATTTAACATCTTAACAATGGTTACATATAAGTAAATTAGAATTACTTCACGTCTTTAAGACTTATAGGATCATTGTTGTAAAAGCTAGAAGGACCCTCAAGCCCTTCATTTTATGGATGAGGAATCTGATGCTCAAGGAGGGTAGATGACTTGTTACAAAGGCACTTTCATTATCCATAAAATGGGGATGATTTTAAGAATAACACCCTCCTTAACGGGACCATCATGATAATAAAAGGAGACAATGTCTGTAAATCAACCTAAAAATGTTAACCATTACTATAGCACATGATGTGGTTTTGAGGTTCCTTCAGGGTTGACCCATCCATACTGATCGTGCTGTGAGTGGTGATCTCTAGTCAGGACCTTCCCAGGTAATAGGTTGGGGATAAAGCCTGGACCCATGACATAAGTGATATAGGGAATTCCCACATGTGGAAAATCCCTCTACAAATGCAGGCTGGTAGCTTCTCTGCAATATATAGTCTCTGACAGTTGACTGTAGTAAAAGTATCACACAAGGGGCCTGGCTACATGCAGTCCACAACAATCATGAGTACCCCTGAAACCAGGTCAAAGTATATTTGGAAAATATTTAACCAAAACAAAATAAAAATCACAATAAAATATAGATAATGTTGACATGTGATTTTCTAAGTCAACCTGCACCATTAGGGATCCTTATGTAAGATTTAGTGGCTCCCATTTTTATTTGAGTTTGGCACCGTAGACTAGAACATTGAGAGTTGCCTAAAGCAGCAGACCTTGAGTCAGGAAGGGGAGAGTTCAAATCTAGCCTAAGACATTTACTAGCTGTGTGACCTTGGGCAAGTCACTTAACCCCTGTTTGCCTCAGTTCCTCGTCTATAAAATGGGACATAGTAGAGAAGGAAATAGAAAATCACTTCAGCATCTTTGTCAAGAAAACCCCATGGCCAATAGTCCATGAGGTCAAGAACAGAAGACTGAACAAGAAAGATTGGATTAACAGATAATTTCTAGATGCGTGAAGGGACAGCTCCCTCCCTGGGATGACCAAGGAAATTGGCTTTTGTCCTAAACCCTCCCTTTACTTCTGTGACTCTGATGATTAGTCACTAGGCTAAATAATACATCCAGCGATGGCTGAGCAGCCAGACTCGAGAAGGCTCACAATACTTCATCATTAGATTCTTTCTCCCTGAACATTCTTCCTTACCTGCCTAATGTTAAAAGGGAAAATGATTTAGTCTGGCTAGGAATGACCTTTTCCCCAACTTCCAGTCTCAAGGTCTCAGGGCACAAACTCTGTTTTTGTAGTTTCGATTTCTCCCAAATCTTTGAAACTCCAAGGCATTCAGTGTATAAAAGCCAATTATCTCTGAAACACCTTGGTATTTTTTCTTGCTTCTGCAACATGGCTCAGAAAGGTCTCTTTGATCAGATAACAAAGACAGAACACCCACACATCCCTGCTGATTCCCACAGAGCACCTGTCTTCCAGAGAGCAACATGTGACCCACAAGCAGGGATTTGGTTCTTTCCAACACCTTCCAAGGGAAACTGACAACCAGAGGCATTTTAGAGCCACCTTCCCAATGCCCTGTGCAATTGGGGCAGAGAGGAAAGATCTATAAAGCACAGAGATAAATTAGAGATCACAATCTGAGGAGGGCTGTGATAGACTATGGGCATGGGAGAAAGGGAATTGAGGGTGGAAGGGCTGGAGAAGAGAAGGGGAGACATGATAGGAGATTTTAAGTTTTTCATGAATCACACATTTAGATCTAGGTAGAATTTCAGCTCTTGGGGCAGCTATGTGGCAACAGTGGATAGGTAGCCAGGCCTATGGTCAGGAAGACTCATCTTCCTGAGTTCAAATCTGGCCTCAGACACTCACTACCTGTGTCACACTGGGGAAATCATTTCATCCTGTTTGCCTCAGTTTTCTTGACTGTAAAATAAGCAGGAGAAGGAATTGGCAAACCACTCCAGTATCTTTGCCCCCTCCCCCCCAAAAAGCAACCCAAAAGGAGTAACAAAGAGTCAAACATGACTGAAAAATGACTAAACAACAGAATCAACAAAAGATCTCAGCAGCTTCATTCCAACCCCTTAACTTCCGAGACAAGAAAGCTGACACCCAGAAAGGTGGAGTCATAGAGCTAGGGAGTGTCTAGGGCAAGTTGTCATGTGGGAGAGGGTTTTGTCTTGCTTTTCACGGCCTCAGTGGTCAGGACTAGATGATAAATAATGAGTGGAAGGTGTAGAAGGAAATTTCTGTTCCAGGAAACCTTCAGTTTCTTAGAGCTCTCCAACAATGCAATAGGCCAACCCTAGAGGCTGTGGGCTCTCTGCCAGTGGAGATCTTCAAAGAGGGACTGGATGGCCACTTTTCTAGGATATTTAGAATGAGTATTAGTTCAGGGACGAGATGGCACCTGAGATCCCTCCCTACCCAAAGATCCTGAGATTCTAAGCACCTCAATCTCATGCCAGGCAATCAGTGCAACCTTCACCACCAAAGCTTTTAGTACAATTCCAAGCAAGTCACTAATCAGATTCCATCTTCAAATCAAATCAGCAGATATTTGTAGGATGCTGACTATATGGAAGGATCATTGCTGGCCTCCCCTCCGTTTACTGTTTTCTACCTATCCTTTATATGGCTTGTTTGTACATATTTGTTTGCTTATCTTCCCCTCTGGATTGTGACCTACTGGAGGACAGGAACTGAATGTTTACCTTTCTTTGTACACCCAGTGCATAGCACAGTACCTGGCATGCGGTCTTTGAAATCCAAAGCAGTCAGACCTATAAGGTACCTCAGAGAAGAGTGAGTCCAAGTCTCCCATTTTATAGATAGATATAGGACACTGAGGTTCAGAGAATGGTAGTAACTACTCGGTTATAGCAGTCTTGCTCATCCTTGCCTCCCCAGCCCTTTGCCTCCTACTCTCCAGGTAGCATATGCTCTGCCCAAGATGGTGTAACAGAAACATGAGTGGATTCATACTAGGACCTAGGACAGCTCTGACACAGTGATGACTGCCTAGCCAGAATCATGAAACTGGTTCCATTTTAGTTTAAACATTTAAATACCAATGTCTATATCTAATCAATAAACTGTTTTCTTCCCTAATAAAAATGTAACAAACATTTCAAATCTAGGAATGTTTTCAGGGTACAAAAAAAGTTCTTTCTTTTACCTCTTGCTGTCTCCTCTGTATCACTTATTGCCTTTTTCTTTTAGAGAAGGAGGAAGTTTTATTTATTGTCCCTCCCCCTCTCCCCTGATGCTGGGCTTGGGAAAAAAAATGTTGCCTTGAATTTGACAAGAAGAAGATCATGTTGCTAGTAAGTCTACTTTTCAGGTCAGTCTCATGTGGCGATTCCTCCTGTCAAATATACAGCAATGGTAGTGGAGATGGTAACAACTGAAAAGGACGCTCTAGGTCTAGCATTTTTTTGTTTGTTTGTTCTGGACCCCTTAGGCAGTCAGTCTGGGGCAGCCTATTGACCCTTCCCACAATCATGCTTTTAAAGGCATAAAATAAAATAAAATAAAATAAAATAACGAGAATTACAAAGAAAACCAGTTGTGTTGAAATAAAGATGTATTTTCCTAGTCCAAGTTCATGGGTGTCCTGACACAAGAACCCTTTGACTCAAGGGAAAAGAACAAGGAGATGGGAGTGAGAAGACCTATATTAAAATACCTGCTCTGTAATTTCATATTTTGGTAACCTTGCTAAGTAATGTCCTCTTTCTAGCCTTTGGTTTCTTCTTTAAAATGAGGTGGTTGGGATGGATAATCTCTAAAGTTTCTTCCAACTGTCAATCCTATTGTCAATGTGGTCTAGTGAAAGACATGCTGGATGTCTTGTTATGAGATTGCAGGTTCATAGATCCAGAGGGGATGTAGAGATCATCTACTCCAACTTGCTTATCTCACAGATGAAGAAACTGAGGTCCCATGAAGTTAACAGACTTGCTCTATAGAGCTGGAAGGGACCTTAGAGGTGTCAGTAATAGAATTCATCATGATATTTTGGATAGAATTCTTGATTTGGATTCAGGAGGACCTGGATACTTAACCTCTCCTAGTCTCAATCTCACCATCTATAAAATAGAGCCAAGAATGGCACCTACTTCATAGAGTTGTTGTGATGATTAAATAAATGATTTCCAACATGTCCTTTGGTTAGAGAATCCTAACCCAAATGGTTTATGAATGTTAGCCACTATGATGATGATCAATAAAACTTAAAGGCTTAAAGAGAAGGAAACGGAGAATAGAAGATAGGAGAGGAAGGAAGGAGAAAAAGAGTGGAGAGGAAAGAGGAGGAAGGGGTAACAAATACTAGAGGCAGGGAGGTGATGGGGTAGACAGAGAACTAGACTTGGAGTCATAGAAGACCTGAATCCAAATCTTGCCTCATGTGCCCATGGCAAGCCACTTACCCTCAAGCCTCAGTTTCTTCATCTATAAAATGGATATGATAATAGCACCAATCTCATAGGGTTGCTATGAAGGTCAAATGAAATATGTGCAAAACACTTTGCAACCCTTCATATGCTATATAAGTGATAGTTACAGTTATTATTATTGTTATTGTTCTTATTATAACTATTACTGTTGTTATTATTATTAATATTATATTATTATATAATATTATTCTTAATATTATTATAACTATTATTATTATTGTTGTTATTATTATTATTACCATGATGGAACTGCCTGTGAGTAGACAGCAATCTAGCAATGACCACCTCTGTCTCTAGGAAGAGGGGAACATCTCTAGCTAGGAAACTGAGACAATGATTATTCCTTATACAGATAAGGAACCTGAGGTTTAGAAATGTTAAGTGAATTTACTGTCCAAGGTCATGCAGGGTGGAAGAAGACTATTGCTCCACAGAGTGCCATCCCTGACAAGTCAAGCATGGCCTGCCACTGCTCTTGGAGCAGGGATGGTTCTCCTCGGAATCGTGGTCCTTTCCTTCTGCATTTCTTCATTGCTGCCTCCACAGCACACAACAAATCAGGCAATTGATCTCCACCTAAGGAAGTGCTGGGAAGAGGTGAAAGGTAATAACAGTAGGAGCTGGAATGTCATTGCCCTTTTAGATTCACAAAACACTACATGCATTGTCTCTTTTCCAGCTCATGGCAATCGTGTGAGGTAGATGCTGTCATTATGCCCACTTTACAGATGAGGAAACAGCCCGAGGGACAGCTAGGTGGCTTAGTGGATGGAACATTGGCCATCAAGTCAAGAATAAGTTTGTTTAAATTCTGTCTCATTCATGTCCTGGGAAGGTATTTCACCTCTCTTGGCCTCAGTTTCCTCATCTGAATAATATCTGCTGTAGAGTTATCACAAGATAAATATACATATATATAATAAATATACACACATGTACATATATACACATATGCATATACTTATTGTATTTACGTATCCATATGTGTGTGTATGGAGCAACTAGATGGCACAGGGGATGGAGCACCCTACCTGGAGTCAGGAAGACCTGCATTCAAATCTGGCCTTAGATACTTACTAGCTATGTTGACCCTGGGCAAGTCACTTAACCTGTTTGCCTTAACTTCCTCATCTGTAAAATGAGCTGGAGAAGGAAATGGTAAACCATTCCAATATCTTTGCCAAGAAAACCCCAAATGGGGTCACAGAGGGTTGGACAAAACTAAACAATAACAACAATGTGTATATGTGTTAGTGTGTATGTATGTGTGTATATATATACATTTATACATATATATACGCATACACACACACACATATATATATACATATACATATATACACACATACATATATACTTATTTTTACAAATGTTAAAACACTCTACAAATACTATCTTTAAATGACTTGTCCAGGGTCCCATAGACTGTCTGAAGAAGGATGGAAACCTGGTCCTCCAGAAGCCAATTCCAGCATTCTACCCATCAAACTTTGCTGAATGTCTGAGATCTGGACCTATCATTCATTCTCTAATCACTGATTAAGCACTTACTACATTTGAGGCATGAATCTGCAAGTCAGAGGCTCGGAGATCCCTTCTCAGGGAAGCTACAGGAGGGATTTTTGTTTAAATAGAGATTGCAACAAGTCTAAGAAGAGATGACATTTAGAGAATCACTTAACATACAAGACCTCATTTCTTCCTCTCAATAAGCCTATAAGGTGAATGTTATTACTGTCTCCATTTTATGGATGAGGAAAGTGAGGCTCAGGAAGGAAAATAAATTAGGATCATCCAGTTAGTAAATGTGTGGAAAAGAATTGAATCTCAAGTCTTCCTCTTTGCAAGTACCACACCCTATCCATTATTCTCCAAGCCTCAAGGTGGCTCTGATGGTCCTCACTCTGAGATTCTGACCTTTGGTATCTTTGGCTCTCAGGGTCCAGGATGTAGAAGCGTCCTAAGTATGTTGTATCCCCTGCCCAACAATGGGCCGAGCTGAGGTGCCTGAGCTTCATCTGGAACCTGGAGAATCAATAAAAACAGCATTTTCTGTCCCGCTGTAGGAGCTGGGATCAAAGAAAACAAAACACTTTGGGCATCAGCTCCTCACATAAAACCTGACTGAAATATAAAACACTCTCCCATGAAAGCCCCAGTGCAGCCAGGAGGTCTGGGGAGGGGGAATGAAACGGACAAAGACAGAGAGGCTGAGAGCAGGCTCCGAGGAGAGCAACCCATTAGCAAGGGATTTTCAAGGGATCCTAGTGAATTTAAGACCCTAGTCACACACACACACACACACACACACACACCCCATGTTTTGTAAATGTGACTTCCTTTTGTCAAAATGACATTGAAATAGAACAATCTTTGAAGAGAAATGATACATCCAAGCCAAATCACACCCACTAACCAGGGGAGGCAGTGGTTTGTTAGGTGATAGAAATGAGCATGTTTGTAGACTTCAAGCCTTTCGGAGCTCAGAGAGACCTTAGGATAGAAAATGTCAGAGACGGAGGGAGCATCAGAACATGAAATAGAAGAGCTGAATGGGATGTTAGAAAGTAGAGCAGGAGAGCTGCATGATACCTTAGAGAAGAGAATGTCAGACCTGGGAGGTATTTTAGAACATAGAATGTCAGAGCTATAAGAGACCTCAGAACATAGAAAGTTAGATCCAGGAGAGGCCTTAGGCAATAGAATGGAACATCTGGAGGGTAGCTAAATGGTGTGACTTCCTGCAGTCAGGAAGACTTGAGTTCAAACCCAGTCTCAGATACTTGCTGGCTGTGTGTCCCTGGGCAAGTCACTTCACCTCTGTTTGCCTTAATCCACTGGAGAAGGAAATGGCAGACCACTCCAGTGTCTTTGCCAAGAAAATCCCATGGACAGTATTGATATGCTATTGATCATGCGGTCATGAAGAGTCAGACACAACTGAACAACAACAACATCTGGAAGAAACCTCAGAACAGAAGGTTAAAGTTGGGAGAGATTTTAAAACATAGTATGTCAGAGCTGGAGGGAACTCTAGAATATAGAAGTGTTGAACGTAGGACATTAGAGCTAGAAGAGACTTTAAACTCTAACGTGTTAGAACTGCAAGAAATCTTTGGATCTGGAAAACTGGAAGGAACCATTGACCATGGCACATCAGACCTGTCGAGGCTTGGGACCAAGTGTTCTCCATCTTCTCTGTGTCCTGGAGTCCTTTAACAGCCCAGTGAGGCCTAGGGACCCCTCTAAGAATAAAGTGTTTTAATATGTAAACTAAAATACATAGGAATAGAAAAGGAAACCAATTATATCAAAATATAGTTATCAAAATTTTTTTTTTGGCTAGGCAATGGGGTTAAGTGACTTGTCCAGGGTCACACAGCTAGTAAGTGTTATGTGTCTGAGGTCAGATTTAAACTCAGGTCCTCCTGAATTCAGGACCGGTGCTCTATCCACTGTGCCACCTAGCTGCCCCTTGCATCACCTAGCTGCCCCTCAAAATATTTTTGAAAATACCCCAGGTTAAGAATCCCTGCTTAGATAATCAGATGTTAGAATGGGGAAGGACTTTAGAACAAAAAACATTAAACAAGAGAATGTGGGAGTACATAATTTCTTTAGTTATAGAGCCTTGTTTAATCTTTTCATTTGTCAAATTAAGA
This sequence comes from Vombatus ursinus, assembly GCF_900497805.2. NCBI lineage: Eukaryota > Metazoa > Chordata > Mammalia > Diprotodontia > Vombatidae > Vombatus > Vombatus ursinus. The sequence continues at coordinate 3,879,398 of NW_020949602.1, forward strand.
GAATGGGGATCAGAGAAGAAACATGACTTGTCTGGCATCACACAGCTGATTAGGAAGCAAGGTAGGACTCTAACTCAAGTGCCATGACTTAACTACACCTCATCTACCCTTTAGAATCTTTCATCTGATCTCTTTGGTACAGTAAACTATATCTTTTTTTTCCCTGTCCTGTTCTCCCCCTCTTTCTTCCCTGCTTATAAACATTCCCTGGTATTCATCCACAGCTTTCCTCCACAGTGGCACCCTGAAGGCCCACTGGGCTCCAGATATGGTCTTACCTCCATCGGAGTGCCATGGGCTTCCCCTTTCCCTTCGATGCCTGCTGATTCCATTGGCTCTCCTTCTAGAAACAGTACCTAGTATCTGCCCCCTGACTAGGGACCAGGGAAACACTGATTACAGGGGGCAGTTGTTGCTTACCAGGATGCCTGGATTGGTTCTCAAGCGGCAGAGATTCAGTTTCCACTATAGCTATTTTCCTTAATCCACATCAACTAGGTTTCCAATGAAAACTGACCAATCCCACCCTTCTGGGAGTAAGGGTAACAATGGCATATTTGCATGCAGATGGGGCTGCCACTAGGCAGTGGTGGCTCCATTAGGTAAGTGTGTCTGCTATTAGTGGGCAGACTCTGGGGGAGCCTTCATGCAAAGTAGGTCAATTTCTTGCCATATAATTCTGATTATGTCAAAGCATTTATTCATGAGTTTTCTAATTTAACCTACTTCAAATAAGTCATATTTATGTTACCAAAAAAATTACATCCAAATTACAACTGCAGCCTTCGTGCTTGGCTCTTTCATAAGCTTAGAAATATTAATCACTGACATCCCAGATGTGCTTAGAAAACAATTGGCTGGGGGAGAGGGATTACTTAACAATGACCCTGACCCAAAGAATATCTCAGAAAGAAGACAGAGTTCATTCCTTGAAAAAAATTCCACTGACATATGGCAAAGGTCCTACTAATGAGGTATGAAATAAAAGCTGTGGATAAAAGCTACAATGTGATGTGCAGAATCGAGCCTGGAATAATGGGCATTCCCTTCAATGGATGAACGCTTCAGAGCTAGAGGGAGTGTTAGAGATTATTGGGGCTTCATTTTATTGAAGAAAAAATGAGACCTAGAGAAAGGATGTGATTTATCCAAGGTCATACATACAGTGTAGCCTAAGAGATAGAGAGCTAACCTCAGGGCCTGGAACACCTGGGGTCAAGTCCCCCCTCTGACATATACTAACTGTGTGATCCAGGTCACTTAATTTCTCAGTGCTTGGACTATAAGCTGCAGACAAGGTGCTTTCTTGCATTGCTAGGAGTGTCCTACGAATACCAATGAAAACGCAGGTCATAATAGCCATTCCCTAACAGATAGTCAAAGGATATAAACAAATAGTTCTCAAAAAGACTGAAAACTATTCACCACCACACGGAAAAAAATGCTCCAGAGCCTTAATAATAAGAGACATGCAAAGCAAAACGATCCTGAAGTTTCACTTGCATCCTTCAAATTGGAAAAAAAAATGACAAAAAATAGTAAGTTAATGTTGGAAGAATTGTGGAATATAGACATATTAGTACATTGTTGGTGGAGCTGTGAAATGGAACAACCATTTTGGAAAGCAATTTGAAATTATGCAAATAAAGCATCTAAAATTCCCATATCCTTTGAACCAGACTCCACTATTGAGCTTATAACCCCGCAGAAGCTGTTGATAAGAAGAAAGTCCTCATGAGCTCCCAAATATTTATAGCAGCAGGTTTTGTGATAGCTACGAATTGGAAACAAAGTCAATGCCCACCGACTAGTGAAGAGCTAAACAAGTCATGGCACATGAATGTTACGGAATATTACTGTGCCATACAAAATGCGTATGATGAATGCAGAGAAACAGGGGAAGATCTACATGAACTGATGCAAAGTCAAGTAAGCGGAGCCAAGAAAACAATATATATACACCATTAATAATAGCAGCTTACATTTCTCTGTCCCTTTATGATTGAAAAAGCATTTTACATGCCTAACAATAAAATAATCACTGTGATTTCTAGAGCACTAGAAGCTTTGCAAAGTGCCTTGCTTATATTATCTCACCTGATCCTCACAACCCTGTGAAGTAAGTGCAATTACTATGCCCATTTTAGAGATGAGGAAATTGAGGCACAGAGAAGTTATATGTTGGAGACTTTTCTCTGCAGTGACCTTCCATTTACCCTGCTAGAGGTTGATGGAACCTAGTTGTTTGTATATCTTCTCTCCATTAGAACAGTAGCTCCTTGAGGGCAGAGAAATTGTTTTTGACTTTTTTTCTATCTATCTTCAGCACTTAGCACAGTAACTGGCACATAGTAGGTGTACTTATTCTACAGATAATAAATCTTTGTTGTCTCTTGTTGACCGACTTCATTTTGTCTATATTTTCTGTTTGCTTATACATAATCAGAGGGTTTCTCTCAAAAGAAGGCAAGCTCTTTGAAGGTAGGGAATATTTCAATTTTATCTTTATATCCCAAATACCCAGTGTGGTGCTTAGCACACAGTTTGACTCTTATCACCAGACTGCTCCTATATCCAGTGCCCTTGACAGAATCCATGGTCAGGATTACCTACCTACTATTACTTGACCTACCAACCTTAATTTACCTGGACTATTTGGAATTCCCATTCACTCCTCTGGTGCATGGTAGGCATTTAATAAATGCACGTGATGGATGGATTGACTGTCTGGTATAGTGTCTTGCACATGAAAGGTAGTACTTGATAGAGGAGAGAATCCTAGAGGAGTCAGAGGACTATGGTTCTAATCATTGTGCTGCCCTGTGCTACCGGGGTGAGCTGGGCAAGTTCTAACACCTCAAAATCCACATCTGTAAATGAAGAAGTTGGCTGTTGACCCTTAGGATCCTTTCTAACTCTTAGTCTTTGATCCTACAACTCATAAATGTTGTTTTTATTTTATTTTATTGCAGCCAAAAGAAAGCTATTATATAGATGTGGGTTTCATCACGACAAAAAAAAAAAACGGTTTTCAGGAAGAAGGTTATTTTCTATTTACCTTGTTTATAGCTTATTTATAAATAGTTATTTATATGTTTTTCCCCCATTAGACTGTAAGCTCCTTGAAGGCATGGATTGGTTGTTGTTGTTATTATTATTATTATGCTTTTTTTTGTACACCTACACCCACACATACACAAACACACACCAGCTTAGCCTACTGCTGGGTCCTTAGTAAGCACTTAACAAATGCTTGTTGATTGACTAACTGACTGACATTGAAATGCTGACTCATCCTGCCATCTTGTATTTGGGAAGCTGATTTTTTTTAATCATCTCTATAATAAGTCCCAGAAGAATACCCCTTTAGAGGGCACTACTGTTTAGAGCTGGTCTAGCTAAAGTCAGGAAGACCTGGGTACAAGTCCTTCTTTTGACACACTTTGGCTGTATGACCTTGGGAAAGTCACTGAACTCCTCAGTCTTCCAGGCTCTCAAATTATAAATTATAGTGGGTGGCCCATCTGTACCTGAACAGGGTTTCCACCTGGGAATTCTCAATGATAATGAAGGCGCAACTCAGGAACGTTTCATGTTTGCAAAGTGCTCTGCACATATTCACCCATTTGATCTTTCCAACAGCAAAACAAAAAGAACAGTAACAGCTAGCACTTAGAAAGTGCTTTCAAGTTTGCAAAGTACTTTGCACACATTTGCTCATTTGTTCATGTTATTGTTGTCGTTCAGTTGCTTGGTCGTGTCCAAGCCTTCATGACCCTGAGGACCATAGCTCTCCATTGCTGTCCATGGGATTTTCTTGGCAAAGATACTGAAGTGGTTTTCCATTTCCTTCTCCAGTGGATTAAGGCAAACAGCTAGTTAAGTGTCTGAGGCTGGATTTGAACTCAGATCTTACTGACTCCAGGCGGAACACTCTATCCACTGAGCTATCTAGCTGCTTCCTGTTCTTCATATTAGGTAGACATTATTATTATCCCCATTTTACAGATGTGATAACTGAGGCTCAGAGAGAAGTGACATAGGCCATGGTCACATGGCTGCACTAGATGATCTGTGAGATCTGGTCCAACTACACAGCAATCCAATGGAGTCTGGATTTGATGATCACTGCTGCAGTTCTGTGGGTGTGGTCCTTTAGGATAAATGGAAATATGCAGGTGGGGCTGAAGCTGAGAAGCCTGAGGCCTTGCTTTCTGGCCTGTACTAAGTCTCCCCGCCATTCCCTTTACTTCAGTGTATCTGTCTATGGTCACTGGTGGAAGAGACCCTCCAGCTACAACTGACTGAAGCCTTTCTACAAACCCCATCCCCCCCAAACCCTATGCACCCTAAGAGCTCCAGCTGATTCTCAGGACCAAGCGGCCAGAAGCCCTTTCCAGGATGGCTGAGCTTAGGGAGAGACAAGGATGGAGGAGGAGCCAATTTGTCATTTCTATTCTCAACTTGGGCCTGGGAGAATTTGAGTTCAACAGTAACTATGATTTAAATGGCAGATCTCCTGTCCATTTAATATTCATTCCAAGGTCTTCACCTGCTTTTTAAATTCAAAGCCTCTGTGCTCATTATGAAACATATACCCCCCTCTCCATCCCCCTACCACACATGCACACCCCTTGAGATTTGATTACTGACAAAGTCCACATAAATCACCAGATTTCCAGAATCCCAGCCTGGTTTAAAGACTGGAAACTGACACCTCTGGTAGAATGGAGAGAGCTGAGGATTCTGAGTCAAAATTTTGTATCTCATCTCTGACTTTAAGCACTGTGCGACTCTAAAGAAATTAATTAGCCACCCCATGCCTCAGTTTCCCCACCTGTAGAATAGAGAGGACAACACCACTTCTTTAGTTTGTAATGAGACTAAAGTGAAATAAAACATCAGTTGTTTTTGAAAGTCTCTATAGCTTACATTTCTATAGGGTTTTGTTAAGTCTTTACATATATTACCTGTTATCCCTACAATGGTCCTCAAAACCCTAAATGAGAGCTGCTCACCAAAGGGTGAACTTAAAACACTGAAGGGCTCTTCCAGACTACTAAGAAGCTCTTCAGCTTTTAACCTGAGAAGTGGGAACTGCTTCTCTCTCTCTCTCTCTCTCTCTCTCTCTCTCTCTCTTTCTCTGTCTGTCTGTCTGTCTCTCTCTCTCTCCATCTCTTTCTGTCTGTCTGTCTGTCTCTCTCTCTCTGTCTCTCTCTTTCTCTCTCTCTCTCTAAGAATCAAAGGGTAGGAAAAAGCTAGGAAATGGTTCAGAAGCCAATTTGCAAGAACAGAAAACTAGAGAAGGGTAGCAATGAAGATAATGGTTCAGTTTGCACAGAGCATTAAGGTTTGTAAAGTGCTTTTTATACATTATCTCATTTGAGCATTGCAACAACCCCTAGAGGCAGGTGCTATTACTGTTCCCATTTTCCAGATGGGGAAACTGAGGCTCAGAAAGGTTAAGTGACTTGTCCAGGGCGGCACAGATACTACATGACTGAAGCTGGAACCACAGATTTAGGGCTGGAAGGCACCTTAGAGGCAACACAGTCTAGCTTCCTCCTTCCATAGATGAGGAAACTGAGGCACAGTGTGGTCAAGTGGCTTGTTCATAGTCACAAAGCTAGTAAATATCAGAGAGAAGACTTGAACCCAGTCTTTCTGATACAATAAAATGACTTTGTTTGGATTTGGTAAATAGATTGCTTTATCTGCACACATATTGTCTACATTGTAAGCTCTTTGAGGACAGGGGCTGGTTCATTTTTGTCTTTTAATACATTCTCAGTGGCTAGTACAGTGCCCATCACGTAGCAAGTCCTTACTCAATATGTGTTGAACTGAAGGGAGGGATGTTCAGTAGTTGTGGGGATTGGGGGAAGTATAATGAAGAATGCCTATCAAAATAAAAGTCATAAATAACATTGATTGGAGAGGAAGGCAGAGGGAAGGGGAGGGGTGACCTTGGACCAGGAAAATAGGGTTCAAGTTGTATTTCTAACACATGCTGGCTGTGTGATCCCGGGAAGGTCACTTCATCTGTTAGTGCTCTAGGCATCTCTCCAAGACTAAATGGGAGAGAAGGGGCTGACCTGCATTAATAGAAGGAATTTCCCCATCCAGGATTTCCATAGACATTGATACACCATAGGTCCAGCACCTGTGCATATCTTTTTTGCCAATCACCAAAACTTTGCCTCTCTGTACTCAGGTCTCCAATGTGTAGGAAAGAACAACTCAGTTAGTAAAGTTGATATGGTGTTATGATACTAATGAGGCTATTCTAACCCCTTACAAACAGGAAAACACAAAAGAAAAGCAGAACAAAGGATGTGATCTAAGAAATCAGAGGTGTATAGACTGAGAGCTGAGCAGAAACTTTCTAGTCCTCACAAGGGTGGAGATGGTTTTATGCAGCCCCACATTTTACAGGGACTTGCTCAAAGTCATAGAGCTAGTAAGAGACAACGTTAGGATTAGAAACCAGGTCATCTGACTCCAAAGCCAGCGACCACTCCTCACCCTCAACCCCAGCCTCATGCAAGAATGAGAGAGAAGATCAGCCAGTCATGAGATGAAAATAAGGGTTAACCACTGGGTAGCCCCCATGCTTCATTGGTAACCTCCAGCTCCAGTTCTAAAAGAAAGCTTCCAGAATCTTGGATGGGTCCAGTAGGGTAAACTTGTGGAAGGGCCCGCACAGGATGGCTTCAGTAAAATAGAGGTGGGCCAACCCAAGTAACTGAGATAGCATGGGATTATTTGGAGCTCCCTGTGACACCCTTCAAGTAATTGTAGATAAAAGAGGTCCAAAGGAAATATCATGAAGACGATTAAGAATCGCTGGACTTTAAAGGCAAAAGAGACCTTAGATGTCACCTATTCCAACTACTTTCCCAATGTAGGAAGCCCCTCTGTGACTTCCCTGACAGTTGGTCGTTCAGCCACTGAAGGGAAAAATCACTGCCTTGGGAGACAGGTCCAGTCTAATGTTGGACAGCTCTTACTGTTAAGAATTTTCTTTTTTAAGAAAGTTGCTGTCCTGAAATTTCTCCATATTTCTCCTACTCGTGTCACTTAGAGTTACCCAGAATAAGTCTCCTCCCTTTGCCATATAATCTTTCAAATATTTGAAGGCAGCTTTATATCCCAAGTTCATCTTGATGATCCTTATATAGCACAGTATCAAGGCCTTCCATTATTCACATCACCCTCTTCAGAATTGGCTCTACTCCATCAGTGTCTCTCCCCAAATTCAACTCAACGAGCATTTATTAAATACCTACTATATGTCAGGGACTATACGAGGCTCTGTGAATGCAGTACCCAGAATTGAAAACCACCATCTACATATGGTCTATTACAGAAGGAAAAAAAGTCATTAGGAATTATATCAATACTATGATTAAAATTATTGTCGTGTCCTTTGGAAAGTCCTAAACTAATATGACAATGGAGGAACAAGTGAATAATGTAAATATTCACCTGTTCTTTTCTGTATGATAAATGAATTAGATATTGCGATTTTTTAAAAAAAAAGGCAAATTGACATTAGCAAATTCTAAATCCTAACCTTGGCCAGCATAGACACCCTTGAAACATAGTCCAACCTGATATAGAATATACGTCTTTGTATAAAGTGTCAAAGCTAAAAGGGACTTCAGAAAATAAAATATCAGGAGAGAGAACATAACATTTGCTTAGGACCCTGGAATTCAAAGTAATAAGACTAGAAGAAGTCTTACAAATGAGACTGCTAGACCTAGAAGGAGTCTTAGTTCATGGAATGTAACTGTTGGAAAGGATCATATATGACAGAATATCAGAAATAGAGGATCCTTAGAACAGAGAATGTCAGAGCTGGGAGGGGTTTTAGAACACAGAATGTCTGAACTGGGAAGGATTTTCAGAATACACAATGTCAGCATTGGGACGGAGCTTAGAACAGAGAATGTCAGAGCTGGGAAGGACCTTAGTACTACAAGGATCCTTAGAACACAGAATGTTAGAACACAGACTCTTAGAAGGGATAATTCAACACTGCGAGTTGGAGCTGGGTGGAGGGCACCTGCAATACCTCCTCACCCCACTGTATTCTCTACATGAATGAGGAAACTCAGGCTTCCAGTTCTTATCCTAATACCTGTCAGAGCTGAAGTTCAAATTTCCTTTGTAGGAAGGATAAGCCACCTACAGCATTTTCATTTCCCATCATGCACTCTGATATTCAAAATCAAGGTGTCCTTGTGGTGCCTGATCAATGCGCTCCTCAATACCATCATTAAACACTTAGCATGGAAATGCCCAGAATGATCTTTTACCCAACCTAATTGAGAAAATGGATGAAATGCTTCCTTATCTTTTACTTAATAACTGAAGATGGAGTCGGATATACTTACTGTACCTGGGAATATAATGTTCACCATCTTAAAGCAAAGGGAGGAGAGAATCTCTCAGATCCTGGCTTATTGCATTCCTAATTGGATGTAACAAATTAGAACTGACTGCATTTACGGTTACTTAGACACATCAAAGGGGGAGAATAAAAGGATAATCCTTATAAAAAAAATCAATCTTAATTTTTTTAGAGTGAGAAAAGAGCTGAGAGATCATCTACTCCAACTCCCTTATTTTACAGATGAAATAACTGAGGCTTACTGAGGTGAAATGACTTGTCCAAAGTAATTTGAAGAGTCAGTTTTTAAACCTGTCTGTGGCTCTCAATCCAGCACTTTGCATAATATTTACTAAGTGCCTGTTTTGTGCCAGGCACTGTGCTAAGTACTGGGATTGCAAAGAAAGGCAAAAGCTGGCACCTGCCCTCAGGGATCTTACACTCTAATGGGGGAAATGATATAAAATAGTTAGGTACAATAACGATAGAAGGAAAGCACTAGCTTTAAGGAAGATCAGGAAAGGCTGTCCATGGAAGGTGGGATTTTAGCGGCTACTTAAAGGAAGCTAAGGATGCCAGCATGCAGAGGTGAGGAGGGAGAGCATAGATTCAATAAATGCTTGCTGACCTGCTGATGAGAAGTCCCCTAGGCTTCACCCAACTGCCAAAAGGGTCCATGATACAAAAAAGTTCAGAACCCCTGGAGATGATCTGGAAGTCTCCTCCTTTTCTGCTCAGATGGGCTGTGAACTTAAATGACATCTTTCCACCTTTTCCACCTTCCTTAGATTGAAAATATCCTGACATTTTCAGAATAAGAAGCATTCTCTGCTCTCCCTCCTTGTATACGCTAACCTCAAAGAGCAAAGAGATTTATGCGAAACTCCCTGGCGCAGGCATATCACATCCTTGCAAGGCACCACACCATTGTAATTGCAAGTCTCAAGGTGAGGGACAGACTGGTGCAGAAGACAAGACAGACAGGCCAGACTTATGGTCTGACACCCCCGGCTCCAGAATTCCCAATTCCCCCTTTGCGGGTCATGATGAAGCTCGAGTCGCAGACTCGGCTGAAATGTTTATTGAGCCTTCACTCTGTGCCCTCCACACATGATTTGCGGCTAGGTCCTCTTAGAGACTTTTCAGTTCCCAGACAACTCAAGATCAGCTGTCTCCATACAGATGGGGGCTAATAGGTCTCCGAGTGCAACCAGGCACATAATGTTGAACCAGGCTGCTGCTGCTGAGAAGACAAAAAGACCCAGTGGACAAATACTCCTTCTCTTTGTGTACCCAGTGGCTAGAAGAGTGCTTGACACCTCCCAAAGGTACTGTACATTCTGGCTGACAGATTGATCTGTTGGGTGTTAACAACAACGACGACGATGACAGCAACAATAACATTGGCTTCCTAAGTACTTTCATATCTCATTTATAATCATAAGTTTGGAGCTGGAGGAGTTTTCAGAGGTCATAAAACCATCGTTCTAGAGCTAGAGAAGGTGACTGAGAGTCCATATGGTCCAGGCACTCACTTTACATGTGAAGAAAGTGAGGAACAGAGAAGCGAAGCGATTTTTCCAAGGTCACACAATTAGTAACTAACAAAGACAGGATTTGAACCCAGGTACTCTGACTCCAAATCAAATCCAACTGCCTTATTTTGGAGAAGAAGAAAACCAAGGACCAGAGAGGTTGTGACTTACCCAAGGTCACATGGCTAAAAATTAAAAGAGCTGGGATTGAAACCCAGAGCTAGCAATATTTTCCATCATACAGTGATTTTCCCAATGGCCCCATGATGTGGGGGGCACAAGGATCTTCTTTTTTTTTTTTTAGCACTAGGATTTTTATCCTTGTTTTGCAGATGAAGAAGAGAGGCAAAGCCACTTGTCTGAAGTCACGCGGCCAGTAAGAGGCAGCTATAAGCCTTGAATGCCCATGCTTTCTATTAGACAATCCCACTTAACTCACAACATCTGGGGGGAGTTATGCCAGGTAAGTATCATTATCTCCATCTTTTTGAGGGGGGAGGGGACCAGATTTGTAACTTCATTAATTGGGGTAGTTCTGAGTGAGGAGATTCTCCCTAGCAGTGTCCAATTGGCACCTGTGACTGACAGCCTTGGAGACTGAAAGGTTAAGGGTCAAACAGCCAGTAGTTTTAAGTCTTCCCAACTTTAAAGACAAATCTCAATCCACTGTACCACAGACAGTTATCACTCGAAACACAACTGGTAAATAAAGAAGCCAAGACTATGAAATTAAAACAATTTGTCCAAAAGGTCATGGGCAGATCCAGAACTTTGGATCTTTGGACTCTTGGTCCAAGGCTCTCTGCAAAATATCCCAGGCACTATGAAGGCACTGGGGTGGGATTACAGGATAAAACTTGGTCCTAATCTTCTAATCCATTCAACGAAATAAAAGAGCCTGATCCAATGACATCATGTTATAGGTAAGGAGACTAAAATCACAGAGAAGGCCTAGAATCAGCTCAAAGACAAATAAAACCCTGGACTAGGACACAGATGTTGGATTATCATACAATTCCAGAGTTGGAAGAACCTCAGAGATCCCCTAATTGTCCCTTTATGTTAGAAATTTGGACAGCTAAGTGGTACAGTGGACAGAGTATGGAATAGGGAGTCAGGAAGACCTGAGTTCAAATGTTGCCTCAGACACTTGCTAGCTATGTGATCCTGGGAAAGTCATTGAGCCTCTTTATGACTCAGTTTATTCATCTGTAAAATGGAGGTAATTATAGCACCTCTCTCATAGAGATGTCATGAGGTTCAAAGGGGATGACATATGCAAAACATTTTGCAAACCTGAAAGCATTATATAAATGCTAGCTATTATCATCATTATTATTACTACAGTGTGTTAATATTATTTTTAGTAGAGTAGGGAGGTAGGTCTAGCCTACAACCCAATCTTCTGACACCAAGGTTTGTCTTCTTTTTACTACATCACAAGGTTCTGCATTTATTCAGCTCCTGAGCCCCAGTGTTCGGGAAAGACCTGTGTTGTTCAATATAAGGAAGATACAAAGATGAAGAAAGCACAACCCTTTTTCTTCTAAGGTTTTTAAAGGTAAGTTTTATTTTATTTTACCTCTTTCAATTAACAAAAAATAATTTTCTCTCCCATTAAAGAATATGTAACAAAAATAGATCATTAAATAAAACAAATTCTTGCATCACTTGTTTCCTAAAATGTATGTCTTGTTCTGTGTCTGGAGTCCATTCCCTCTTTGTCAGGTTGGGTTTCCTTTCCTAGTATTAGGAAGACAGACAATCAGCTCTACTGGTAATCAGAGCAGTGGAGAGACTGTTTCCACTTGGGATGGTCAAAGAAAACTTCCCAAAGGACACATTATTTGAGTCGAACTTCATGAGACAAGAGCTACCTTTAAAATCTGATTTTTAATCTCTCAGGGTGGGGGGGAGGTGGGCAGAGGGTTTGGAGTAGGGATCCTCCTTCCTGGGCATTTTCTGGGCGAATCTGTTCAAAGTGACACCACATAGGCAGAGAAGAATTACATTCAGGTGGAGAATGGGCTGGGGGCATGGCCTTTGCCAAGCCAAAGAGGAAGGGAAGAATATGACAGTGATGATGTTGGTGGTCGATGGTTTGACAATCAAGATACCCACAACTGTGGTCTTGGAAGCATTTTATTCAAAGCAGTCTTTTAAATATTCATGACATGAGTTACTAAAGCTGATTGGATTCAGAACCATCCACTTACCATAAACACACAGATCCTATAATCAAGAAAAACATTTCTCTGCCACCTTCACTCAAACGCTTCAAAATTCAGGGAACTAAAATGCCAGTCGGAAAAAGAAACTTCTCCCCAGTGACCCTCATGGCTACAGGTGAAAAGAATCACCTGGTACACAGGAAAGGAATGGACGTGCAAATCAGCAACAGATAGGGCCAATGGACTGTGGAGAAACAGATTGAGCCTGGTGGGAAGCATGATGTCTTTTCCCTAAGCAGATTATAAACTCCTTGAGAGAAGGAGCTAGAAACTAGAAAGTTTGGTTTTGTTATGTCTTTGGGTTCCCAATACCTAGACCACAGAAGGGGTTTGCTTTATGTTGGTTGGATTTGATTTGAGAGGCGGTATGGGGCGATGGCTGGGACACTGTACTTGGAAGCTAGAAGACCTGGCTTCAGATCCCACCTTTGGGACCTATTAGCTACGTTGAGTCAATGGGCATTTATTAAATACCTACTCTGGGCCAGGCAATGTACTAAGCACTAGAGATATAAAAACAAAAACCAAACAAACCCCCCACCCACCATCGCCCTGACAAAAGCTAATCCGTGCTTTCAAGCAGCTCATAGTCTAATGGAGCTGGGATGACTTAAACTTTCTGTGCCTCAGTTTCCTCCTTTGTATCCTTGATGGCTTCTAAGGTACTTTCCAGCCTTAAATCTATGATCCTATGATTGGGTTAGTTGGGATGGGAGAGAATGAAGAAGTATCCATGAAACATTTACTATTGTGCCACACACTGTGTTTATTGTGTTTTAGTTTGGAAGATACAAATATTGGAAAAAAAGACAAAAAAGACAATCTCTGCTCTCAGTGAGTTCAACAGGAGAACTCTGTAGGCTGGCATCTGTAGCTGAAGAACCGAGTATGTTTCACTTGCACAAAAAACAAAAACAAAAACAAACAAACAAACAAAAAAAAAACAACTTAAAGGAAGGAATGTTTAAGAAAAGCTCATCTAGGTGGTGCCATAATGCACAGAGCGCCAGGCCTGGAGTCAGGAAGACCTGAGTTCAAATCTAGCTTCAGACACATACTACCTGAGTGACCCTGGACAAGTCACTTAACCCTGTTTGCCTCAGTTTCCTCATCTGTAAAATGAACTGCAGAAAGAAATGGCAAACCACTCCAGTATCTTTGCCGAGAAAAGCCCAAATGGGGTCACAAAGAGTGACTGAAACAACTGAACTACAACAAAATATAAATATATACAGATATTAGTGTGTCTATGTGTATATATATATATATATATATATATATATATAATACACACACATATTTCAATTCAATTTAATTGAACATTTGTTGAGGACCTACTATGTGTAGAGCACTGTGTCTCAGAGCACACCAAGTTAGAACTAGAGGAGACACAGAACGTTAGCCCTCAGGCTACAGCATGCCAAAACCAGAAGGGTCTTTGGGGATCTTCTGATTCAATCTGGTTGTTTCTGTAATTTCATGGCCTTGTTCTGCATCTGTAACATCCTTACCCTGCCTGAGCTAGCAACTCCACCTGGAGCCTCCAAAGAGAACATGGGAGCAAACCTCACAAAATGACCCCGAGCACATCTCCTTGTGTGTAACAGGCAGGCTCTGGTGTTTCACTGTGAGAGGCTGGTCCAGTGCAGCTTGCCTGTAGCCAGCCCTGCCCTAGGGCAGAGAGCACATCTAGTTGAAAACTTGAAGTTTACTTCTCCAAGAATTCATGACTGTTTCGAAAATAATAATAAAAAAATAAAATATGAGGTTGCTCAATTGGGCAATATTTCCTGAAATTACTCCCCACAGCCTTTACTGTTAAGTCCAAGGCCGATTTTATGTGACATCCTCTCCAGGCTCGACTCCCGTTAACGGCCTAGTAAAGCAATGAGCTCTTCTGCAGTCCAGAGAGCCTGGCCTTCTCCTTGGTGGACCTCTTTTAATGGGCTAAGTCACCGCTTTAATGGTGCTGTAATAAATGGAGTTTAATCCAAAAGCAAACAGCTTTCAAACATCTGATGAGAGCCTCCGAGTTAAGACTGACTATAATAATATGGCAGAAAACTTAAAGGAGCCTTCAAGGAGCAAAAGAATAAGCACATTAACATCAGGCCATTTGTCTGACTTTACTGTCCGGACAAACTATTTAAAAATATTACATATTAATGATGTTTTTAGCTTTAGCATAATAAGCCTCTCCAGAAATATCCCACTCCCTTGCCTAATGAGCCCTCCCTCCTGACAAAAGCAAACTGTTAAGTGGGAGCGAATACAACATTCCTCACCTGCAGCCCCTATTTCCCCATCTAAATGAGGAAGGTGCATTTCTTTATCTCCTCACAGGACCAAAGCCAGCCCCAACAATTACTCAAGGTTTGGTTTCTTTTCATTTACATTTAGAGTCATAGCATGGACTGTTTCTTAGGTTGTGCTTATGACACTGTATGTCAGTAAATCCAATGTTCCCAGTCTTCTCTGAATTCTTCATTTCAGACTGAATCTGAGGGTTTTCTTGGGGATGCAGATTGGGTAACTTCTCTGCACCTCATTGTCTTGAATTGTTAACTGGAACACTGACAAGTTAAGTGTCTGCAGTCACACAGCCAATATGCCTCAGAAATGGGATTTGAACCTAGGTTTTCCTGACTCCCAGGTTGGTTCTGTGTCTCTTCTCTTGGATAAGCAGGGAAAAATAAAAAAAGGCTTTAGTAAGTGCTCACTGTGTACTAACTTCTGGACTAAACATTGGGGATACAAATAGAAAAAAAGCAAGAGTGCCCAACCTCAAGGAACTTACATTGGAATTGAGGTAGTCAACACATAAGAGAAACTTCATGTTCAGGGTGGATGGAAAGGCCTAGGAATCCACAAAGCAGCAGGATCTAAGAGTCTTTGAGTTACAGAAGTAGGTCAGATGACAGCACCAAGGGTCTGCAAGGTGGAGAGACGGGGCACATGGGAAAGCCTGGTGGTCCTGCATCTTACAAGAAGGAATGGAGATGATGATGGCCACCTCATCAGAGCCAGGTGAGCAATCTAGCAGTGGCTTAGGACATGGGTGGGGATGGGAGGAGAAGGGTGCCCCATTGGGTCTTCCTGCTGTCCAGCCATCCCAAATGAGTTGTAGAAATAGGGAGGAGGCAAGGAGAGAAAGCAAGGATGGTAAGATGCCCCCAGTGATGTCAGGTATTTGTCCAGCCAACCTACATTGGTTCCTGAATGTCTTGGGTCAGGATAGTGTGAGGGCAGTAGGCAGCATAATATTATAATACATTGGGAATTAGAAAACTTAATCTTCTTTGAGTTTTTAAAGATAATCAACTATTTACATGTTCCTTCACAGAAGACAAGTTAAGATAGGAATGGACAGCTTGGTTTTAGTTTACCTGGTGCTATGATCTCTATGTAGCATCAGTGAAAAATCATTTTAAAACCATAAGCAAAACTGAGTATAGGAAAAGCTATTCTACTGCTAGATAGCCGCAGAGCTCACCCCAAGGGGGCAGGGGTCATTTGTCATAACATTTTGACCGTCTTCCTACCTGCTGACATTCCCCATTCTATCACCTCATAGAGGAGGGTGCTATTCAGGATATGAAAGGTTATTAAAGGAGTGATTTCATTAGAACGTTAATCTTCTGTAAAGACCCTCCAAGAGGATTTCAGCCTTATTAGAACACAAAAGACATAGTTTTTCTCGCAAAACACAACTTTTAATGTGGCGTATTCCAGAAATGTTCTGAAATGTCAAGCTCTAAAGAGCTGTTAGTGAAAACTGGGCATTGGGTTTTTCTGCAGAAGGGTCATGATGAGTTGGTGATGGCAGTGAGGGTGGGAGGGTATTGGGATGAGTCTCTCGCTCCCTTCCCCCCCATCCTCTAACTGTGTGACCATAAGCAAATCACATTCCTTCTCTGAATATCCATTTCTTAGGGATGTAAAATGTACTTTCCAGCTGAGTTCATAGGCTCACAAAGTTATAGGTTCATAGATTTAGCATTAGAAGGAACTGTAGCGGCCACAGCTTCTAGCCTTCTCATTTTACAAATGAGGAAACTGAGGTCCAAAGAGGTCAGGCCACTTGGCCAGAGCTACAGACCTAGTAAGTGTCTGGGGTGGGATCCAATCCAGTACCCGAAACACTATGCCACCCTGTTGATATGGAGATCAAATGAGGTAATATAGGTAAGCCACTCAGAGTACCGGAAATTTCTTCATAAACCATAAAATAGGAGAAGGAAGAGAAAAGGTTGATAGTGTCACAAATATACAGCTAGGATGGACCTTAGAGGTCATCTAGTCCAAACCCCTCACTTTACAAATGAGGAAACTGAGGCCCATATAGATTGATGAAGAAGGATAAGGAGATATCGTGGAGGCGGGGCAGAGAGGAGACAAAGAAAAATGTTTAGGTTTGGAAGCTGGCCTTGCCCAAATAACTGAGAATAAATTTAAATTCTTAAAGCAGTGAGAGAGTGTTTTGAGCTCAGAAACAGTAAGACACAAGTTGATACAAAAGACCTGTGGGCCATTGTGTTAGAGATGCAGAAAGTGGAAGTGAAGATTTGCATGCTGCTGACAAGGCAGAGGAACCTGGGAAGGCCGTTTTCTGAAGGGCAAAAGAACCACTTGGGAGAAGAATGTTCCGGCCTTTGATTTGATCATTAATTTTTCAGAGAGGCAGCTGGCTTGTGTGGGCCACACAGATGAATATACTCCTGCCACCTTGGAGAAAGAGATGCAGAGGAACAGGAAACAAGGCAACTTTAGGGACTTTTTTCAAGGAAGTGGGTTACAAGACAGCACTGGAACATCTCACCAACTGTTCAGGCTCAAGTATTGAATCAGCCACATCTGGATCTCCTGCTGCATCTGTAGCTTCCCCTCCAGCCAATCAGAAACAAAGTCAATGACAGCTTCTCTACTATTCTTTTAGAGACAGATCAAATGAGTCACTTATCTGGCTTTCTTGCCCACCATAGAAAATCAAGTGGGGAAAGGGGCAGTTACAGAAAGGCACACTCACAGCAAGGACAAATGCTACCTTGTCACTAAGCCACAACTGCAAAAATAGAGAAATTCCACAAAGCAGATGTGAAAGCCCACACAATGTATCAGGCTGTGGTGCCCTCTAACTGTGAGTCTGTCCTATGACTCTGTCTTGGGTCCCTCCTCTTCTGTCTCTATAGCATCTCATTAAATGACTTTATCAACCCCTATAGATTTAATTATCATCTCTATTCAGATGGCCCATCTCCATCCGTCCATCCATCCATCCATCCATCCAGTTCTAACCTTGATTTTGAGTACAACTCTTACATGACCAACAATAGACCTTCAACAACCTACAGTAGACCAATGTCTATCGGACATTTTGAATTTGACACCCTGTAAGCATCTCAAGCTCATCACACAGTCTCTGGAACATATTAGGGCCACTGGATCATGGATATATAGCTGTAAGGGAGTTTATTGAGTCCAACCCATACCCCAAAGGAATCCCCACTAAAATATACCCAACAATTGGTCATCTAGCCTTTATTTCATGGTTTACATTGACATTTCAAGAGTGTGTTCTTTGTGACAAGAAACGTGATTTCTAATGCCTGACACTGGCTTATAATTACAGAGCACTCCAAGCAAGTCGGATCTTACCCAGGGCACTGTGAGGTAGGCAGCATCAGTAATTTATATGCCAATTCCACAACAATTCACTCAGATTTGTTTTCCAGGATTAGGCACTGGGCAAAGTATAAAAGATGAGAAGACAAAAACCAAAGCACTGAACCATAGCTTCTGCCCTCAAGGAGCTTATGCTCTACTAGGGGGAGAGAACAAGTCTCTGTGAACACTCCAATGGCTAGTTCACCAGACTTTGGTCCAGAAGGCCTGGTCTTCAATTCAGACTCCTTCCTGGACCTTCATGCCCTCTGGGTTCCTCATTTGGGAGTGTAGGGGGTTGGACTAAATGATCTTGAAGTTTACTCTGAGCTACCAATTCTTTGGTGCTATGACTTGCCTAGAGTCAAACAATGAGTTTCAGACCCAGGATTTGAACCTCATTTTAGAGTAGGAAACTGGGGCTCAGAGAGGTCAAGACACTTGCCCAGAGTCCCATAGCATACAAACAGATAAGGAAGGGTTTGAATTCCTGACCACAAGTCCAGTGCCAGTGCTAAATCCCCTCTCACAAGAAGAGAGCCCTTTATTTGCTGGTGAAGGATCTTAGCTTCAGTCTTGCCTTTGCTACTCACTATCTCTGTGATCTTGAATGAGGAGGGAGGGGAGGGAAGGCAAAAAGTATTTACATAGCACCTATTATGTGCCAAGCACTGTGCTAAGTGTTTTGCAAACATTATCTCATTTGATCCTCACAACTCTTTCAAGTTGGGGTTATTACGATCCTCATTTTACAGATGGGAAAACTGAGACAGATACATGCTAAATGATTTGCTTAGAGTCACAAAGCTAGTAAGTGTCTGAGGTCATATTGAACCCAGATCTTCTTGACTCCATGCCCAAGGCTTTATCCACTGTCCCAACTAGCTGCCTCATGTCACTCTCTAGTGCTCAGTTTCCTCACCTTTAAAATGAAGGGGTTAGCCTCTGAAGTCCCTTCTAGCTGGAAATTCTAGGATCCTATATTCTCTTAAAGAGTCTGCAAAATAGTATATCTACATGTTATGTTATGCTATATTACTTTACAATGTGATATAAAGTTATGTTATGTTATATTAGGTTATGTTATGTGTATATAACACACTGCACATGTAGGCTTATTGTGTGTGCATTTATACATATGCATATATACTTATATAACATATGTATATATACAAATGATAGAATCATATTATATATATAATACATAAATTCTTATATAATTGCATATATGTGTGCATGTGTGTATATATGTAAATGTACTTATACATACATACATATACATACATATATATCAACATATCTAGGGACAGAAAAGAGATTCAGTAATAAATTGTTATTTATGAGAAGGCCAATAGCTTCTTCTATGAATCATATTTAGTCTCTCCATTTCCTAGAAAAACAATTGAAAGTTACTTGTATAATAATAGTATATAGGCCTTGATTAAATAAACAATCTATAATTCAATAAAGAGCTTTTACTGACATTGTCAATATCCTGGGCTGCCTGGTGAAATGCCCTTATGAGCGATATTAGCCAAAACCCAGAAATCAGCAATTGCCAAACACACACACACACACACACACACACACACACACACACACACACACAGATGATCTCTAATGTGTACAAAACTTTGTCCCCATCCACACACCACCTGGGGAGCTGAGTAGCAAAGGAGGTCTATTACCCAAGGAGGAGATGCATTGTTAGCAAGGTGAAGGATTACCAGGAAACTGGGGACCTTCCTGGCAATTTAGAGCCTCATTCCAATTACCTGAGGAATAATATCAGCTCCTTAATTGAATATCAGGCTGTATTTCAGCCACAGGACTTGAGAAAAATCTTGGCAATCCAACCTGTAGGTTAGGAGAGAAGCTGAATCATGTGGACAGTGGTAAATGGATTGATTCCCACTCTTGTATTAGTGGCTCTCCTGAAGCTGCCATGAGGACACTGGGGTAGGAAGTTGAAATAATGGCTCACACATAGAAGCAGTAAAGCATGGCGGATAGATAGTTGGCCTCAAAGGCAGGGAAAACTTGGGAGAAGTCCTGCCCCACCTTTGTCATATGTACTGATTGTGTGAAACAGAGCAAGTCATTTACCCTCTCCCTGCCTAGGCAACTCTCTAAGACTATACATTTCAGAGTTCATGCCAACCTGTGTGTTCCTTATGCCAATGAAATCACAGGTGCATTAAAAAAAAATCTCTGATCACAATCATTCTACAGTTTGGTTTAATGGCTAGCATATTGGGCTTTGAGTTAGGAAGACCAAGTTTAGATCTTACCTCAGATACTGATTAGCTCTATGACCAAGAGTGAGTCATTTAACTTTTCCTGGTCTCAGTTTCCTCGTCTATAAAATATGTGTATGACCTAAGGCAAGTAGCTAAGCTCCCTGGGCCTCAGTTTCCTTATTTGTAAGGAGAGTATTATACCAGGCAGCCTCCAAGGGGCTTTTCAGTTTTTTATGATTTGATGAGATCCTTAAGGGTAAGGATTATATTTTTACCTTTCTTTCATCAGCACTTGGCACAGCCCTCAATGCATGTTTCTTAACTAACTAATCCTTATGAGTATATGGATTAATAAAAGGTTAAGAACTTACTGGGAATGTTTTGATGTCCAAGCCAGTGCTTTGGGCATGCAGGCAGGATAGCTGGGTTCAAGCCACAGCTCCAGAACACATTGCCTTTGTGACTCTGACGAATCACTTTCCCTCTAGAAGTCTCAATTTACTTGGATTTCCAATGAGAATGTTGGACTACATGGTCCTAGTCTCTTCTTTAACTCTTTATTCTATGGTCCTATAAGTTGCTGAATTTATCTGAGCCTTTGGTTTTAATCTGTGAAATGAGATGATAATAATTGCTCAATCAGTACTAACAGCAGCTAGCCTTTATATAACACCTACTATGCGCCAGGCACTGTGCCAAACACTTTACAAATATTATCTCATTTGATCTTCACAACAATCTGCAAGGCAGGAGTTGTTATTAGTCAAATGTTACATTTGAAGGAACTGAGACAAACAGATTACATGACTTGCCCAGCATCACATGACTACTAAGTGTCTGAGGTGGGAATTTGAACTCAGATAATTATCAATGAAGCGCCAGTTACTGTCTAGGTGCTGAAGGCACAAAGACAAAACAGAAACGTTACAGAAAGGAAAATGTTTTGTAAAAGTTAGGGACAAGGAGATCTGTAAGGGGATTTAGAAATCAGCAGATCTAACCCTCTCATTTTACTAATGTAGAAGCTGAAGCTGTGCAAAGAAGGAAAGCAATTTGCCCAAGATCCCACAGTTACTAAGTCATTATGTTGGTTTTCAAATCCAAGTTCACAAACTCCAGAGCCAGGGGCTTTCACAGCATAACACACATCTCAAAAGAAAAAAAAACAGGTTTTCATTACCGTTATAAACACTAGATATGATTATTCCGTAGGACAAATAAAACCGAGTGGATGTCTTTCTAAAACTACCCCAAAACTAATGCTTAATGCAGTATTAGACTAATGTACTGGTCCCTGTGATGTAATGGGGCTCCGTGCTCTCAAATGAATGGCTAAATTAATTCAAAAAGCTATTCACCCTTCACTGAAATGTTCAGGAGACATGTCGCCCCTTTAAGAGCAGAAAGGAAGGCAGCCAAAATGGGAGCATCCAGCAAAGCTTTGGGAATGGAATGGGAATGGGAAAGCTGGATTTCCATAAAGATCAAATGAGCTCCTGTCCTTTCTGACAGAGCTCAGGGAGCCAGAAATACAAAAAATGCATTGGGAAAGAAAGAACAATTCCTTCTCTGCTCATCTAATCACATCAGGGGCCTCCAGCTAGTCTCCTTGGCAATTGAAGATTGCTCATTAGGACAAAAGGAAAATTTTGTTTTTAAACTAAACTCTGTAATTCTTAGTTGTAGAAGCAAGAAAGTATTCTCGACTTAGTCTCTGGAGCAACTGTGCTCCTCAGATTAGCCAGTTGTCTCTGGGCCACTTGTGAATAATCCAAAGAACTTTTTGTACACGTACACATATTCACACACACATGCATGCATGTATATTAAAAGTATATATATATATATATAGTACATATTAATATATCTCTCTCTATCTCTATCTATACCTCTATCTATCTATAATGCCTTCCATTCATGATTTCAGCTGAGTCAATTCCAAAAGCATTCATTAAGTGCCCATTACACACTAAGCACAATGCTTGGTGCTGGAGATACAGAAACAAAGGGAAAAAAAAAACAGTTCCTGTCCTCAAGGAGCTTCCATTCTCCCAGAAGGATGTAACGTATGCAAATACAAAGTATATGCAAAGAAAATACAAAGACATTTCAAGTATACACACACACACACACACACACACACACACACACACACACACACACACACACACACACACACACACACACACACACCCCTATGTACTGATTTTCCTTCCAGATGGAAGGTAAGCTCCTTAGAACTTAGCCTAGTGTCTAGCATATAGTATGCCCTTAATAAATGCTTATTGAGTGATGAACAGGGCTATGTAAATGTCAGCTATTAGTATTATTAATTCTGAACACGGTGCCACACACATAGTAGCTAGGTTTTCATTAAATGACTGATTAATTAAAGAACTTCTAAACCCTGTTTGTTAGCTTGTTTGTTCATTTTAGGTGGGATTGACTTAGGGAAGGATTTAGCAAAATGACCATATTTTTCAACAAATTAAACCACTATTTCTTTATTTTCTCAATCATTGTGTATCCAATTTTACAACTTGAAGGTGCCTGGCCCGAACTATGGCATCAATAAGTATCTGTGGCTGGGCAGCTAGTCTCTGGATCTGACTGACTTCAATTCACTGAAGCACTCCATCCTTATCATCTTTGTGGGAGCCAGGCTGGAGCTGAGAAATCCCCTTTCAACCAGAGCAGCTCTACCTTGGCCCTCTACTGGGTACCACAAGCCTTAAACAATTCCCTGAAAGTTCAGCCAAAGCTATGGCTCGGTATGTCCTTTAAGGGTCCCATGACTTGAATTCATCACCAAGTACCCAAGAAGTGTGCTTTTCTACCCCTGATTAAGAGCTATTTGTTTCTGCTTGGCAACAAAAAAGTCCCAGCATAAAACTTCTCTAAGCAACATTAGCTCTGTGTGGGGTCTTCCAGAATTCAACAAAGTTCACAGAAAAGTTAAAGCAAAGTTTTAGGAAAACAAAACAAAAATGCCTCATGACCAGGAGAAATGAATCAAGTGTCAGGATCTGGATGGCAGCCAATTCTGGCATGTTGTGGGATTCAAGGCCCATATAAAATTAAAACTATAATACAGTGAAACTTTTATACATAGTGATCAAATTCACATCTATCTAATAGCAATGTTGGACTATGAGTTAGAAAAGCTGGGTTTGAATCCTAATTCTGTCTGTAGTTGTGTGGGTCAGACTAAATGCCCAAAGTCAGGAGATGGTGCATCTTGTGTAAGGGGCAGCAAAGAAGCCAGGGTCAGTGGATCAAAGAGTGTATAGTGGGGAATAAGGTGTAGGAAGACTGGAAGGTGAAGGAATCAGTTATGAAGGGCTCTGAACGCCAAGACTATGAGCTGGAAGGGGCCTTAAGAGACTATGCTGTCCAATCTTATAGTTGAAGAAACTGAGGCACAAAGAGGTTGGTCCAGGCCACACAGCGGCAAAGCTAGGATGCAAACATGGTTCCTCCCAGATGGAGGCTAGCAAATTCTACTGAAATGAGAAAATCGCTTAGTGCTAGAGGAACTGTGTGGACTTGTATTCAAGGTTTGTGGATCTAACTACTCTGGCTTTTTCCACTTCTTAGCTGAATCTGTCACTTTGTCTCTGAGTCTCGATCTCCTCATCTGCACAATGGGATAATGGAGCTATTTAGGACAAAGGATTGCTGTAAA
Source organism: Vombatus ursinus (assembly GCF_900497805.2). Taxonomy (NCBI): domain Eukaryota; kingdom Metazoa; phylum Chordata; class Mammalia; order Diprotodontia; family Vombatidae; genus Vombatus; species Vombatus ursinus. The sequence continues at coordinate 3,903,148 of NW_020949602.1, forward strand.
GAATGCACTTCTATGACAATTTTCTAATCAGCATTAAGATTATTAATATCTGTAGCTCTGTTAGCATGTTGTGATACCATTCTGTGGGCTCGCAGAGGGCCCCATCCTCACTTCCTCTGAATTCTAGGACTCAATTTGCATTTGTGTTTGGATGGATAGATGGTATGGGAGTTTCATTTCTATCCTTGGATGACAATTCAGTGTCACTACTGAGGGCCACTCAGTTCCTCCCAACTCAGAAGCATGACCCAACTGTCCTATTAGTGTCAAGGATGAAGGACATTCCAAGAAAGAAGGTAGCATAAGCTCTGGAGAATTTATTAGAGGGTTTGTGATTTTCCACAAAATCATTTTCTCCAGTCAGGAAATTCCCCACAAATAACTCTTTGTCTCTACAAGGTCTGGTCTTTTACACAGTAATTATTTTTGGATTAGGAAGCGTTAACAGGACTTGGCCTTCAAAGATCAGCATAATCTGAGAGGATAACTAGGTTGTATGTGCCCCAGGGAAAAGAAGAGTCTCTTGGACTATTGTTACAAGAACTTGGATTTGAGGAAAAAGATTGACTTGTTTTTTTGCTGATAAATGTTGATAAAAGTCCAAGTTTATAAGACTGTCCAAATACCACCCAACAGACTATCTTATGCAAGGGAATTTTTTGAAGGTCTACCTGGGGCACCCACATCTGCTTAGGCTTTGGAGGAAGAAAAAATGAAATGATATGCAGAAGAGGAGAGGATAAATCACATATGTTTTTGAAACAAGATTGTTAGAAAGTTGAAATACTGTAATAATAGATAGTAATCTATAGAACCTCATTTGAAAGTGACTGGTGCGTGTGTGTGTGTGTGTGTGTGTGTGTGTGTGTGTGTGTAGATTCCAATTCCATAAGAGACAGTTAATAATGGAGTGTAACAAAAGAGAACTGACTCTAGAATCAGAGGGTTTGAGGCTCAAAATATGCCTGTCATTTGATACCTGTGTGACCTTAGACACCTTACTTAATTTCTCTTGAAGAAGTTTCTTCTTCTATAAAATAAGGAGGTTGTATTACTAGATTACTTTTAAGATCACCTAACTTTTTTAGACCTCAGTTTATTCATCTGTAAAAATGAGGAAATTGGAATAGATGGCCTCTAAAGTTCCTTCTAACTGGAAATCTATGATTCTTTGATGTTGTTGGTTTCATTAAGCCCCCTGAAACAGATAAAATAAATAATGTAGTGATAGTAGTAGTAATAGTAGTAGTAGTAGTAATAGTAATACTAGCAATAATAGTAGTAGTAGTGATAATAGTAGTAGTAATAGTAGTAGTAGTAGTAGTAACAGCTCCTATTTACAATGAAATCACTTTCTCACAATAAATAACCTTAAGAGGTAGCAAGTGCAAATGTTATTGTCCCCATTATAAAGAGGAAGAAACTAAAGCTAAGATGAGATAAATGACTTTCTGTCAATTATATAACAATAGAACTCTCAGAGTTGAATCTTTTAGCACACTCTCCCTGGCCACATTCCCCTGTATGAGTTGTCCCCGTTAGAGTGTAAGCTCCTCAGGGGTAGGTTCTATGTTAATTTTTAAAAATGTCTATATCTAGTGCCTACTTGATTCATAGTGCTTAATAAATGCTTTGTCTTTCATTCATTCTACAGGTACAGCACATTGACTGTGCATCTACTAACACACCAATCCATTAACAAGCATTTATTAAGTGCCCAGGCAATAAGCCTATATACATGAAAGTTAAGCGGACCTTACCCACAAGAAACTTACCTTATGTTGTGCATACAGGGAAGTGGTGGCTAGGGAAGGGAGTTTTACTCTAGTGAGTCAAAGAAAACTGAATGGATCCATTATGTCCCAATGCTAAATAATGTTCAAATTACTGAACAATTGCACTCAGTTCACAAGCTGGCAAAGTTATGCTTAAGATTATGCACAAAAGGCTTCAGTGGTATGTGAACTGAGAATTACCAGAAGAACAGGCTGGTTTTTGAAGAGGCAGAGGAATTAGAGACCAAATTGACAATATTCCCTGGATTATGGAAAGTAAGAGAGTTCCAAGAAAAAAAAGAAAGAAAACAAACAAACAAAAAACAACAACATCTACTTCTGCTTCATTGACTACATTAAAGCCTTTGCCTGTGTGGATCACAACAAAATGTGACAAGTCCTCAAAAAGATGGGGAGTACCAGGATTATCTAAATTGTCTCCTGAGGAACCTGTATGTGAGTCAAGAAGCAACAGTTGGAACCAAACATGGAACAACTGATTGGTTTAAAATTGGAAAAAGAGTAGGACAAGGCTATATATTGTCATTTTGTTTATTTAACTTATATGCAGAGTACGTCATGCACAATGCCAGACTGAACCAATCAAAAGCTGGATTTAAGGTTGCTGGAAAAAATGTCAACAATCTCAGCTATGCAGATGATACTACTTTGATGGCAGAAAGTGAAGAAGAATTAAGAAGCCTCTTGACGAGAGTGAAAGGGGGAGTGTAAAGGTTAGCTTGAAGCTTATCATCAAAAACAAAACAAACAAAAAAACCCCACAAAGATCATGGCAACTGGTCCCATCATTTCTGGGCAAATGGAGGGTGAAGAAAGGGAAGCAGTGTCAGATTTTATGTTCTTGGGCTCATTGCAGATAGTGACTGCAGCCATGAAATTAAAAGATGCTTGCTCCTGGCAGGAAAGCTATGGCAAATCTGGACAGTATACTAAATAGCAGAGACATCACCTTGTTGACAAAGGTTCATATTGTCAAAGCTATGTATAGCTGTGAGAGTTGTGAGAGGAAAGCAGAATCAACACTTTCACATTGTGGTGCTGGAGAAGACTTTTGAGAGTCCTTTGGACAGCAAGGAGATCCCATCAGTCAATACTGAAAGAAATTAATTCAAGCTATTCATTGGAAGCTCAAAAACTGAAGCTGAAGCTTAAATACCTTGGCCACATAATGAGAAGACTGGACTCATTGGGAAAGATTCTGATGTTGGGAATGACTGGAGGCAAAAGGAGAAGGGGATGGCAGAGGATGAGATGGATAGATAGTGTCATGGAAACAATAAACATGAGCTTGGACAAACTTTGGGCGATAGTGGAGAACCGAAAAGGGCCTGAAGGACTGTGGTCCATGGGGTCACAGAGAGTCAACACATGCCTGAAGGACTGAACCACAACAACAGATTTGGTTGTTGTTGCAAGAGAGCAGAAGGCAAAAGCTTTAGTGTGCATGTGGCAGCAGGACAAATGGCAATACGCATGTCTTGGAGGAGGGAAGGGTTTGGATTAGCAACACACAATACTGGTGAGGGAAGAGGAAGAAATAGTGGATTGGGTACCATATTTGGTTTCGATATTGTATAAAATGGCCTCGGGCTGTGTGACCCTAGTGACCTCATACAGCTCACACTATCTCTGGACCTCAGTTTCCTCCTCTGTAAAACAAGAGACTTGACCCAGATGATTTCTAAGGTCCCTTTCAAAAGTTGACATTTTGATATCCCACAAACTCAGCCTGAGGTAGGAGTTAATTATTAGGCAGACTAGATACAACCTTGATCAGCCCGGTTGTGATGATTCTCCTATGCGCATAATCAACCTGACAATCATATAGAAATGATCAAAAGAAAAGCTGGAAGAATTGACACAGTTTCCATCTCATAAATACACAGAATTTCAGAGTTCAAAGGATCCCTTAAGACTTCCTGGTTCACCATCTTCTACTTCATCTCCTACTTGACTATGAACTACAAGACCACAAGAAAACTTGGTTATGCAAACTTGGTAACACACAGAGCACCAGGGCACATCAGAAAATAAGCAAATCACTAGTGGAAGGAAATGAGTTAGAATGGCCTGGGTGGTTTTTGAACACCATTTAACCTCTGGAGAGAGCAAAGATCCTGGGATCTAATGAATGATTTAGACATTCCCACTGAAGAGAAGCTCCCAGAAGGCAAGGGGTGTTTCCCTTTTTCCTTACCTTTACATCCCCAGGGTTTAGGAGACACTTAGTAAATGTTTGTGAAATGAAAGAATTTCCCTGCCTTAAGGCATAGTACTGAACTCTGATAAAGTCAGTGGTACCAGAACCTTAGTCTCTTCCTCTCTCAAATAAAGGGAATAGACTGCAAGATATCTAAGGCAACTTGGAGATCTATATCCAATCAGCCCATGATCTCTCGAAGGCTTTTCTGATTGTAGATCAGGGCTTCTCAAACTTTTCTTTCAGCAGTTAAGGAAAGCTTATGTACCCCTTTTCAAAATTAATGTTTTAAAATGTATAAAATAAAATATATGGAATTACAAAGAACATCAGTTATATTGAAATATAGTTATCAAAATATTGGAGTAGGAGAACAAATTCATGGATCCCTGGACAGGTTCAAATCTCCTTGTGTAACAGCTTTTGGGGAGAAATTTTACTGGGGTTTTTACCATGATCTGATTTTTACATTATAATCGTTTCCTTCCAGAGTCTTGCCTACCTAAGAAGTCATCCCTTTGTGGAAATGAAAAACCAGTAAGTAAAACCATGTGACACATGTGTTGCATGTGTATGCAACATTCTACATCATAGAGGCAGCACCAGTGGCCCTGGAAACAGATAAGCCTGGGTTCAAATCTAACATTGTTTAGCTGTGTGACCCTGGGCAAGTCATTTAATCTCTCCCTCAGTTTCCTCATCTGTAAAATGGGGATAATAGCACCTACTTCTCAGAGTGGTTGTGAGGATCAAATGAATTAGTAATTATAAAGCACTTAGTAAGCACTATATTGGGCAGCTAGGTGGGGCAGTGAATAGGGTGCTCCACCTGATGTCAGGAAGCCTCTTCTTCCTGAGTTCAAATCTGGCCTCAGACAATTACTAGCTATGTGATCCTGGGCAAGTCACTTAGCCCTGTTTGCCTCAGTTTCATCATCTATAAAATGAACTGGAGAATAGAATGGCACACCACCCCAGTATCTTTGCCAAGAAAATCCCAAATGGGGTCACAAAGAGTCAGACATGACTGAAACAACTGAACAGAAACAAAAAAGCACTGTATCAATGTTACTACTACTACTACCACTACTACTACTACTACCACCACCACTACCACTACTACTACTACTGCTTCTTTATTATTAACCTTAATTTCCCCACCAAAGGCATCTTTCTTCATTCGTTCTAGGGGCCAAGATTAGACAAAACTATTGTTAAGAGTTCAGATTTATTTTAGTGTTCTTTTCCTTTATGTTACAGGTATCACAACCATTGCTGTCCTGGTTTTGTCCCCTCCATTATGTATAGGGTTCATCAGTCCCCGTGTATCTTTGAATCCACTGTATTTGCCATTTCTTTCAGCCGGCACAATAATATTCCATCACATTTATAGACCACAATTTGTTCTACCACTCCCCAACCGTGATTGAATTTGAAGACATAAATTCCTTGTGAGTAGAGACTACCTTGTTCATTGTGCTTAGATATTTTAGATATGCAACACCTAGAGCAGTGCCCACCTGGCCAGCACTTGATTGTTGATTGAAGGATTGAGGCTTGGACAAATCCACAGAAACCAGTGCCTTCTCAGCATCAATTTAAAGGTTAGACTGGCACTAGATAAGACCCTTGATTCTGAGAATATGTGCCCAAAGGTCCCATTTCTAGGCCATTTGTAGACAGCTTCAGAAAAGCTAAACAGCTATGGAGCTGAGATAAGATTGCCCAGAAACAAACAACCAGAAGCCCAAGGAGAGCGGGTAAGGTAGTGGAAAGTGTGGTGAAAATGGCCTCAGGGGAGCAAGTTCCAAATACGGCCTCCATTGCTTACTGGGTGACCTTGGGACCTGTGGGTCCTCAGGCACTTACTAGCTGGATGAGCTGAATGAAGGAATTGACCCAGATGTCTTTGAAGATCTCTTGGAATTCTTCATCAATAATTTCAGAGGAGAGGTCTTTTCCATTCCCATGTGAAGATGAGCAGACATTTTACCTATACATGGCCAGTGGGATAGTACACATTCTAATATACCCTGACACAATCAAATAAAAAATTTAATGAACACCTTTGCTAAAGCTCTACAGCCTACAATAGCTCCAAAACACTTTCACAGCCATCCTTGTCTTTGTTTCTCCCTGCAAACCTGGGTAGATTAGCAAGGTGGGCACCTCTGCGCCCATTGTACAGATGAAGCAAGGTGAAAATCCTAGAAGAAACGCAATGAACCTCAGGTCCCAGATCTCATGGAATTGTTAGATTTAGCATCATAAAAGCTGGTAGCTACTTAGTGAGAAGAATTCTGGCTCTGAACTCAAAGGAGTTGAATTCAGATCCTACCTCTGAGACTTACTATCTGGGCAAGTCACTTCATTTGCCTGGGCTTCGGTTTCCTTTCTGTAAAATGAAAGTGTTGTTCTCCCCCAGTTATTGATTTATAATATTATAGAAATGTCTTTGTCATTTTCCCATATATGTGTGTATTTAGAGGCATAACCCACCCTGATATCACCACAACCCATGCACGTACAATTCTTTCATGTATGGTACTCAATCAGAAATAGAGTCTGCATCAAGAGATCTTTTTTTAAGTAGAATTATTCAATTTATTAACAAAATTCTCACAGCAATTATTAAGTTCACATGTGCAAAAATAACTTATCGTCTTATACACAATGCCATAAAGAATTATTTCAAATTCATTCTGATAAATATACTGCAGCCCTGCATCCAACCTGAATAGCTTTCTTCAACATGGTGAATGCTGCTGCCAATGCTGAGTCATGGCCAAGCCTCATGTCATGGTGATCTAGCTCTTCATCTGGAATTTTTAAAATTTACAGTATTTAATTTACAGTAATGAGGACTATCATGAGCACGTTTTCATGTATGACTAGTCTTAGCCAAGACACTAAATTCCAGTGTGGCATTCCTGGTTTGGTGAGCTGACTGTTGAAATAAATGTATCCATTCTTCTTAGTCCATTATGTGCTGGGAGAAGAAAGATTGTCAAGTAGCAATTTGCCACGGAGAGTGCTGGGCACGCAAGAGAGCTTAACAAATATTATTTGAGCGTTTGATGAAACGCCGGACACCCTAATGAGGACAAGCTGTCATTAATGAAAGCACTTTAATAATTCTAGGTCTCACCCCAACACTCATCTAGACAATTAAGTTTAATTAAGGTAATTTTTGTCACTGTAGTCATCTGGCACCTTTCATTAGGGTCAGCCATGCTAATGAAGATGCGGGAATATAACAGCAAAAACAACAAAGATAATCATGCTGATAAATCAAAAATGGGCATTCACGCTAACTCTTTTGATGCACTGGGACCAAGCTATGTGGCTATTCTGTGACACAGCCCATGACATCTTCCTTTTTCTTCAAGACATGAAGGCCATTAACCTTTCCAAAACATGTAAATTCATTCTTAATCAGGCCCTAAACCCTAATGAGCCATTATACACACTGCCTACTCATCTCTGTTTCAGTTCATCTCTCGTCCATCTCTCTCCACCCCACCCCAGCATCATCAGACTGGACCTCAACCCATGAGCTTAGTGTCTTGGAAGCAGCAGATGCGTGGGGACAGACAGAACTTCCCCTCCCCCCTCAATTTAACATCTCAGTTTTTTTTAAGTGGTTGCTGCTTTTAAAACCCAGGGAAAGAAATCCCACTTATAGGAAATGCTTTGGGAGGCAATAAAATGTATTAAATTAAACTATAGTTTGATGGCAATGATTTAGAAAACCAAGACGGCGTTCGTAAAAATGATACAGTTGCACTCTTTGTATATCGTTCTCCCTAAAGAGTAGCTCCCACAAAACACTCATTGAACAGAAAATAATGAGAATATAAGGCATTCGATAAACATAAAACAATACAAATGAAAACTTTGTTCCTTGCATGGACAGAGTATGCTATCCAGACAATTAAGTGGTAGGAAGTACTATTTGAAAAGATGATGAAGATGAGAAGCACCAGGCAGCTCAGCTCGGCGAGGAAAACTGGATTGTCTCAGACTTTTGGGGGCTGGAAGGGTCCTGAGGGAGCCTGATCCTGGAGCGCCGCCCCCAGCCTCCACCTGCGCTGCACCGAACCTTTCCAACCCATAGCTGGGCCTTTCATCTCCACGGGGTGATGGAGAAGCTAGCGACGGGGCATGGGACCAAGCACGGCTGCCCCATATAGGTGAAGCCTTCCCAAAGTGGACTGGGCTGCCTTCGCACGCAGTGAGCGTCTCCTCACTGGAAACCATGAAGCAAAGGATGGATTATTGATTGTGTTTCCCCTTCAATTCAGCAAAAATGTATTAAGCACCTACTATGTACCAAGCACTATGCTGAGCATAGGGATATCAAGGAAAAAAGTAAAATGGTTTCTGCCGTCAAGAAGCTTACTGTCCATCACAGAAGAAATATGCATGCAAATAAAGGAATGTTTTCTGTGTATATGTGTGATATATATATATATATATAAAAACATAAACATATCATATATACATATGTAGAATACATACATATATACATGCAAATACATATATAATATATAGGTGTGTATACATATAACCTTTCTTTGTATCCCTGGCCCTGAATTTAGCACAGTACCCAATGCATAGCAGGTGCTTAAAAATGCTTATTGACATAAATATGTGTGCATATTTATATACATGTGTACACACAGAAACACACACACACTGTTTTGCCCTTCATTCTCAGAGAAAACTAAAATGACATCACTATGTCAGGATCAAGGTACAGTGTGTCCAACTGTGACTGATCAGAACAATACCAGCTCTGAAGGTCCTACCACAGGTCAGACACAAATAATCTATATGAACATTTGGAGTGGAGATGTCTCTAAATTTATACATCTCACGTTGCTTTTGAGCTACTGCTTTGGTCATAGAGCACCACACCTTCTTTGATGTGGCCATGTCATGCTGGGCAGTCTTGTGTTAGTGTCTGTCTCCCCCTCGCTATTGATTCCAAAGTTCTTGAAAGTGTCCCTGTATTGCACATGTAGAACATGTATGTATATACACATACACACATGCATACACATATATACACATACATATATGTGTTAATATATGTACATATATTTTATATATATAATTTCATGGTGAGAGGGGCATTAAAAACTGAGGCTATCAGGAAAGGTCTTTATAGAAATTGGTACCTGATACATTTAGAGAATAAACTGAAAAACTAGTTGAAACAATGAGCAACTTTAGCAAAGTTGCAGGATATAAAATAAATCCACATAAATCATCAGCATTTCCACCAAAGTCCACTAGGAAGAGATAAAAAGAGAAACCCAATTTAAAATAACTGAAGGTAATATAAAATACTTGGAGTGTACCTACCAAGACAAACCCGGGAACTATATGAATGCAATTACAAAACACTTTTCACAAAAATAAAGACATCTAAACAATTGAAGAAATATTAGTTGTTCATGGGTAGGCCAACCCAATAAAATACAAATCACAATTCTACCAAAATTAATTGATTTATTCAGTGCTATACTAATCAAACTATCAAAAATTATTTTAGAGATAGAAAAATAATAAAATTCATCTGCAAGAAAAAAAATATCAAGGGAATCAATGAAAAATAAATGTGAATAAAGGTGGCCAGATCTCAAAATGTCTTAAAAGTGGTAATTATGAAAATAATCTACTACTGTCTAAGAAATAGTGGTGGATCAGTGGAATAGATTAGGTACACAATATACAGTGATAAATGACTACAGTAATCTAGTGTTTGATAAATGCAAAGATCCAAGCTTTTGGGACAAAAAATCACTATTTGACAAAACCCCCTGGGGAAAACTGGAAAGCAATTGGGCAGAAACTAGATAAAGACCAACATTTCACACTATATTTGACCAATATAAAGTCAAAATGGGTATATGATTAAGACATAAAGGGTAATATCATAAACAAATCAGGGAATCAGAAAAAAAAAATTAACTGGAAAAGGGATTTTAAATGGATAAGGGAAGAATTTATGACCAAACAAGAAATAGAGAGGATCAAAGGAAGCAAAATAGCTAATTTTGATTACATTAAATTAAAAAAAATTTTCATAAAAAAAACAACAACAACAATGCAGCCAAAATTAGAAAGAAGGAAACTGGGGAGGAATATACAGCAAGTTTCTTCGATAAAGGCCACATTTCTCAAATATACAGATAATTAAATCAATATGAATCATTCTCTAATTGACAACTGGTCAAAGGATATTAACAAGTAGTTTTCAGATGAAAAAAATCAAAGCTATCTATCGTTAAATGATACCACTCCTTACCTATCAGTTTGGCTAATGTGAAAGAAAAGGAAAATTACAAAAGTTGGAGGGGACAAGAGAAAATTGGGACACTAATGCACTGTTGGTAGAGTTGTGAACTGACCTAACCATTCTGGAGAGCAATTTGGAAGTATGCCCAAGGGCTATAAAACTGCATATCCTTTGACCCCACAATACCACTACTATCTGTATCCAAAAGAGGTCAAAGAAAAAGGAAAAGAGCCTGTGTGTACAAAAAATAATTCCAGCAGCTCTTTTTGGAGTGTCAATGAATTGGAGATTGAGGGGATGCTCATCAATTGGGGAATGGCTGAACAAGTTGTAGTATATGATTATGATGGAATACTATTATTCTATAAGAAACAATGAGTAGGATAGTTTCCGAAAAGCTTTGTAAGACTTATATGACTTGATATAAAGTGAAGTGAGCAGAACCAGAAGAACACTGTACACAGTAACAGCAATATTGTATGATGATCAACTGTGAATGACTTAGTTAATCTCAGCAATACAATGATACAAGACAATTCCAAAGGACTTATGATGAAAAGTGCTACCCAACTCCAGAGAAAGAACTCATGGCATCTGCGAGCAATTTGAAGCATCATTTTTTTCCACTTTATTTTTCTTTTCTTTTCTTTTCTTTTTGCAACATGGATAATATGGAAATGTTTTGCATGGTTTCACTTGTATAATTGATATCACATTTCTCGACGTCTCAATGGGTGGGGGAGGGGTGGGAGAGAGAGAATTTGGAACTCAACTTTTTTTTAAAATTAATGTTAAAAAATAATTTAAAAAATTAAAAAGAAGACAGCACCTGAGTTATGAACTCAACTAAGTTGAGTCTCAAAGGGAACAAGGAGTTCCAAGAGGCAAAGGTGAGGAGGGAGATCCTTCTGGATATGGAGACCAGTCCGAGTAAAGACAACATGGTAGAACATCACATAGGGGGAATACAATTACACTACTCTGGCGAGAACATAAATCGGATGGGAATTTTTGTTCAGCTACCAGTTGGACTACACGCCCTCAGCATTCCTTCCCAGCTGAAATTCTGCAGCTTCAGAGTCTAAGGGGACAGTGATGAGGTTAGACTCCCGAATACAGTAGACAGAGGATTGACTCTAGAGTCAAATGACCTGAGTTCATATATCACCTCTGATGTTTACTATCTGTGTAAACTTGAACTTGAACAAATGAACAAAACAAAAAAGGACGAGCAAAACAGTTTCTTCATTTGTAAAATGAGGGGTTCAGACACGATGACTGCGAAAGTCTCTTCCAAATCTCCAATCCCTTGACCTTAGAGGGCAGCTAGTCAAAGCTCTGACCTAATGCAGGGATGTCTTCTGTAAAATCCCAGACAGATGGTGGACAGTGACCTCCTCCTCCTTGGATGTGGGACGATCATGAATTACTTAATTTACAGCTACAACAGTTAGAACAGAAAGAGTCTACCTTAACATTTTAAGCATCAGAGATTTTCACAGTAATTCTTTCCCCTACCGAATAACTCTCGCTTCTCACATTTGCCAAAGCGCTCTCTCCTATAGGTTCCCTCCCTTCCTTCTCCTGTTCCCCAGCTTCACAAGAGAAAACTAAGGGCTGCTGGTAAGAAATTCTTTGTTCCATTGTGAAAAGTCTTGCCTTTAAGCTGGCATCCAATGAAGATGTAACCCAAGCTTTGTTAATACTCCCCTCCATCCATAAAGTACAAGGTTCTGAGCACTGACATGAAAAAAAGGTTATTAAAAGCTTCTACATTAACTAATAGACACTTTAAAGAGTCTATAATGGGGAGTTTAACAATGACAGCTCCAGGCGAAATACAAGGAGACACATGCAACTCTATTCAAAGTCTGCCCCCAGATTGTGCACATCTGGAGAAAAGGAGGATTTTGTCACCTTGGCTTAGAGGATTGAGAAGGAAGTCGCAATGGGCTGGCCTGCCAGCCTCAACACCAGTTGGCTGGAATGAAAATCTGTAGGACACTAGGGAGGGGGATGGTGGAAATCAACCTCCAGCAATGACAGCCATCCCAAAGGAGTGTCACTGTCTATGGGACAAGGTTCTTCACACTTTTCAAGTCACTCTTTTCTCTCAATATCAGCTGGATAGAAAGCAACCAAGCAGCTGCCCCCCCTGGAAAGTGAAGCTACAGACACAAAACTGAAGTCCAATCATGGCGGTGGACTAGAAACCACAGTTCAGGAAGTTCAGGAAGATCTGGATTCAAATCATGCCACAACCACTTACCAACTGTATGACTCTGAGCAAGTCAAATAAATCCCCCTGGGCCTCAGTTTTCTCATCTATAAAATGACCCCAAATATCCCTTTCAGCTCGAAATCTCAGATTCCAAACCCATCATTTTATAGACGAGATGGTTAGTGGAAAGACTTGTTGTCGATATTTGGTCCTGTCCGACTCATCATGATCCCATTTGGAGTTTTCTTGACAGATATACTGGAGTGGTTTGCCATTTCCTTCTCCAGCTCATTTTACAGATAAGGAAACTAAGGTAAACAGGGTTAAGTGGCTTGCCCAGGATCACACAGCTAGTAAGTGTCTGAGGCTGGATTTGAACTCGGAAGTCTGCCTGACTCCAGGCCTGGTGCTCTATGCTCTATACGCTGCACCACCTGACTACTCTGAGGAAAGACAGTGCTTTGAAGTGCTATAAAAGTGCTATAAAAAGTGAGTTATTTTTATTAATGCTATCTAATCCAACCCCCTAATTTTTCAAAGGAGGAAACTGAGGCCAAAGGGAGGTGATGTCACTTTTCCAAGTTGAGCTAGTGACTGAATCTAGACTAGACTCAGGGTTCCTGATCCCAGGTCTGACTCAGATATAATACTCCTCATGATTAAATTGCAATATTATAGTTTTGGGGAGTTCAAATGCAAGGCACTTTACATATATTACCTTATTTGAGGCAATTCCCATACCATGGGTGCTATTATTATACACACCCTCAAAATGAGGCTGGCAGGAGTCATTTGCCCAGAATGACATGGTTAGTAAGTGCTGAAATCTAATTCAAATTCTGATCTCCCTGACTCTAAGTTAATTCTTTTATCCATCATGTACTTCTTTGATGTGGAAACTGAGACATCCTCCCCAAGAAGGGAACTAACTTACTCAACCATTGTGTTTTAGCCAGGTATCAGAAGAGAAGCACATACTTAAAACAGGCTTCACAACCAGCAGATGTAGTCAGCACTGGACAGCGCCTGAGCTGGCCTACTCCCATTTCAGGAGGGACCTTCCCCTCTGGGATGAGAGGCCTGAATGTGGATGGCTGCCTGGTAGAGGGACTTCTGAATGAGCCATGAGGTAGTAATTATCTCACTCGATATTTCTATAATTAGTTTCCACTGGCTCTATACCCCACCCCTCTTTCAATATTTCAATACCGTGTTTCTGAGCTGAATTTTAAAGGGAACCCTGCTCCTTTCCCAGAACAAGGACTGGAGCTGCCTTATAGGGCTGCAGGTGCAAAAAAAGGGAAAAAAAATTACATCTTTCAAAGGAGAAAAATATGGAAAAAAACAAACAACAAAAGTGAAAACAACAGGAAAGGAAACGCTCAAGAGGTCAGCCTGAATCTCTTTGAAAATGTCCCCAAATCTTTTTATTTTATTTATTTTTCAGAATTTTTGATGAGAATCGATTGTGTGAGTAGGCTGCCTGCCTTAATAGCATAGCAGGGTTTTGGCAGCCAGACTGGGGTAATCATTGAAATGCAAAGAGAGGCCAAAACTAACTAGGAATGCTTTACCTGTATTCACTGGGGAGAAAGAGAAAAATATACAGTGTGTATTTAACCAAAGAATTGCCAGCCCCCATGGAGTGAGTTAGGTGCTGGCTGATATAAATGCTCCATGGAATCCTAGCATTGTAGATTTCAAGATGGAGGGACCTTCGAGGTCATCCAGCCCAACTCCCTCATTTTACAGATGAGTGGTGGGGTCCTAGACAAAGGAAGTGACTTGTCCAAGGTCACATAGATATGAAAGAACAGAATCATGATTTGAACCCAGGTCAGGTAACTCTATATCCAGCAGGCTTTCTCCTGAGAGCGGCAATCATCTAACACAACCCATACCCCAAAAGGAAGCCCTACTAGAACATGGTCTTCCAGCTAAAAAGATGGTCATTGGGCCAAATTTTTAGACCTGGAAGGGGCCCTCAGAGCTAAACTCCTCATCTTACAGATAAATAAATGAAGGCCTAGTGAGGTCATAGATCACAGGCCCAGGGTGGTTATGAAGGACCCATTTCTCCATCACCTCTGCCAAATAGAAGCCCACCCTTCCCCCAAGATAAAGCTCAAGCATCACCATCTACATGAGGCCTTTTCTGACCCCTCATCTGCTAGTGCCTCTCTCTGAAACTGCCCTATATCCAGCTACTTTGTGAATATTTGTATTTATTCTTTTTATTTACATTCTATATAACATATGTCCTTGATATATGTCTTCATTAGTATGTGTACTCCTTATCAATAGCAATTGTTTCACCCACTGTATTTGTACCCCCAGAGCCCAGCCCAGCACCTGGTACATGGTAGATATTTCACAAATACCAGTTGTCTGGTTGATTAGTCAACTTTCCTAATGTTGTACAAGTTACATAGCCAACAACTTAGAGTTAGAAGGGCCATCAGAGGCCAGTGAATACCGACTGTTCATTTTACAGATAGGGAAGTTATGGCCTATGGAGTTTGTGACATTCCTAAATTTACCCAGGGGCAGCAAAGATGGGATTCAGACCTGGGATGCCTGACCCAGAATCCAACACCCTTTCCCTTAGGATTTAATTCAACTCAATTTAACACACATACACACACACACACACACACACACACACACATTAATTTAGCACCAAGAGAAACTTTAGTCACCATAGCAACAGAGCTGGAAGGAACTTTGTGGGTCATCTAGGCCAACAGGTAGATCTATTTTATAAAAGAAGCATTCAGAGATGTTAATTAACCAATTTACCTGTCACCACCCTCATTTCATAAAAGAGGAAACAATTAGATTCATGGAAGTTCAAATGACTTGCCCAAGGTTACTTGGCAACATGTAGAACTCAGACCTTCAGACTTTGAGTCTTACCATACCGTCAAGATTTGGCATCAATGATAATGGAGTGAGTGGGGCTCAAAGAGGGTCTCAATCATTAACTGGCAGGTCAATGGTGCCAAATAAACAAACAAATCCAGTCCTGAGGCAGGATGGGAATTTGATGAGAGCAAACATTACTGGCTTAGGAGGTTCCAGCCAACACTCACTATCTTTCATGAATGGAGTCCCCTGATCTGTGGGGAAGGTACCTTCCACAGTGGCAGTAATAACTGGCTCTATGACATAACTGTTTGGAGACCCCAGGGATATGATAAAAGAAAATGGTGAATCATAAAAAAAGTGAAATAATTAATCTGTGATTTCATCCTCACCGATGGCAGAGTTGGCTAGAGTAGAACGAAGTTATAGAAACCTAGAGTGAGAATCTCTACAATGTTTAATAACAAGCTAACATTCTAGGGGAGGCATTAAAAAAGAACTGGCTTGCCTGGGAGTTCTGAAGAATGGTCCAGCAGACAAGAGATGAGGAAAGCACATTTCCCAAGGCATAGGACCTTAATAAAGCCTACCCTTTACTCTGGTCTTTGTATCTTTTGACTGACTTCTAGAGAGTGCCCAGAGATGAATAAGATATCATCTCTGCCCTTCTGAAGTTTAGTCTTCTAGAGGGATTTGGGCATATTTATCAATAACTTTAATACAAAAGAAATCATGGAAAGTACTTACAAGAAAGACAGACAAAGTACTATGCAGGACACATGGAAAGCAAGATGGTTTTCTACCAAGGACTTTAGGGAGAGTTTCATGGATTTCAAATAGGGTCTTCAAGGATAGACAAGATTCTAGGAGCTTATGAGTTAGAGCCAAAACAACAGAGATTCAATTCAGCTCTTCAATTTTGAGCTAGAAAGAACCTTCAAAGCCATCTGGTAAAACTCATTTTACAGATGAGGAAAATGAGGCCCCAAGTAGGTAAGTCATTTGTCCAAGCTCACACAGGTAGTAATTAGACTTAGTAGCTAGTAGTAGAAGTAGTAGAATTAGTAGTCAGAATTGAAACACAGGTGTTCTCACTCAAATCCCACACCCTTCCAGCTATTACACACAGTCTCCTAATTCAATAAACAAAAATGCATCAAATAATTGCAGATATGTCTTGGGGAGGGGGAGAAAATTTAAAACTCAAAATCTTATGGAAGTGAATATTGAAAACTAAAAATTAATTAATTAATTATGAAAAATAATAATAATTGCAGACATTACAAACGGAATCTCATTGAATCCTCCAGGATTACAACCCCATGAGGTAGGTACAAAAGGCATTATTGTTGCCATTTTATAGATGAGGAAACTGAGGCTCAGAAAACTTGTGTTAATTACCACAAAGCTAGGAAGAAAAAGAGCTGGGATTTGAACTTGCATCTTCTGACTCTAATTCTAGAGCTCTTTCCATGATACACAGGCATATATAGCTCCTATGGCCTCTTAAGAGTGGATTAACAAATTTTAAGTGTAAACATTTACACTTTGGAAATCAGTGAATTCTACAAATCAGGGCTTAATTTATTCATTGATCATCTAGATATAAGAAAGTGATAGAGAAAATATTAACAATGCAGATGAAACTTAAAAGTGTTTCATGCATGCAGGAAAGCTGATTGTTAAACACTACCAGCACACTTGTGAGTACATCATGAAGTTCTGATTTTGGTAGCTGCAGATGGGAGGAAGGGGCACCTTTCAGGTATACCAAAGGGCATGATAGAGACAGAGAGCAAGAAGTCAGGCAATGCTTTTTAATAAAAAAAATAATAATAGTAGCAACTTCTATTTATATAATATTGTAAGCTCTACAAGGTGTTTTCCCCTCAAGAGCCCTTGGAGGGTAGCCTATTATCACAAGCATTTTCTCCTGGTGGGAGGACGGCGAACATAGTCCTGCCTATAGTGGGCAGTTAGAGACGTGAGTGCTCTGAGCCTGCAAAACTATTATCTGAAAGAGTCATGAACAAATGGACCAGTAGATGAGGGGAATGATTTTTGCTGCGATCTTAGCAGCAAGGGGAAAATCACACAACTTGGCTGGGAATTAAAACCCACACTTCTGAGGCCATTAAAGTGAACATGATGAGACAGACAAGCAAGGGAGGCAAGGGATTGTCTTTGTATGTTTCATTCTTATGGCTGCATTTTTCAGTCCACTTGTTGACTTGTTCTGTTAATGCCTGTAATAAAGCATGTGGGAAAATCTTCCCCGTGCTACTCTTAATGGCTGTTGGGTTAGGCAGGAAAGGAGATGCCCCAATCACCTGAATAATGAATCTGTTTTTAAAACCTTGGGGGCTTTCAGTAAGGAGCCAGAATCATCAATTTTTGGCTATTTCAGCCACCCAGAATTAACATGAATTGATAAACCCAGATCTCTGTTCAAATTTCCCAAATGTATCGTGTAGCAATAGCAGAATTTCCTTAGAGAGATGTGCATTTATTTTTTATTAAACTTTTGATTTAAAAAAAACAATATTTTGGCTTATAAAGCATTTTTCAGCAGGGAAAGCAAAGCAACGTCGCAAACTTAATTTCATTAATATGGACAACCTCTCCAAACAGAGTCCCACAGCGCAGAAAAAATTATCGAGGCATGGAGGAATTAGCATGTCTAAATTTGGAAACAAAATTTGTGACTGGTTCATTTAAAAAAAATGCTACCCTTCTACAACCAATTCATTTTATTCTTTTCTGTAAGCATTTATTTGATTGAATGTTAATAAAAAGGATGCACATTTTTCAAGAAGTTTTCATTATACACCGGGAAAGTACTTATGTGCCCTTTAGTAATTGTGCTGGCTTAGAAGGATGAACATTTAGATTCTGAGCTTTAGGGGTGGTCATTTAATTCAACCCTACATTTTAGAATGCAGGAAACTCAAGTCCACATAAAAGAGGAGATTTTCCCAAGGTCATTGGTTGATTGTTGTCCTTTATTCTTGAAGAAAACCAAAATGACATCCTTATGTCAGGGGCAAGGTACAGTTTGACCAACTGTGGCTGATCAGACCAATGCAAGCTCAGAAAGCTCTACCACAGGTCAGGCATAATTAGTCCAGATGAACATTTGGAGTGGAGATGTCTCTAAATCTGTACATCTCATTTTTTTTAGCTACTTTGGTTCTGGCTTTGCTCATAGGGCACAATGCCTTCTTCTTCAGTGCTAGGCAGCCCTGTGCCATAGCAGAGTTGGGATAAATACCTAGGTAAGTCTCCCCTGACTGCTTTGTCCTTAGCATAACACAATGCATTATTAACATCTGAGCAGACCGACAGATCATGAAGTACCGACCATTACTCTGTAGCTTTGATTAATGAAATCCTAGAAGAAAGCAGCTAGGGGATATTGTAGACAGTCCTGGACTTGGAATCAGGGAGACCTGAGTTCAAATCCTATTTCAGACACTTACTAGCTGTATGACTCTCTGTAAAGGAGGGCTAATAAGATCACTTGCCTCATTTGATTTCAAAGTACTCTGTAAGCTTACTTTAATTTGTATTGTTTCCTTTAAATACATGCCTTATCTCTTCTATTAACATGCAAAGTCCCCTACCATTTATGGAGCAAAAAATAAATAAATAAATAAAGAACTGCACAGGGCTGAGTGGAGGGGTAGGAGGAGATTCACAGCTGGGGCTTCCTTATGTCCTCCTTCCTTGGCAAAGTGGGCACTGTCACTTGCCCAGTAAGCACATAGCAGGTGCTTAACAAAAGGCTTAATGGGCTGTATTTCCCTATATATTCCAGAGCGTATCTATAGCCTGGCGATGTCTCTGACTGAAAATTCCCCCTATGCTCTGTCCTCTTTGGGGCTCGATCAAGGGGAAAGACGGATGACTGCTTCCATGGTCAGTTTAATTCCCCTCCCTGCCCTGGTTGGGCCAGCCAAGAGGTGACCCTATAATACAGCTCTCCATCTCTCATCAAAGGGCTGAGCAGATTTGACAGTCGGCATTGCACAGCTCTATCTGACCTCGATCTGCTTTTCAACGTTGGCTTCTTTTTACTGAATAAACGTGCTCTTGGAAAAGCAGGCCAAACAGAAATGCCTAATGCCCAGTTCACATCAACTGCCCTTGGACTTCGGGAGCTTAGACCAAAGCCTTTCTTCAGCTGTTTGAAAGTAGCCTGCAGCCGAGGAAGGAAGGCACATGGCCAGAAGACTTCAAAATTCAGGGATAAACAAGACTTAGGGGGTGCTTAATGGAAAGAGCAAGGAATGGGGGGACAGGAATGGGTAGCTAGTTCAGCCACTGATTAACTGTAATAACGTGATAATAGTAATAATAATTATAGCAGGAGTAACAATAATAAGAGCAAGCATGTATGTAGCACTTTAAGGTTTGTAAAATACTTTACATGTTGTCTCATTGGATTCTCAACAACCATGTAACATGGGCTCCATTATTGTCTCCATCTTACAGGGGAGGAAATTAAGACTGAGGGATGTCAGGTGACTTGGTTGGAGTCAAGTAGATAGTTAAGGGTCTGAGGCAGTATTTGAACTCAGGTCCTCCTGATACCAAGTCCAGTAGTTTTATCCACTGTTACCACCTAGTTGACAATATATTTGCTATCTCTGGATCTCAGAGTCTTCATCTCTGAAATTTGATGCCCTCCTTCCAGTACTAACTATTCTGTAATTCATTAAAGGCTGAAGCTATAAAATTTTAAGTTCTAAAGGCTTCTCTGAATGATAACTTTCTGTGTTCTTTGTTCTAAAAGTCCTTCCAGGTCCTATATTCCCTATTTTAAGGCCTGTCCCCACTCTGACATTCCCTATTCTAAACCCTATCCCAGCCTATGTTCCAAGACCTCTCCCACTCTTCACATTCTCTACTCTAAGCCCCTTCTTAGTTCTGATATTCCCTGTTCTACGACCCCTCCTGGCTCTGACGTCCTATATTCTAAGATCCCTACCCTCAACCCTATGTTCTAAGACCTCTCCCACCTCCCAATTCTCTGCTCTTAGGTCATTCCCAGCTCTGACTACCTACATTCTAAGATCTCTTCTACCTAACATTCTATCTGTGATAGCCAAGTTTGCCCCAAACATTCCAGCTCAACATTCTCTGCAATGTTTAAATTGAAACCAGACATCTTAACTGCAAATGTAATTTAAAAACAAACAAACATGTAGTCGCAATCAAACTCATTGAATTTTGAAAAAAAAAGGCAAAATAGTGTACTTTCAATTTTTCAATAGGTATAGTGTCTAATTCCTGATTAAAACGTTACAAAGCAACAATGAAACCAATTTCAGGCCATTTCACTTGCCTGTGTCTAGGTACACGGATCATATGTTTGAGTTCCATCCCACCAAAGGCACAACTGTCGATCTCCATCATCTACGTTTCTAAATATTTGATGGTGACATTCTCATCCGGAATTGATACCCGGGAAGTGAGAGCAGGCATTCGCACCTGGATGCCTTTCATTCTGCTCTTGGGCTGTGACAGAATTTAATATGACAGCAGTGGAGTGACAACATCAGGCTGGAACTGTCACCTCCAGGGCGGATCCAGCTTTAACATTCTTTCACAAAAGTGAAACTGAGTGACAGTTGAGCAAAATGCTTCTTTTAACTCGGGTTGAGAGATCAGAGGAGTCAACGGAGAGCGCGGGAGCGAGCCCCAGCCCTTGGGTAAGGCCGCCTCTCTATCAGCGGCTTAGCTGTTCAGCCGCCGAAAGCATCCCATAGGCAGTGCCCAGTGATAAACTCTTCAGGGCAGCCGCGGCACCGGGAGGGGCAGGTGCCATCTTGGAGCCCGCTTCATGGAGTGCTTCCCACGATTTCCTCCTCGCAGAACCAAGGAACCACAGAAATAGAGAACAGCAAAAGATCTCACATAACAGAATGTTGGAAGAAGGAAGCCAGAAAAGATGAGGCTCGAACGAGGAGGTCTCCTAATTCCTAGCTGGGTGGCCTCAGATCAGCAACCTCACATTTATGTTCCTCGGTTTTGTAGACTGCAAAATGGTGCTGAAGAAAGATCATTAGACATGGAGTCAGAGGATGTGAGAAAGAATCCTGGCTTTGCAATTTACTCTCTGTGTGACTCTGGGCAAGTCACTTAACCTCACTGTGCCTCAGTGAGGACACTGGAACTAGATCACTGGACTTTCTGGAGCATCTAATCCATCTGCCTTCTAGGGCCGTTGGGAGAAGCAAAGGAGATACAAAGTGCCATATTTTTATTATAAAACATTCTGGGTTTTTTTTTTTTAATAGAATGGAGGTCATGGCCAGGGGTGAGGGCAACTAGGTGGTATAGATAGAGTGCCCTTCCTGGAGTCAGAAAGACTCCTTCAAATCTGGCCTCAGGCACTTACTAGTTGTGTGACCCTAGGCAAGTCACTTAACTCTATTTGCACAGTTTCCTCATCTGTAAAAGGAGCTGGAAAAGAAAACAACAAACCACGCCAAGAAAACCCCAAATGTGGCCATGGAGAGCTGGATATGACCGAAAAATGACTGACCAATAGCAATAGCGATATGGCCAAAAGGCAGGGGACTATGGGAGCAGAATGTTGTATGTTTGTTGCTTTTCTTTGCTAAAAAGGGGATATTAATCCTAGAGCATGGATATGGAGGGAGCATCCCAAAATGACTTTGATGTAAAACTTAAAGGCATCTGATGAAAGGACTTAGCACCAGGAAGAAAGCAGGCAGGCACTGACTGCTGCCTCA
The DNA here is from genome assembly GCF_900497805.2 of Vombatus ursinus. NCBI lineage: Eukaryota > Metazoa > Chordata > Mammalia > Diprotodontia > Vombatidae > Vombatus > Vombatus ursinus. Next base: position 3,925,298 of record NW_020949602.1, read on the forward strand.
GTTCCCAGAAAGACTTCATTAGAATGAATCGTCTGCTTTTATGACTGAAATATTCCAAGAAATCTTTGTGCTCCCTCCAAAAAAAAGAAAATTAGTCTTGACACATGCATTTTTATACTAATCTCTCAAGTTTCGCAATCATTATTGGTCTAGATAAGCAAAGACCTTCGACTAGTGGTTGACCAGAGGGTTACAAAGGCCGCTTTCAGTTCAGCCCTGGCTTTTGCTTTGGAGCGCTATTTATAGAAATCTACAAAATCCTCATTAATCCACTGACTAGTAAGCTTTGACAATCTCTAATAATGATTTTGTCACCTTTCTTACTAGGGCACTTCACTGTCTAATGGAAACATAACGATCACTACAGGTAAATATCGCCTCCTCTCCCTTCTCCTTTTCCTCCCTAACAGTTTATAGACTGGGCCTTTCCTGGCCCCTTCCTGTCTCCTCACGATGCCCATTCAATCACAGAGGCTCAGGATCTGGAGGACTGGATTATTCTCAGGCTCCCAGATGTTGGCAGGGACTGGAGAGTAGAGAAGGTCCCTTTGCCTCTCAGACTCCATCCCCAACCCTGACATTTGTAGAACAAAAGTGGCAAAATTATCAGGAGTGGAGGTGCCTTCTCTACCATTCTTGTTTCTACCATTTTGTGTTCTGAAGCCCCTGCCATTTTTAGCATTCTATGTTCCAAGGTCCCTTCAAGCTGTACGGTTCCATGTCCTGACATTTTATGTTCTAAGATGCCTTCCCATTTTGTGGCTTAATGAGCACAGAATGTCAGAGTTGGGAGGGGCCTGAGGACAGGGGATGTCAGAGCTGGGAGGGGCCTGAGGACAGGGGATGTCAGAGCTGGGAGGGGCCTGAGGACAGGGGATATCAGGGCTGGGAGGGGCCTGAGGACAGGGGATGTCAGGGCTGGGAGGGCCTTAGAACAGGGGATGTCAGAGCTGGGAGGGGCCTTAGGACAGGGGATGTCAGAGCTGGGAGGGGCCTGAGAACAGGGGATGTCAGAACTGGGAGGGGCCTGAGGACAGGGAATGTCAGAGCTGGGAGGGGGCCTGAGGACAGGGGATGTCAGAGCTGGGAGGGGCCTTACAACAGGGAATGTGCTGGGAAGTAGACATTAGCAATGTCTTGATTTCAGGGAAGGTTGTATTAGAGTTACTATTCAGGGACAGTTTAACTAAATCAAATAAACTATTACTGTGGGCCAGTGTGACTACAAGAGGTGTGACTCAGAGCAAATAACTTAACCTCTGTCAACCTCATTTTCCTCATCTGTAAAATGGGAAAAATAATAGCACCCACCTCCAGGGTTGTTGTGAGGATAAAATGAGATCATATTTATAAAGTAATTTGCAAACCTTAAAGCTCTATATAAATACTAGCTGTTAGCCATCATTACTGGACAGTCAAAGGGGTCCATCACAAAAACACACGTAAACGCAGACACAGACACACGCACACCCATGAAGAACCCCTGATCTAAATGACAAGTTACCGAGAAGGTGCCAACCTGCATTAGAAGAGGGAGTTGGCTTGTCTGGGAATTTCCTATATCAATATAATCTCTATCTTTTAGTGTGGGCCAGGTAAGGCTTTGCTAAGAATGCAAAGGCTTTTGCTAAGAATGCAAAGAAAGGCAAAAACAAACAGACAAACAAACAAAAATACAAAAACCAGTCCTCCTCCTTAATGAGCTTACCTTCTGATGAAGAAGATAAGGATAGATTAAATGAAAGGGATCCTACCCTCTATGTGCAAGGCACTCCTCAGCTGAGGATCTAGGGAGGCCTGTGGAGGAAGGCGGTGCTTGAGCTGCATGGAGGGCTCTTAGAGACTAGAGGATTCTGATTGGGTGATGTGCTTGGGGCCCACCACAGTGCCTTGCACATAGAGGACATTCAGTAAAGACTGGTGGAAATGAACTGGGAATGGCCCACTTGGGTAACTGGCTGTGTGACCTTGTTGGACAAGTCACTTCTTCTCTTTGATAACTCATTTTCCTTATTGGTGGAATGGGGACCATCAGACTTCCATTGACTAATAAATTTTAGGGTTGTTGTGAGAAATGAGCTTTGTAAACTTTAAAATACTATAGAAAAGTAGAGCTATTATTGCTATTACAATGATGACAATGATGTATCTGAAGTATTAGAAGCAGATGGAACCTCAGATCATAGACTGTTAGAAGAAAAGGCAGCATCTGTCCCTTCACACAAATGCCACCACCACAGTTCAGGCCCTCATCATTCCATCTCGTGCCTAGATGCATACAACAGCCTTCTAAATGGTCTTGCTGCCTCCACTCTCTTCCCAATCCAATCCATCCTCCACACAGCTACCAAAGTGTGGATATATAAGTCAAGGATCCATCCAAGTCAGTTACCCACTCAAAAAGCTTCAGCAATTCCCTATTGTTTCTGAGATCACACACAAATTCCACTGTCTGGTATTTAAATCTCAGCTCTGACAGTAACTTGTTATGTCACCTTGGGCAGGACTATCCCAGCCTGGGCTTCCCTATCTGCAATATGAGTGGGTCGGACAGCCTATCTTGATGGCTCTTCTATCTCTGACATTGTCTATACAAAGATCCCTCCCAGCTCTGACATTCTATTCTAAGGACCCTCCCAATCTTAATAGTCCATGTTCTACTACTGTGTTTATTCTAAGGTCCATTCGGGGCCTATAGTTCTACTTTCTAAGATTTCCTCCCAGTTTTAACAATCAATGTTCTAAGGTCCCTTCCAGATCTGACACTGAGTGTTCTAATATTTCTCCTATCATTCCTTCCACCTCTGATAGAATATGTTCTAATATTCTATTATATTCCTTCAAGTTCAAACATTACATATTCTAAGGCCCCTCCAAAATCTTACATTCTGCTTTCTAAGGCTTTTTTTTCCCCTAATTCTCCCATTATATGTTCAAAGGTTTCTTCCAGCTCTAAAACCCCAAAATGAAATCTAGAAAACCTACCTGGAACAGACACTTAATAAAAGTAAATTTAATTTAATTGAATGCCATTAATATGGTCTTTGGTGTTGGATAACAGATAACCTGACTGACCTATGATCCTTGGAAAATCATTCCATTTCCTGACACTTTATGTGGAAATGGAAGCCAAGATTCCCAATCTAATCATAGACTGTATTAAAATAGGCAAAGCATCGGGGGTTTATAATCATGCTTTACCTGACCTTGGTTGATATCTGGAGCTCCATGTTCAGTTCAGCTGAGGAAGGGCACTGATGAATGGAAAAATGTCCAGGGAAGGGGAACTAGTGTGGTAAAAGTTCCTGAATTAATACAATATAAAGATAGGTCCAAGGAACTAGGGAAGTTTGGATAAAAGGTTCAGAGGTGAAATGACAGTTGTCTTCAATTACTTGAAAGCCTCTCAAAAGGAAGAAGGATTAGTCTTGCTTTATTTGGCCCCAAAGGGCAGAACCAAGAGCAATAGTGAAAGCTACAAAGAGGAAGATTTAGGCTTGACATAAGGAAAATTTTCCTAAAAATTAGGCCTATCCAAAAGTGGAGGATGGGTTTCTTGGAAAGAAATAGATTCTCCCTCATTGAAAGTCATCAAGTCAAGGCTGGAGGCTCACTTATCAGGGATGTTGTAGACAGGGGATTCTTATTCAGGCACAGATTGGGACTACCTCCAGCTCTAATATTCTGTGATTCCTCTTGAATCAAAGCCAAGGCTTAAGTGCGTTGGCTGGAATGTCATGTGCAGCCTGGGGCTTTGGAACCAAAGGAACCTAACTCTTACCTGGCCTCCCAGTTTCCAGTCACTCTCTGCTATGATCTAATTAGGCCACAGTATTATCTTCCTGGTTGATTAGACATGTTTCATCATATTGAGGAGTTTTGATTGTGTTTTGATGGTAGAACTAGATATTGAGTACAAAACACTGAGGGAGATTTTGGCTCAGTATAAAAAGAGTGTTCTAACAAGTAGAAGCTATCCAAAAAATTGGAGCTACCCAAAGAGATGGTCAACTTCCTATCACTGGTGATGATCAAGCAGAGACTGAATGACCTCATGCCAGTGAGGAAAGCTACTGGTTCAATGGCGATAGTCAATGCCCTGTAAACTCCTACCCAATCCAGGAACCATATGACTCTCATGCTCCCACACAAGGCATGCACGAGAAAACTATGATCATATGACCTTTTATTGGAATGCCATTCTTAGAAATTCAAGCTGGGATGAACATACTAACAGCATGCTGGGCTTTTCCAGCATCATCTCACTGCAAATATATTCTCTACATGGAGACCAAAAAAGTCTTCTACTATACATTATTTAGAAAATAAGCACCATATACTGTAAAAAATCCTGGATTTGGGGGTTGGGAACCCTGAGCTAGCATATTGTCTTTATTAATCATTATCTACATGACTCTGGGCTAGTCAGTTGTCCTCCACAGGACTCAGTTTCCTCACCTACAAAATGAATTCATCAGAATAGATTATCTCATCCTTGAGATGAGGGAATTGGTCTAGATAATAATATAAGCTAGCATTTCTATAAGGTTTGCAAAGCAATTTGCATATATTGTATCATTTGATCTTCTCAACAATCTTCATTTCATTCTCTATTATTGTCCTCTATAATTCTACTACTGATCTAGTCATATGCTATGTTGAAAGAGACATGGACTTAGCATCAGAAGACCTGGGTTCCAATCCTGTCTCTATCACTTAATACCTGCCTAAGATGGCAGATGTAAACAAATGTAGAACTAGTAGTAATAAATAGTGCTAGTAATGGTGGTAGTAGTAGTAGGAGTAATCGAAGTCATAGTGGTCATGGTGATTGTGGCGGTAGTAGTAGTGGTGGTGGTAGTAGCAGTGGTAGTGGTGGTAGTAGTAGTGGCAGTAGTAGTAGTAGTGATGATAATGATGATAATGATGATGATGATGATGATGAAACTTAATCATGGGACTTAAATTCAGATCTTGTCCTTGCCACCTTGGGCAACCTACAATCTCTTTGAGCCTTGGTTTCTTCCTATGTAAAATGAGGGAGCTGAATGAGAGAATATCTAAACTGCCTTGGAAATCTATAATCTTATCCTTCTGCATTACATGACCTTTCCCGGATTCTGCCCTATGATGTGGGCAGTCATCTCTAGCTGATTTCTCTAAGCCTAAACTAAAAGAAGTCCAGAGATTAAAGAAGATCATGTCTAAATCCTCTTGTTTCGAAGGTCAAGTGACATTGAATATCATTCTTCAGGTGTGACCAATAACATTATTTCACTGAGGGTGGGGAGGAAGTGACAAAAGTAGAATGTGGACAAGAAGGGAAAGGTGAGGTTCTACTACCTATAGTTGTTATCATCAAAAGATCACTTAATGACTTCTCATTTCTTTTACATTCATAGAATTCTAAAATTTTGGAGCTGGAAGCGGAAACAGAAAAATCTAGTCTTATGTCATCACTGAATTGGTACAACACACTCCACCCCCTCCCCTCTGTGCCTCCCTTCATGTCTCTTGCCCAAAGGGGTCCCTCCCTTCTGAGATGGACTCTGTCTTCACCTCGGCATCATGGAATTCTTGGCTTCCTTCAAAGCATGGTGTGGGTGTGCCCTTCTACACCCTTTCCTGATCTGCTCCTCCCCTCCCAGCATTATTGTTTGCCATTTCTGATTATTTTGGATTGCTTTGGATGCACTCTACCCATCTCTCTCTCCCCAGCCCCTCTTCTACTTCAAGTAGAATGTAAGCTGCCTGAAGGCAAGGACTTTTTTCCTATTTTATCTTTGTAGCTCTAGCACCTAGAACAGTGCCTGGTATACCATAAATATTTAATAAAAGCTCGTTAGATGTCACTGAATCGACTGGGTTACAGAAGAAAGTGCTTTCAGCTATGGCAGCAGTCACTCTCCTGCCCATGACAGACTGTGCTAGAATCACATGGGCTGAGTTGCTCACAGAAAATTTGGAAGCCTGCCCTCCTTGTTTAGGAATTGACAGCAGGTCGTTGTCACTTGGTGTCTGTCACTTTTCCTTGAAATCACTGATGACCAGACTGTGATCCCTTTCTCTGGGTGTGCAGGCACAGAAGAGACACTCATGTCATTACACTATTAATGAGAACCTTTTGATCCCTGGCACCTTGGTAGCAGAGCTTACATGCTTAACCAGCCACGTTCCCCTCGTAGCCCAGCAGCAGCCGGTGAAGATGGTGACGACGGGCATTCAGCATCAGCAGAGTTCGAGAAGGCACTGTATCTGGGGATGGGCTGGTAGCCACGAACCAAGGGGCAGAATACATAAGAATGTCAAAAATGATCACCTGTACAGCTCTCAATCACACAACAGCATGACCAGAAAAACACGTCTCCATCCTGGGAAAAATAGGTAACACTTACTCTGTTTGGTCCCAGTGGAAGAAACTAGAAAGAATAGGTAGAAATAAGCTCAGGCCAGCTTTGACATCTTGACAAACTTCCTGACCATGAGAACTATCTCAGAGCAGAACGGGCTGCCTCTGCCTCACTAGGTTTGTTTTACCTGAGCTCTTCAATCCGAACCTGGATGATCAAAGGATCATAACATTTAAAGTCAGAAGGTAACTTAGAAATTAAAAAAATAAAATAAAATAAAAAAAGAAGGTATCTTAGAGCCCATTAAGACTAAGCCCCTATTTCACAGATCAGGAAACTGAAAGAGCAGGTAAGGTCACGTATCTAGGAGGTGCCTGAGGAGGGATTGAATCCAGATCGTCCCGATTTCCTAAATAGTTTTCTTGCAGTACAGAAAGTTATGAAATTTCTTTTGTTGTTTTTCTTTTTTCTTGATGCTGAAACTAAATCTCCAGCTCACCTGAATTATTGTGTCATATACTGCTTCAAGGCTCTCCCGATTCAATTCACCATCCATCTGATTATAATTTCTCTAAAGCACAAAGCCCAATCCACCACTCCATACAGCCTCTTGCCTCCACTTGTCAGAAATTATGTTAAAGGAAGGAATGGTTAGGAGAGATGCCTCTGAGGTTGCCGGCACCCCTGAGATTGTGTTTTCCTATGAAGAGAGACACATGTCTTCATTTCAGGACCTCATCCGCAGGTTATTCTTGGCCATCTAGGAATAATTGGTCTGTCTAGCAGTGGCCTATGTGAAGGCTAATGACTGGGATATAAAAATATTGGAATAGTTTTATTATACTGAGTTGAGGGGGGTGTGGGAGACTCTTTTATCGCTGCAGAAGTCATCACAAGTGTGACCCAGACAACTGTGCTTCCCTGAATACAGCTTTTGCTTAAAAACCAAAGAAAACCAATTAGATCCCGCATCTTTTCTGAAGTCTTATATTTTTATCACGTCTGTTTGAGGTCACTTGGGCAAGAAGAACGCTTACCCATTGGCATGTGTCTGAAACCAGGCCCGTCTCACATCTGCCCCAAATCAGCTTCCCCAGTCATCAACAGGAAAATCAGTGAAGGGCTGGTTATTGTCTGAGTTAATGCCTGGAATTTGCTTTCCTTATTTGGTGCTTGTAATCAAGACCTGTTTATCGAAGCATACATTTCTCCAGCTTAATGCATGAAAAATACATTGATGGTGCTTGGCCCTCTATATTTCAGCTCTGAACTCAATAACCACCTAAGACGGCTTTCTTCTCATTATATATGGTTTCCTCTAGCAACATCAAATTGAGCTCTTTAACGCTCATTCAGTGCCTGGCTGGATTACGCAGTAGGAGCCAGCTAACTGCTACCCTGGAGTTGTGTGGGGTGGCACACACATATTTGTATAACCCACTGCTTTGCTTTCAGCACTGGAGAGGTACAAGCTGGAAGCCAGATACCTCCCCACCCCCCCCACCCCCGCAAACACTACCAAGGGGTCAGGGAGGAAACCACTGGAGCTTGGTAGAAGGGAATTTGTCTTTAAAGGCAACAAAGAAACCTAGAATATTTCTGGAGCACCCAAAGACGGTGCTGCAGAATGAAAAACTAGAACCATTAAAAATTAAGGCATTCCTGCAGAAATTCATAAAATGAGCTGAAATTCTCTATGTCAGATTTGCCACCCCTGCCAAGTTCTTTCATTGTTTGGAATAAAGAGGTTGTTTTATATATCCCAGTAGAAATAGTTTTCTATGGAATGATTGCCAGGGGGCCAACATCTCATCGGCTTGGCTCCCCTTGTTTTAACAGAAGTATCACTAAGAATCTAAATGCATAAGCAGCATAAATGCCAAGTTGTTGAGAATCCTGGCCACCATCAGAACCTTGGCTGAACCTTGACACCCTCCAGCAACCCAAGTCTGATGGGTCATTTGAAATGGGTCTGTTTGGGAAATGAGGACATGAGAAGGCATTACAACATTCAGAACCCTTATGGGAAGTCATCTGAGCATCTGTGTCTCACGTTCATTACCGCCAAAACTCACCTGCTGAGCTAGCCTCAGTCAACACCTCAGAGAATCACAGAACCATTCAGTCTCAGCATTATAAAGCACCTTGCTGTTCGGTCATTTATTTCTCCTTTTTCTTGACACTGATACTAAATCTCCATCTCACCTGAATTACTGTGTCATAGGCTGCTTACTGCTTCAAGGCTCTCCCACTCCAATTAACCCTCCACACAACCATGATTTCTCTAAAGCACAAGTTGGCCTATTTCACTTCTTTTCTCAATGAACTCCAATGCCTCCCTATTTCCTCTGGGATCAAATATAAAATCTTCTGTTTGGCATTGAAAGCTCTTCACAACCTTTTCTCAATCTAACCTTCGAGCTCTATTTTATATGGCTCCCATCTATTCATGTTGCCTTTTAACACTTTAGACATAGAAAGGGAATTATTCTTATTGAGCCTCCAAATCTGAAAAAAAATACACAACTTATTCTTTGTTTATCAGTAATGGTTGGGGGCAGGTGTAGGTGGTGTAGGAGAATGAGTGTTGGGCCTGCTTTGAGAAAGACTCATCTTCTTGAGTTCAAATGTGGCCTCAGACACTTAATAGCCGTGTGACCCTGAGCAAGTTACTTCACCCTGTTTGCCTCAGTTTCCTCGCCTTAAAATCAGCTGAAGAAGGAAATGGCAAACCACTCCAGGATCTTTGCCATGTAAACCCCAAATGGGATCACGGAGAATCGGACATAACTGAAATGACTGAACAAATCCCCAGTACCTCGAATAATGCTTATGTAGCTTGATTGATTGCATATCACTGGCCAATGAGTCTATCTCATACCTGAACAGGAATTCCCCCCCCTTGCTGTTATGTATCCAAGTGGTCATTCAGCCTTTGATCAAAGTTCTCCAGTAAATGGGGACACCACTATTACCTCCTGAGGCAGTCCATTCAAGTTTCAAACGGAATGTTAGGAATGTTTTTTTTGTTAGAAAGTTGTTTTTTTTTTAAAACCCCTGACATCAAGCCTAGATTTCCCTCTTTGCAATTTCCACCCATTTTTCCTCATTGAAAATGTGCACAGACTTCCTTGAACACTTGGCATGTCTGACTTCTTTGATCCATTTCAGTTAGAATGCAGGCTTCGTTCTTGAAGCCAGCCCTCTTTGCCTGAACACAGAAGGTGATGGTGCTTCTCTAGTTTGGGGGGGAGGGTTGTCTTATTGGACAGGCTTCTTTTGTCATTTTTCCTGTTGCTCTTCAAGCAACATGTTTCTTTATAGGGCAGGAATGTGCCAAGTCCAAACCATGAGATCAGGGCAGGCATCTGCTGCTTCATAGATTTCAGTTACTGGGTAAGTAAAGATCTGAGTTCTGACTGAATCTTTCTGACACTGACCTGAAGCAAGGCACTTAAACTCTTTGGGCCTCAGTTTCCTCATCTGTAAAATGAGAGGGTGGGGTTAGATGACCTTTAAGCTCTCCTTCCAGCTCTAAATTTCTATATGATTCTATAAATATAAAGAGATAAATGACAGAAGGAACTTGAGGTCCTGAAGCACTGGGTTTGAATTCCATCCCTGATACTTAACTAGCTGTGTGACCCAGGGCAAGGCACTGAATGTCTCTTAGTTTCTCCATACCAAGGGAAATTTCACAAGGGGTGTCAGTGAGGCACACATAAGCTAATGTACTCAGAGCTCTTTGTAAAATTAAAAGGTTATATAAATGTCAGCTAAAATGGTGAGGGAAGACTAAGATCATTTGAGCTGGAGATAGCTCCAGTGAGGAAAGAAGGGAGGGAGCTAGGAAGAGAAAATACTGAGAGCCTGAGTCCAAGGTGGGAGGACCAAGGTGGAGCCAGAAAAGGTGATATACAGAGATGTTTCTGCTCCCACAGCAGGCTCTAATGTTGCACCCCAGCCTAACATTAGGACTATATATGGCTGTGGCAATTATAACTGAAAGATCAATCCAAGGCCATCATTTTACAGAGGAGGAAACTGAGGCCCAGAAGAGGGTAGGGGATGATTTACCCAAGTTACATAAATTTGAGATTATTAACAGAGCCAGGATTTCAGTCAAAAGTCAAGAGGGCTAGTATGGTGTCATGGGAAGAGGTCTGGATTAGGCCTGAGAACCCGGGCTTGAATCTCAGCTTTGCTCTGTGCCACCATCATGTCCTTGGCCAAATCAGTTCTTTTTTCTAGGCCTAAGTTTCCCTCTTCTGTAAAACAAAGGGGATCAGATTAAATGACACCATGGAATGTAGCAAGGCACAGGAGAAAGTGCTGCATTTAGAGTTGAAATTCCAGATTCAAAGCCTCATTCTACTGCCTCATTTGTGGGACCCTAAGCAAGTCCCTTTACCTCTCCCTGGCCTTGGTTTCCTTATCTGTAAAATGAGGGTAAGGGCAGGATCAGAAGGTCCCTTCCAACTCTAAATCTATGATCTTACGATCTTGAAGTCACTTTCAACATTAAATCTATGCTGTGGCCCCCAAACTCAGTGTTCTTGACTCACCTTGTTTTCATCACGCTGTATTCTGCTTACAAGCATAAGCTCTTGACCATTAACAATGTCAGCTGCTTCAACAGGATTGTTTCCTTTGTGCTTTTGCATTCCCAGTACTTAACAATGCCTAGCTCATAGTAGGTGCTTAATAAGTGCTTATCACAGGAATGATTTTACTACGGTGGTCTCCACAAAGACTTGAGAAGAAGCTGTAGGTTTATATTGATTAGGCACTGAAAAACCTATATCCATTTGCTGAGGCTGAGCATCATGGGACTTAGCTACTTTTTGTCATTCCTCCGTAACGTCATCTTCAGCAGGATTGAAAACCCCAGGGGACAATTTAAAAGACTCAGACCACTTACATAGAAGCTAAAGGTGGCAAGGCACATTTTTTTTTTAAGATTCCATTGATATTAGCCTGAAATTGTCCAGAAAAATCTTCTGTGCTAAAAACTAATCCTTCCTGAGACCTTCAGCCACCGCCATGTCTTGCCTATGGGTTTCTCCCATCTCCTATGCTCATATTTGCATTGAGTGGGATATCAGAAGTAAGGAAGGATCTTAAAATAGCAAAAATACTCCCATTTCTCCTGTAAGAAGGCAAACACTAAGTGACAACTATGTGAGTTGGAAGCCGCACCTGAATGAAGCCCCTTCGGAGGTGGGCATGCTTTCCAGACCTGGCTCTTCACAGTCACTGCCCCAAGGGCAAGGTCTCTGCTTAGCTGCTCCTAGGAAGATGCTGGCAGCTGAAAGAACTCCTTTTAACTTTCTACTTGTCAGGTGAGTGACAAACTTCCCAGGAAAGACTCAAAGGAATCCAGGACAATGAACCTGGGAGTGGGCGAGGTGGAGGATGAGAAGCTGACTCATCAGCTCAGGCATCATCATTTTATCATTTTAAAATTAGCTCAGAAATCATCAGATTTCACAGGACTTGGGGCTGGAGGAGATGGTAAAACCCACATGATCCAACTCCTTCATTCCTCAGGTGAGGAAACCGAGGTCCAGAGGGACTATGACTGGTCCAAGGTAATGCTTCTAGTAAGTGGGAAAGTCAAATTGGAACCAAGGGACTCCATCTCCAAATCCTGTGCTCTTTGCCTAGGCTAGGCTTCCAGAGCTCTCAGTTCATGCTGCTTTCCAACCTACATGGCTGAGGTTTTCACTGGAAGAGACAGAAATTTCTTCTTCTCCTCATAATTTAAATCAGTTAAATCAATTTAAGAAACCTGTATTAAGTGGCTTCTAGGCACAATGATAGAAGCTGGGGACACAAGAGAAAATGAAACTTCTGAGACTCATGGGGACACAGTTGAATAAAATATGTGCATGGGTAAGTCAACAAAGCAAACTGAGGTAGGAAAAGGCACTTGTGACTGGGGAACAAGGAAACGATTCACAGAGAAGGCATCATCTCTGCTGAGTCTTAAAGGAAATTAAGGACTCTGGGAGGTGGAGGTGAGGACAGAAGGTATTCTGGGCATTCTGGGCAGCTGTGCCAGGTGGGAGGACAGAAAATAGCAAGGAATCCAGTTTGGCTGAAAGACAGAGAATAAGAAGGAAAGTAATGTGAATAAGACTGGGAAGGTTGGTTCAAACTTGGTTAGAGAAGGTCTTAAATGTCAGTAGCAGAAGGCTGCATTTTATCCCAGAGGCAACAGGGAGCCATGGCGGGGGGGGGGGGGGGGGTGGTGGTGTTCTGAGCAGTGACATAATCAGGCCTGTGCTTTTCAGGAAGATGATTTTGACAGCTCTGGGGAAGGTCAGGTGGAAAAGGGAAAGAATGAGTGTGAAGAAAGCAATTAGGCCTTTGCCTTAGTAGCACAGGTAAAAGAGAGACCCTGAACTAGGTTGGTGCCCGTGTGAACATAGAGAAAAAGGTGGACAGACCAGTTGAACATATGCATGATAAATAGCAGAGCCCAGATTTGAGCAGTTCTAACTCCAGATCCAGTATGCTGCCACTGCAAGTCACTTAACTTCAGCCTCACTTTCCTCATCTGTAAAATGGGGATAATAACAGCACCTACCTTCCAGGAATGCTGTGAGGATTAAATGATGTAATTGTAAAAAAACAAAGCCAAAAACAAACAAAAAACCCTTAGTGCAAAGCCTGGCATTTATGTAGGTGCAACATAAAGTGCTGATTCTTTTCCCTTCCAGGTCCTAGGAACCTAGTGTACATAGTAGGTACTTCGTAGGTACCTGCTGAATTGAACTGAATCCAGCAGTTGACACAAATGAGTCATTTAGAGCATAGATTTAGAATTGACTTTATAGAGTGGTCATGTTGTCCAATGCCCTCATTTTACAGATGTGGAAACTGGAGCACAGAGAGATCCTAGCATCACAGGATCACAGATTGAGAGCTGGAAGGGACCTTAGAATTCACCTAGTCCAACACCCCTCATTTTACAGAGAAGGAAACTGAGGCCAGGGGAGGTGACATGATTTATCCACAGAAAGAAAAGCAGTGACCCCAGCAGGATAAGGTGAGTTGCCAAGGTCACACAACTATTAAGTGGCAGAATTAGGACTCGTAGCCGGGGCCTAGGATTTCCGCTCCTAATACCCTGTGACTAGCCTGAGTGTGGTTGAATTGGTTAAGTTGGATGCACAAAAGCAAGGCCATTTCATGGTTCAGGGTTGACTCTCCATGGCACTAGAGTGCCTGAATAATGTGCACTCGATCCAGTGAGTACATCCCACCTAGCTTCAACTTGACATGAGGTGGGATTTACGACCCACTTGATGAGCATCGCAAGCAGGGCCTGTTAAGAACATCTGTCTAAGGAGAAGCCCAGGCTTCTCCGTTATCAACTGACCTATATTATTCTTATGATGATTAACTTGCATTGAGGCCCAGGAGCAGGGCATTTGGGTTAACAGGCTGCGCTCAAAGGTCGTCTCCTCAGCACATGGAATGATTAGTCAGCACCTCTTGGCACAGAGAAAGTTGGAGAGAGCCAGTCTCTGATTCCAGGGTCTTTCTGAGCTTCTGGAATCCTCAACTGTCCTGAGCTCCAGGTGCATGGATGGTTTCTGGAGTTCAGACTAGGGGGAGGGGGATCAGCTACTCCCCATTCCGGCTTAGTCAGACCACATCTGGAGTGCCAGGTTCTGGTCAGAGCCCTAGAAGAGGACCTGAGGGGCTGTTAGGGCTGAGGTGAGGGGGCCAGGAAGGAATTGAGGATTTGTTAGCCTGGGGAAGACTTAACAGAGGGATGTGATGGGTTTCTTCAGCCGGCTGATTAAGTATCACACCAAAGAGGCACTAGCCTAGCAGCAGTAGTGTGTTGGGACAGGGAAGGAAATCGCAGTTTGTTCTAAAGCCAGCTTCCTAACTAGTAGAGATACGGGAAAATGGGAGGGTCCTAGGAAGGTGGTGAGTTACACAATACAACTGAAGGCATTTATTAACGTACCTCTTCATCCATCAGCCAGCATTTCTTAGACAATTACTATGTGCCAAGGACCCTGTTAGGTGTTGGGGATTCCAAGACAATGCAAAAAGAACTCCTTGCCCTCCAGGAGGTCACGATCTAATTTGGGAGGCAGCGTGCAAACAAGCAGATACATACAACACCAAGAGAGAGTAGAGGGAAGGTAATTGTGGAGAGAAGGCCCACGTGGGCAAACAGAAGTGGCCTCTGGCAGAAGGTGGGGGTGGGGCTGAGAGACAGGCTGAGTATGAGAAGCATGGCTCCAGGCTTGAGAAAGGGAGGGTGGGATGGTCTGTACACAGGCTCAGAGAGACAGGCACTAGACTTGGGAATCAGGAAGACCTGGATGTGAATCACACCTCTGACCCATTAGCCATGTGGCCAGGTGCAAGCTACTTAATCTTGGTGAGCCTCAGTATCCTCATCTGTAAAAAAAAATTCATCAAAGATGAATAATACCTATAATTCATGTTTCATGACCTTGGTTAGGAAGGCAGTTGGGGGGGGGCGGTGCAGAGCAGCAGTAGATAGAGTACTAGGCCTGGAGTCAGGAAGCCCTGAGTTCAAATCCTGCCTCAGACACTTACTAACTGTGTAAACCTGGGCATGTCACTGAATCCCTGTTTGCCTCAGTTTCCTCATCTGTAAAAATAGGGATAATAATATCACCTCCTTCCTAAGGTTTTTGTAAGGATCAAATGGGATAATAATTGTGAAACACTTAGCAAACGTAGTAGGCGCTATATAAATACTATTATTGTTATTATTATATAATGAACAGTGGTTCCAAAAAGTCTTAGTGCAAATTGAAGCTTTAATAGCTTGAGACTTCTGGGACACCGTGTAAATAAAGAACACTGCAAATCTGAAAGCTTAGATTTATATAGCTATAATTATAACATAAAGTTTCTCCAACACTGCTACTTGCCCTTTGAAGCCAACGGTGGATATAAAAATTCTAGTCTTCATCAAATCCTATGCTGATCCATTAACCAATCATGGAGGACCCCCAGCTCCTTTCAAACCTTCTTCTAAATTTTCAAAAGGTCAGAGCTTTCGCTTTTTCGCCCAGAACATTTTAAAATGCACTTAAACGGAACACAACTGGATTTTCATAGACATAAGCAGTATTTTTTTTTCCCTTACAAGATATCATCCATTCATCATCTCTAGGAAGCAAGAGTTTCAAAGGTACTGGCTGAAAAGGGGCCTGTATGTACCTGCCCACCAGCCTCCAACCACTGATATTCCGGCAGTAGAGAAGAGAGCACGTACCCACAAAAGTACTTACCCAGAAAGCACAGAGCCCAAACATTAAAGTAGGGAAGCATTCAAAGTACTGAAACTGACCCCGAGGGACAGACAAGAGCACTAGGGCCCCTTTATCTCAACCACTGTCCATCCATGTGTCCATTCATTGATGTTAAAAAGCACAGGGTGTCCCAAAATTCTTGGTGTAAAAACTAGTATAGACTAAAACTGTCCATATGGATGCAGAGCCTTGTGCTAATGCCAAGAGACATAAATAGGTATTTGTTGTTTATTTTCTCCAATAGAGTTTAAACTCCTTGAGAACAGGGGCTATTTTCTCTACCACACGCAATAGAAGTATGGAATGATGGAAAAAGAGCCACACTCAAACCCAAGGAGATCTGGGTTCAAATTCTCCTCCTGAAGTGTTGGCATTTGACTGTAGACAAGAGCTTTACATTCTAAGTGCTCTAGGTGGCTAAGCTGTAAAGTAGAGCAGGGTTTTCCTAATTAGTAGGAGTCTCCTCATCTGAGAGCTCTCTATGCCAATGAAATCACAAATCCACACCCTACCCTTCTCCTATTCCCAGCACCTAGCCCAGGGTCTTGCATATAGTGTTAGATGATCCATTGATTTAAAAAAAAAAAGAAAAGAAATAATAGAAAACTTGATCTGAAAGAGCTTAAAATCTATGAGTCAATAAAGATATATATGACAGTGAAAAAAAAGTGAATTCGATTTTATGCCATATTAAGAGAGGCTTAATCTCAAGAACTAGGGAGCTGATGATCTGTTTGCCCTCTGGACTGGGCAGACCTCATCTGAAATATCATATTTAGTTCTGTGCACCATGGAGAAACTAGGACATTGTTCAGCTGGAGAGCATCCAGAGAAGGGCAGGCAAGATGGTGAAGGGTGTTGAGTCTGTGACATATTAGCTGAAGGAACTGAGGCTTTAGCCTGGAGAAGAAAAGGATCAAAGGGGATGAAATGGTTGTCTTCAAGAGTATGAAGGACTGTCACATGGAGAAGGGATTAGATTTGCTCTTGCCGAGGGCAGATTCAGTAGAAATGGGGAGAGAATAAAGGGAGGAGGATTTCAATTGGATGGTAAGAAAAACATTTTCTAGCAAGGAGAGCCATCTAGAAATTCAAGGGGCTGCTTACAGACAGGTATCCAGACACTTGCTTAGATATCTCCAAGCAAAGAATGGATGAGTGGCCACTTTCTCAGGATGATGCACATGGAATGAAATAATGTATGCAGAGCACTTTGAAAATCATCCAGAATTATGCCAATTGCATTGATTATTGTAGTTGTTATTCTTATTTTTAGGGATTTTTGTCCAGGGAAAGGTTATACCAAATGGCTTTTGAGGTACCTTCCAATGCTGAGATCACATAATTCTGAGAGGAGATAATCACACACACACACACACACACACACACACACACACACACACACACAC
>NW_020949602.1:3942383-3972402 GCF_900497805.2 Vombatus ursinus
ACACACACACACACACACACACACACACACACACACACACACACACAAATAAAATCAGCAGATAAAAATTTAGCAGTGTAGAAAGAACAATGTGCTTGTAGTCTGGAAGACCCAAGTACAAATCTTATCTCAGACATTAGCTGTGAGACCCTGGACAAATCATTTCACCTCTCTGTGACTCGGTTTCCTCAATTGTAAGATGAGAAGGTTGAACTCAATGGCCTCCTAGGTCCCTTCCAGCTCTAAATCAAGGGTCTTGTCTCTTTCCATTAGACACGAAGAAGAGATAAAAGTCAACATTCAGGCTCATAACATATGAGTTCTCCAGTACTTCCTAGGTCAGAGACGATCACAATTTGATGGGTGTGTAAAAAGTATGAGTCCATATTTTAGGGATGAAAATAGGAGACCCCTTCCCCTACAAAGAAGCTGAGTACCCTTGTTCAATTACTTATGCAGAAGTGATACCAACTAATATTAACACAGTATTTCAAGGTTTTCAAAGTGTTTTACAAATAAAATCTTATTTAATCTAAGGTAGTTGCTATTATTGTCCCCATTTTACAAATGAAGTACCTGTGGACAAAGAGGTTGTGACTTGCCCGTGGTTATAGTTAGTAAATGTCTGAAGCAGGATTTGAACTCAGTTCTTCCTGGGTCCAAGTATAGTACTCTACGACTTTGCCACCTAGCTGCCTCCCAAGAGTAGAGAGACCAGTAACTCTATCATCCTTCGGATTACTATATAAATTCTACCTCAGGGTAGTATAATGGAAAGCTCAGTGTTTCTAGAGTTAGGAGACCCAGTTCAAATCCAAGCACTGCCCTTACTAGAAGTCTGACCCTGGGCAAGTCACCTGACTTACACTGACCTCAGTTTCCTCTGCTGTAAAATGATAATAATGGTCATACTACCCCATTCACAGCAAGTTTTCTGAGGAAATTGAAATCAAGCCATTAAAAAAAAAAAAAAACAACCAACAGCACTCTATACACAACAAACATTTCAATAGTTTAACTTCATTCATTCATTCATTTAATGTGAATTATTTTGTCGACAATAATAAGAAGCATTTCTTAAAAATAAATCTACTTGTAAAAAAAAGAGCATTGAGCTAACTAGAACATTCACATAAGACATGCCTCTACTGTTGAGTATCGAGCTGTGAATAAATAGTAGGTTTGCTGCCAATTACATCCTGAATTTCTATATCTAGCTGAACTGTCTCATGTAAGTGAAGAAACTGAGGTCCAGAGAGACAAGCATTTATTAGGCATTTACTATATGCCAGGTACTATGAAAAATGCTGGGCACATATTACACAAGAAGAAGAAGGAAAAGGTAGCCTTTTACTTCAAGAAATTTTCATTCTAATGGGGCAAGAAAACAAAGAAGAGGAAGGTGAAGGTAAGGAGTGGGGATGGTACTTGAGCAGGTGCATGGTGATGAAAGAAGTCCAAAGAGAATGGAGGAATGACTATGGCTGGCCTGGGCACATTCCTTAAAATGGAGGTGCTGGGAAGGACTGACCGATCAGAGGAAGAGGCTGCAAGGATCCAGTGGTCTTCTAGGGTAGAAAGGCTCATGGGTCAAGGAGCTTGTTCAAGGCCATATAGGTAGTATCAATTTTCAAGAGTTCCCAAAAGTCTTTCTACGCTTCTCTGTATTCATCATAATCGTCATTAGCTATGTGTTGAATGTCATCACATTCACGTACCGTGACTTGCTTAGACATTTCCCAACTAATGGCCAAGCATTTGTTAAGTCCTATCTTTGTGCTAGAGATCCAAAGACAAAGGTGAAACTCTCCCTCCCTTCAAGGAGCTTACATTCTAGTGGGTTCTACTTCATGTAAGAATTCAGAAATTGAGGATAGAGAGGTTAAATGTTTTGCTTCTAGGTCACATAAACAGTGAGTCACAGAGTCAGAAATTGAACTTGGGTTCTCTGATTCCAAGGCAGTCCTCTTTCTACTGTGTGTTCTACTGAAGATACAAACAAACCTTTCCTATATCCCTTAGAAAAACAGAGAGTGATTTGTCAAAGCTCCTTGCTACCCTGCAGTGATAATTTCCAGACCCTATTGATTTGGGAGCTCACAGTTAATGCCATTCCTGGGAATAATGAAACAGGGAGTTAGCAGACCACCACAATTACATTGTCAGAAAGTGAATTATGAAGAAGCTGTGATTTTCCCTTAACCATGGAGATCTGGGTTGGCTCAGGTTCTCATTACAGCACATGGGGTGCTATTTTCTCTTTGATGACTCTTTCCCTAGAACTATTTCCCTCTTCCTATGGGACCTGGCCAACTCCTATATCCTCCCCTCTGCTCCCTTCTTATCATCTGACTTCATCAGAGAGACAGGAGGGGGAGAGTGGAAAGTAGAAATCAAAAGTTTGGGCAGCAGACTGAATATACGGGATGAGTGTGAAGGGGAGTCACGGATGGTACTGGGCTGCAAGGCAGGGAGCTGGGCAGGATAATTATGCCCTCAACAGTGACAGGGGAGTTTGGAACAGGGGAGGGTTTGGCGAGGGGATAATGGGTTCAGTTCTGAACCGTTTTAGTCGGAGAGGTTTACTGGAGATGACTCACAGGTCACCTGACGTCTAGTGAGGGCGCATTCGCCGCCCGTTCCCAGCTGATGTAGCTATCATCATTAAGAAGTTTTCATCTCATGCCAAATTTGTGTCTTCCAAAGCTCTGCCCTTAAGTAACCTAATACTTGCTGGCAGGTCTGGGTTCAAGTTCCCTGGCTTCTATTTACTAGCTGTCCCATCTTGGCTCACGTCCTTTTTCTCAGCATTAGCTGGTTAATTTGCAAAGGGAAGATAACGAGATCTGCACTATCAACCTCAGAGTTGTCATGAGGACCAAACTAGACACTGCTTTTGAGAATTATTTGCCAACTACGAAGGGTTATAGAAATTCAGTCTGTAATTACCATTCGAGTATCATTTTGACAATATAGTAACAATTAATTATTAATAAAAATCTAAGCTCTGGCTCCTATGAAGCCACTGATTACTCATCAGCCAATAGAGATGTGATATTTCTCAACTGATTTCAGAAGGAAGATGGGGCAACTGGAGAGGAGGAAACTGATCAGCACCCAAGGAAACATAATGGGTCCAGAGGGACAAGGAACTAATTGGATGAAAGTGTAAATTGTGAAAATGTCACAGAATTGATGTGAAGATGATTTATTTGGTCAAAATGGATTCTCATCTAATGAAGGTGCAAAGCCACAGCTTTCATGTTTGCAGGACAGGTGAGCAATGTCCAAAGCATGAGAGGAGGAAGGTGTCTGGATAGCATCAAAGTGATTCAGCACAGACTGAATAAATGCCCCCTGGAGTTTTCAACTGCTGGTAAGGATGGGGGTTATCCTGTTCCTTTGTTTGTTTTGCTTTTGTATTAAGTAGAAGCTCTTGTGATTGAGGAAAGCCCAAAACTGTTTCATGACTGGCTAGTAAGTAGAGTTGTTACCCCAAAGAGACAGGTGAACGAGGTTTCAACAACAGTTATCACAAGCGCTCCTCAGAAGAATCCATTGATGGTGGTGGTCTATGAAATAATCCGAAGAAGTCTTCTTGCCACACCCTTCCTGCCCTGATGCCTCCTCTTTAGGACTATCACTTAAAAAGTCTCATAGATTGGCACAGCAGAATCATTCTGCTGGGAAAAAAAAACCCAAAACAAACAAACAAAAAACAAACAAAAAAATCATTCAAAATTCCTGAGTTCCATACAGGTCAATGACCTTGGCCACATCAATGGATTTAAGTGCACTCCTGAGCAGAGGGAAAGAGACATCATTGGGTATGGACTTAGAGCACTGGGCCACTTTATTTTCCAATCTTGGTTTTCATTGCTTCCATTTCAAATGGAAAGCACAAATTTTCCCAATAAGCTGAACTGGTACACATGGAAAGAGAATCATTCTTCCTGAGCCCCTAAATCTGTAAAAACATACAACTCATTCTTTGTTTATTGGTAATGGCTTGGGGCAGCTTGGGGCTTTGGGGAAATCTGATTTCAGACACTTACTAGCTGTGTGACCCTGGGCAAGTCACTTCATCCTGTTTGCCTCAGTTTCCTCATCTGTAAAATGAGCTGGAGAAGGAAATGGCAAACCACTCCAGTATCAGCGCCAAAATGGGATCACAAAGAATCAGATATGACTGAAAAATGACTGAACAACAACAATGGTTTGGGGAAAAGAAGCAGAAAGCCTCCTTAGCTGAAGGGAAAGAAGGAGAGAGAACCCTGCAATGCATGTGCCTTGAGAGCAGAATCTTTTTTTCCTTTTTCTTTGAATCTCCAGGGAGTAGCACACAATACCAGGCACACAGCAGATATTTAATAAATACTTGTTGATTGATGGATAATTGGATTTGACAGGTGCCATTTGTACATTCTACTCATCCTTGGGGCGGAGTAACTGCTTACAAAGGGTTTAAGAGGAAACAGAGAGAACACATCACTTTCTTTCTCTGTATCTAAGTTTCCTCTTTTGTAAAATTGTGTGTGTGTGTGTGTGTGTATGTGTGCACTAGAATGTGCACATTGCATGCTGAGTGTTGCAGATCACGTCTCTGCTATAGGCTTCAGTTTACCCAATTGTAAAATGAGGGGGTTGGAGGAAACACAAATCCACCTTTTGGGTAGGTCACTCAGCATCATATCTTCGCCGTCATAATCATCGCTAGCATTTATACATGCTTTAAGACTTTCAAAGGGCTTCACATATATTTCATTTGGTCCTCAAAACAACCCTGTGAGGATGGCACCATTATCAACTTCATTTTACATATGAGAAAAATGAGACTGAGAGACATTAAGTGACTTGACCAGGTTCATAAAGCTACTTAGTATCTGAGGCAGAATTTGAAGGTTGGTCTGTCTGAACTTAACACTATATTCATTGTTCATCTAGCTATGTCTCCCTGGGCCTCAGTTTCCGAATATTTAATAAGGGGGTTGGACCAGATGGTTGAGGTCTCTTCTACCTCTATATCTATGGGCCTTTAAGGTCCCTGTTGTCTCTAGTTTCTCTGACCCTAAGTCCTAGACCCCCCCCCCCCATCTACTAGTGGTATATAGCTTTACGCATTTAAACGTCTTCGAGTCTGGTTTCCTCGTATGGACAGTGGAAATATAATATCTATACAGTTTTACTTCACAGGGTGGTTTTAAGGCTCAAAAGAGAACAACAACAGAGAAATGAGAGCTAGTATTGCTATTAGGAGACTAGAGTTTTCAAGACCCACCATACAGGTGGAAGACAAGGACGAACGAATGTATTTTAGGACAATAACCTTCAGAAAGAAGTGTTCAGTAGGCACTGCCCTGAACATAAATGCCTTTGCTGCTGAATAATATCGCAGGGCAAGATGAAAAGTTAAACTTCTCAGCCCGCCTTTCTTTCCCCTTTAATCTGCTCAGATAAGTCGGAGCCATTAAAAACTCGCTATTAGTGAGTCAAGGACTTAAAAGAAAAGTCCCTTACAACTTAAAAGTGAGAATTTAATAATAGGGGGAAAATTCCATTTATATCCAATGTAAAGATATCTTCATTTGCCCTTCCTATATTAAAGTAGAGAAATCACCAAGGCTCACTAATTATCAGTGCTATTTGTGGTTCAAGGAACAGGAACCTAGCCTGAATCCTTCTATTGGCTTCCATTACAAAGTGAGAGATTAATTGGCTCTCTAGGTCATGGTGAAACATGACCTAATGGAAAGAACTCCCCACAAAGACAAGGAAAACTTGGGGCCTAGACCTGGCCCTGGCCTCTGTGACCTCGCCAGCTTCTTTATCTTTCAGGGCTCTGATTTCTTCTCTGTAAAATGAGAGGTTTGGAACAGATCATTCTCAACCCTATTTCCTTCCAGCTATATTAATGGAAGTATGACCATTCTTTCCTCTCTGGTTCCTTTCCAAACATAAGTCTGTCTCCTAATAGCCTTTGTCCCTTCTACCTCTAACAGTCTATGTACAAAGGTCCCTTTTCTCTAACATTCCATGTACTAAGGTCCTTTCCAGCTTTAACATTATGCATCCTGAGGTCCTACCCAGCTTGCACATTATGTGTTCTTAAAACCTCTCCTAATTCTGACGTTCTGTGTTCCAAGGTTCTACCAAGCTCTGACATTCTGTGTTCTAAGGTCCCTCCCAACTGTAGCATCCTGCTCTCACATACTCTTTCCTCTGCTCCCATATTCAAAATCAGCTGGGGGAAGGGTAGCACGTGTGTGTGTGTGCGTGTGTGTATGTGTATGTGTGTGTGTATGTCTGTAGTACATACAAATAACAAGGGACAAGGAGTAAAGTGAACCATGGCCAGAGATGGCCTCAACACAGGTACTCAGTGAGGCCCTCAGATTCAAAGATACATTGGTTTCAGGATGGACTCAATGACCTCCAAAGGGAAGTCTAGAAGCCGGTGCTCTTACTTTTGTGTCCTTTTGTTTTGATCGTGGGATTTAGGGCCTATATTGTTTGGCTCCCCCGGAAAAACTATGACTGTCCCATCCATTGCTGAAGCTTAGTGAGAACGTAATTGCTCAGACCTTGGGGAGGCGGAATGGTGGGAGTGGGGGAGAGAAGGGGCACACATGTTTCAGGGCACCTTTCCCAAGTTCCTTAACTGATAGGACATTCGTTAAGGATAAAACGCTTCTTTCATCCCTGTAGCTGCCTCAGCAGTTGTTACCAGGAAAAAGAGAAAAAAGCCTTTATCATTTTTTTTGATCTCTCTAGAAAATTGCCAATTTATGCACAGGACATTACAAATACCAGAGAATTATTTAATTCCGGAATTAATTTATGGCATTTTCTCCCTTCCTGGGGTACCTGGGGACTTGGCCGGCTCAGTATTTGCTGAGGCAGCCATGTCTCTGAAAGCAGTCGTGGGATTATTTGAAGGGAATGAATAATGAAATCACCAGCCTTGCTAATGGCTTCCAAGTCAGGAGACTCCAGTGGTCTCAGGTTGCCTGTTTGTATCAAGGGGAACCTTTGCTCATGGGTGAGGCAGCATGTGCCTCACCCCCATCAGCCTCCAAAGAGGGGCCCTTGCAAGGAGATGAATGAAGGCCAGCCCGGTGGGGAGGGGGCTCGATGCACCAATGAATTGCTAAAAGAAGGTCGGAGGTGGGGATGGCGGAGGACTTCATTCTCCACAGAGCATCATGAGAGTACACACAAAATTAAGCAATTATCAAAGGCATCTTTAAAGAAATAAAATTTCATGACCAGGATACTTCTATAATTGTTTTAGAAGGCCCTGTTTTCTAACCAGGATCTGCAGGTACATAAAATGAAAGGGGGGATTTTTCTTTCAAATGAGGACATGACAAAAAATAACTCACCTAAAGGCTGGCTTTCTGTGGGTCATCAAGAAAAGTTCACTCTCATTTGTATAGTATTCAAGACAAAAGATACGGCCAACTAGCCCAGTAGCAAATGGACTGAGTTTATAGTAGGAAGACCAGAGTGGGCAAGTCACTTCTCTGCTGGCCTCAGTTTTATCATCTGTAAAATGAGTGACTTATACCAGATGACTTCCAAGGTCCCTTGCACTCTATCTCTAGTATTCTATCATTTATAAAAAGAGTGGGCTGAACAAGATGGCATCAGAACTTCCTTTTGGCTCCAGATCCTAGATCCTATCACCTTGAGGCCTTCTACCAAACAGTGGGACCCCCCCCCCTTGCCAGGCCCCTCCCCCTGCCCTCCAGGATCCAAGCCAACATTATCATCTGGACTGAAACACTTCCCAGGATCTCCCCCTCTGCCTTTTTGCTCAAGCTCTTTCCTACATTTGAAATCTCTCTCCCCTCCCCCTTCATTGCCTGTTCATTCTTTTTAATCCTTTAAAGTCAAACTCAAATACCACCTCTTCCAGGAAGTCTTGCCAGATTCCTTTTCCTCTTTTGACTCCTGGAGGCTGTATTTATTTTGTGTTGTTGCATAGTCTACATAGCTGAGTTTCTGAAATTGGAGTCACCTGTTGGATTGGGAGTCCCTTGGGGACTGGGGCTGTCTTTTGTCTCCTTCTGTACCTTAGCACAGTGCCTAGAAGAGTAGGCACTTAGTAATTGCTTACTGAGTGAATGAGTGAATGTAAGAGCCAAGATAGAAAGGATTTATGCTCCCTCCGTGTCTATATTCCTGAAGGCCATCTAGCCCTACGAACACCGCCAACATTTATTAGGCACTTACAGTGTGCATGCAGGTCACTACTGGGCAGGGGTATGTAAGGATTACCTGAACCCATGGAGCTCACTACCTCTCAGGAGATGTCACAAACACGGAGAACTAGAACACTTAAGAAGCTCCTCAAAAGTGCTCCTTAGAACTCAGAGATGTACAAAAAGGGTGGTTTTTCTAGGCCCTTTCCTTTGAAAGAAGCAGTATCTATGATCCTGTGACCATGGGCTAAGCTATAGAGGAGTTGCAATGTGCTTTGATGGAGGGAGGGGATACCTGATGGAAGGAGGGGATCCGAGAGGTGGATGGAAATCACCAGTCTGTGAATTAGGACAGAAATAAAAGCCCATCAGTGAAGTTTACCAAGGAAATTCTCTGCCTCCTCTAGGAAGCCTTGACTATGCAGAAATAATTATGGGGGGAGGGGGAGTGCATAAAACTCCCCTACAAAAGGGGGAAACATGTGGCTACAAAGCTGTGTTGCATGTGAACTTTCAGAAAATTTACTGCCCCCTCTTTGACTCAGTTTCCTTCTACGTAAAATGAGGTACTTAGGCTAGATAATAGCTAAGCCCTGCTCCTCCCAGCTCCGACATTCCCTGTTCTAAGACCCCTCCCAGCTCTGACATCATCTGTTCTAAGACCCCTCCCAGCTCTAACTTTTGATGATCCTATGAAATGTTTATCTTACACGGGAGGTGGAAGACCAGCTACATCATGAATCGTCCCCAATCAGGGATAAGCCACACATGTTATCATCCCCTGTCTGGAGTTATCAGCATGTTATTTCCCATCCTGCATATTACTCCAGCATGATATTATTATCCCTTATTACGGTAAAGGCAATTTTACATTTCAAAACTAAATTAATGGCTAATCTCAAAAGACTTATTAAGTTTAATTACTTTTTGTTCCCGAATCATTCTTTCCACCTCAGTCTCTCCTTAAACGATGCTGAAAAACTTGAGGTGCAATCAGAGCACACAAATTAGCAACTCAAGGCAGCTGCTGATTGAAACTCTGCCTGCTTATGAAAAACAATCCAGGCGAATTGAGGAGGGGGGTGAGAAAAGACTCTGATAGACAAGTGCCTGGGCACGGGGGAGCCCTGCCAGGGTTAGGTACAAAGTGCGGAACAGGAGCACACCCTAGAGAATGTCCAATCCAAAATGAGGCCCAGGGGGCACGCGCCTTGAGGAGTGTTCCAGTGGAAGTAAGCACAGGGCTAGGATTCAAACCCAGATTCCCCAGCACTCACCCAGGACAGCACAGTGTCCCGTAGGACATGGGACAGAGACTCAAGAAGACCTGGGCCTGAACCCTCTCTCAGGCATTCAATAGCTTGTGGGACCCCAGACCAATCCCTTCATGTCTCTGATGTTCATTTCCCTCAATTATAAGACTGGGATTGTGCTACACACACACACACACACACACACACACACACACACACACAGACACACACACACATACACACACGCACATACACACACCCCACTATAACCCTCTAATATGAACAAGACACTTCCTCCCAATATCCCTGGGAGAGAAATAAGGGAAGAATTATTTTCACAGAAAACTGAGAGGCTTAATCTCTCACTGTAGTATTTGCGCTCCTGACCTTCCAGGCTTGTTTTGGGGGTGATGCCTTGTATATACTAGAGTGCCACCAAAAAGAAAAAGTGTCTTTATGTCCTCGGTGTGAGTGCAGAGGTTGGAAAATAGTAGTTGCTTAATAAATGCTTATTGTTTAGGGCGTAGAAAAGGCCTTGCTCAGGACTGTTTTGTTTTTATTGGTTGCTGTGGTTTTCTGTTTGGTCCATACCTGTCATGAAAGGGAGATTGTTGACTTGTCCATGGTCACACCACTGGAGTCAGACTTAGGATTTGATCTCAATATGGCATACATGCACACGTGCACATACAACTTTGAATCAAGAATTGCTGACAATATTCTTTACTTTTCTTCTCCTTTGAATGATCTCTAGATGCCACCAAAACTTACTGTTTCAGGCAATTCAAGGGGTAAAAATAATCAGTGAAATGAGTTTGTTTTTTTTAAACATCCACCCCCAAAATGTCTTCATGTCGAGACTGGGGATGTAAAAGTAAAAGAGGGGATCCCTGCTGTAAGCAGTACGGTAGACTAATCAGAGGACCTCTACGTTCCCGTCATCTCTATGACTGATTCTGCCTCAAAATGGTGGTAGAACGTGAGAGAGGTAGACAGAATGGAGAGAAAAGGGTTATGGGAACCAGTGGAGAAAGAGACGGCAGGCAAACCTGACAGTCTGGCCCTGTGTCCCTAGCTCTGGGCACCCAGTCAGTCCCTGGCTGCTGAAAGACTGCAGGAACCGCTTCTGGGGGCTTTTTCTCCCTAATCCATGAGCTGCGAGCCTTGCTTCCGAAGTAATTATTCGACATTTTTGTACTTTGAACTGTGCTTCCCATCTGCTTGCCCAATTACGCAAATGATCCAAATCCTTCTGAATCTGCTTAAACGGGTCCTCATTATTTGCTCCGTCTCCAGTTCTAAAGTCATCGTAAACCTGGATGTGACACATTCAGCTATAAATATCCCAGCGTGGGAAGGTGGGAGGTGAGTGGTGAAAAGAGCGGAGGTATCAAAGCCACGATTCCAATGGAATTGGAGACTTCAAGGCAAGAGACCCACATGCTGGGCTGAGGCCACCAGCAAAGGTAGATAATTATATTTGTCTCCAAATGGGTATCATCAGCATCTCTGATGTGGAAGCCAAGGTGGGGGGGGGGAGCAGAAAAGAACAGTGAACCAAGAGCTGAGGGATGTTCCCTCTGGTCTTGGCTCTAACACTGGGGGACCACGGACAACTCTTTGTATTTCTCTGGGCCTCAGTTTCCTCTGCTGAAAAATGCTTCAGATTATGTGATCCCTATGGTAATTTATGATTATGAGATTCACTTTCAATGACGTAAGAAACTGGTCCTTCCACTTGGCACCAACCTGACAAGGACTTTTTTTAAAATGAATTTGGTTCAATATTATTGAGACATCTCATCTGTATCCCAATTCAATAGCAATCATATTGTTGTAAGAGGCAGGACAATATGGTGGAAATAGTTCAGGATTTGGAAACCAGTTAAATCCTGACTTGGACACATTCTATGTGGTCCCAATCAAGTGATTTCATCTCTCATTGTTAGTTTCCTTCTCTGTAAAATGGGGTAATATTTGTGCTCCTGACCTCCCAGGATTGTCTTGGGGGTGATGCCCTGTATATACTAGAATGCTACCGAAAAGAAACAAGTATCTTTATGTCCTCAGTGTTAGTGCAGGGCCTGGAACACAGTAGGTGCTTAATAAATGTTTATTGCTTAGGGCATAGCAATGGCCTTGCTTGGGACCATTCTGTTTTTATTGGCTGCTGTGGTTTTCTGTTCGGTCCTGTTTTGGTCCACGCCTGTCATTTTAGCAGTGGAGAGAACTTCTGATGAGAAAACTCCCTCTACCAATGCAGATTGATTAGTCAACAGGAGATCAGCAAGCATTTACTCAGTGTTTACTCTGAGCCAGGCACTGGGCCAAGCACGGGA
Organism: Vombatus ursinus; assembly: GCF_900497805.2. Lineage (NCBI taxonomy): Eukaryota > Metazoa > Chordata > Mammalia > Diprotodontia > Vombatidae > Vombatus > Vombatus ursinus. The sequence goes on from NW_020949602.1 coordinate 3,954,180, forward strand.
CATACAAAGAATGGCAAAAGCAGTCCCTGCCTTCAAGCGGGCATATTCTAATGGGGAGACAACATGCAAACCACCAGGTACTTTCTGTGGTCTATGGGAGGGCATCTCAGGGGAAGGTACTCCCAGTGGGTCAAGGGTGGGGGGGCCAGGAAAGGCCTTGAGCTCCTGGGCAACGACCGGGAAACAGTGGAGAAAGGCGGCAGCTGCCACACTCTTGGAAAGTAAGGAGAAAAAGGTGAAGAAAGCAGCAGCGACGGGAGCTGGCGGTGCCTACTTGCTCCGGCCTCCTGGCAGAGTCTAATCACATTGATCAATCTCATTTTGATTCCAGTTTATACTTTACAAGGCCCTGTCCTTTACAATATCCCTGGGTGGTTGGTCATAATAATAGAGGGGACTTTCACATTTAAAATACGTTACATTTAAATTTTTCTTATTCAGTCGTTTCAGTCTTGTCTGACTCTTCAGGACCCCATTTGGGGTTTTCATGGAAAAAACAACGGAGTAGCTTTGCCATTTCCTTCTCCAGCTCATTTTATAGATGAGGAAACTGAGGCAAACAGGGTGAAGTGACTTATCCAGGGTCCCACAGCTAGTAAGTGTCTGAGGCCAGATTTGAACACAAGTCCTCCTGATTCCAGGGCTGTACCACCTACCTACCTCTAATGACCATTCCCATTTAAAATGTAAGGTCTAGGTAAGTTTGGGCACTTGTTGAGGGTCTCAGAGGGAGCGTGTGCCAGAGGCTGGATTTGAACCCTGCTCTCTTCTGGACTCCTCCATTATAATAATAAAAACAGGAATTCCACAGTATTTCATGGTGAGCAAATAGGTGGAAAGAATGCTGAGCGTGGATGACTTGAGTTCAGATCCTGCCTCAGAAACCTACTGGCTGTGTGATCTTGAGATAGTCAGGCTTTCTCAGCCTCCCTTTCCTACTCTGTGAAATGGAGATAACGCTGTCGTCACAAAATGCTAGACTCGGAGTCGGAAAGACCCGATTTCCAATCCTGCCTCGGATAGGATTGTCTGTGTGACCCTGGGCAAGTCGTTTAACCTCAATTTGCCTTGATTTCCACATCTATAAAATGAGGATAGCAGTAGCACCTGCCTCATAGGGTTGTTGTGAGGGTCAAATGAGAAATGTAAAGCACTTTGCGAGTTACTTTTATTGTTTATTACTGATGTTTGTTATTGTTTTTATCCTTGGAATTAAAGAAGTCTAAAATTGGGAGTGTGTGCGTGTGCATGCACATGCGTGTGTTGGGGGCCAACAATGCAAGACAAAAAGACTACGCCTTCTTGCATTCACATGCTAGACAGTAAGAAAACCTGGGTTTATTTATTTTTTTAAAATTTTACTTTTTTTTTTAATTCCTGTATATTTTACCTGTGACTCATTTCGGCCCAACAGACCCACCCATCCTACTGCTGCCTGGACCTGGAATTTCCACTGTGCCTGGAAACAAAGCTTCCTTGGAAGGACTGTAGGAGCCCGGGCTGGTCCTTAAGGTCCTCCCTGCCCCCCCCATGCCCCCCAAGTGGATGCCACCAAGTTTCTCCCCCAACGCTAATTTTCTGGCAAATCCCCCTCCTCTTTTCTTTTCCAGAGGTAGGTTTTAGTCACACATCCTTTCAGCTCAAAGCCAGGGTTCTTTAGAGGGAAGTCATTTGCATATCTAAGGAGCTCATTTGCATTGCCTTTGACAGGGCTTGCTGGGAGACAGAGGACTCGCTCTTGGGGAGGTCAGATCTCAGATCCCCCAGGCTGGGAGCCCCATTTTCGTCCCACCTCGGAGCCTCCTGGATAATCCCCCCACCCTGTCCTCCCAGGGCTCTCATTGTTTGGACTCATCTCCTTCCTCCCCAGGACACGTTCCTACACAAAACACAGGCCTCGGTGAATGTCTGATCTTGACAACGTCTGTGTCACAATTCAGCATCTGTCCTGGTGAGGGAGCAGAAGAGACTGTCCAATCAATCTATCAATCTTGCCCATAGGCTCCCTGTGTGCCCAGCACCGAGCTAAGTATTCGCTGTTGATACAAAGAAAAGCATAGTCCCTGCCTTCAAGGTCCTCACAGTCCACCTCCAGGGCTCTCTCACTCTGTGCCGGCCACTGGGCTAAGGCAGAAGCAAAACGCTTCCTGCCCCCCTAGAAGTTTACATTCCTTCGGGGGACATAATATATTATACACACACACACATACATATACACATGCACTCATACAGACACACACATGTGTATTTATATGTACATATATGTGTTTGATAGGGCTAGCTTGTATGTATCTTGAATTTTCCATATGTGCATGAAATACATTAATATATTGTTTCATATATAAATATATGTGTGTATATACAAAATAAACAATATAATGCATCTAGTGATATGCCCAGATACTAGTACTGTCTATGATACGGTTATCTTGTACATGTCTTATACGTTTCATATCTATATCTATATATCTACATATATACACACATACAAACATACATATAGATGGACAAGTATGCACATACATGTGCACAAGTGTATATGTACAGGTATATGTGTATATAATGATACAATACTCCAAGTGGTCTACCCAAATGCCTTCCTTGATAATCTTGTACATGTCTTTTATGTTTCATACATATTCATGAATGTACATGCACATATGTATGTTTATTTGATACATACAATGCAAATATATGCATTGTGTATCCATATATACCTGTATATATCCATACATGAAACATAATACATTCATTCAAAACACTCACATGTACATTGTAACGAATATATGTGCATATAGACATACATCCTCACACATGAAACATATAAAGCACACAGAAGATAACCCTTTCTTGGAAGGCAGTAGCACCTGGGCAGACCATTAACAGCATTATATGGTTTATTTCTATACATACTCACACATACCCACACATTCAGGAATACGCACATATATGGGTGTGTACACATCCATGCCTCTGCACGCACGTACACACCACTGGTGCCTGGCCGTGCCACTAAAAACCTACTGTTTGGTTTATTGTCCCAATTTGGAGTAGCCCAGGAGGCAGTGACCCAGTTAAGCAAGAGTTAAAGGAAACCAGGTGATTCTGTCAGGCAGGCCACTAGTGCTTAATGATGGGTGTGACACAGGGGAACACAGCGTGGGTTCAAATCCTGCCTCTATCTCTAATTGCCAGTTTCTCCTCAAGTAAGTCACTTTATTTCCCTCACCTGCCAAATGAGGGGCTCTGGCTCTGGGGCCTCCTTGGGAAGAATGTGCTGGTGTCTTCACATGACCCGTGTTTTATTCCCTTTGGGTCCAAGGTACAGTTTTCAACTCTACACTAACCACCTGTAAGGCTAAACTTTGGATTTGGAGCAAGAAGGACCTTAGGGATCATATAACCTAACGCTCTTGTTTTACAGATAAAGGGGCTTATTTTCCCCGACAAATGGCATAAATATTCTAATAGCCCGCTTGTCTTCACAGGTCAAGCATGGCTTCCTGGGTAGTGACCCCTTTCAAATGTGCTTGCAAGGAACTCCCCTAGTCATGGGGTTTGAGTTTTGCTGAGCTCATTCCCCACTGGGATCAGCAGCTAATTAGATAAGACTCTTAATGCCTGGGATGAGCCCCCATCCCACCTCACCTCCCAATTCTGCAGATGAGCAATTGTTCTCGAATTTATAAAGTCTTGGAGTAATACCTGGGAATATGGAAGGATTACGTGATTCTCCCATGGTCACACGGAGTGCAAGCCAGAGCTGGGTGGGGCTTTAACCCAGGTCTTTCTGATCCTCTTCACTAAGCCAATATGGAAAATGATTATCACATGGTCATTGGGACAGGTAGGGGGAAAGCATATTAACCACTGAGGGAAGTCGATGGAGGTGGTACTTAGAAGTGAAGGAACTAGAATTCCGTCCTAGGTAAGGGAACTATAAGCAGAAGAGGCAGCCAGGTGGCAAGGTAGAAAGAGGACCCGGGCTGGAGTTAGTCAAATCCTGCAGGGCTCTATTTCTTCAGCTGTAAAATGGGGAGTCTGGGCCAAAGCCATTCTGAAGTCCCTTCCTATGCATGATCTTATAATCCATAGACAATTGCATTAGAGAGAACATCAGAGATTCTTAATTCTGGGTCCATCAATTTTAATATATACATATATATCATATTTTATATATATGTATACATACATACAGATAGCTAGATAGATAAATATATCTCCATGTAGTTGGTTTCCTTTGTAATCATATATGTTTTATTCAAAGCATTTAACAATATTATTCTGAGAAAGGGTCTTTAGGCTTCCCCAGACTGTCAAAGGAATCCATTACACGAAATAAGTCAGAATGGGAAACTGAGATACAAGGTTAAGGCACATGTCCAAGATTCCACAGCTTTCATATAGAGGAGCAGGGATTCAAACTCAAGGTGCCTACCTCCAGATCTATATTTTGTAGAATATTTCTTTGGATTATTTTAAAAAAAATCTTGTTTTTCAGTTACTTTCATTTCCAACTATATCCCTTCTCTACTCATTGAGTCATCCTTTTAAGAAAGAATTTTTTAAAGAACAAAAAAAAAAAATCATACGAGGATCCACACCTAGAGTCCCTGACCTCTGCAGATGAGGTGGGGTGTAGCTTCTCATCTCTTCTTTGGGGAGGTTAATCACCCTGGCTAGTGTTCTGAAACGTGGGTCAGAGCAAACACAGGGCCCCAAGTGAGGCCTGCTCCAATCACTGCTGCAGGGAGGATTCCAGCCAAGACTCCTGCCTCAACTCGACTGCCCCTTCTCCTTCTGCTCCCCGGCCCCCTGCCCCTCCCCCCTTTCCAGTTGTGTGGTCATTCCCCCCTCACACTCTAAGTTCTACTTTGAGGGCACGGATAGTCTTGCTTTCATTGAAGCCCCAATACTTCTCAGTGGCCATCACATGAAAACTATTAATACACTTTTTCTTTTTTCCCTGCCTCCTTCTCTCCTTTCTTTCCTTTCTTTTTGCCTTCTTTTCTTTTCTTTCTTTCTCACCCTTTTTTCTTTCTCCCTCCCTCCCTTCCCTTTTTTCTCTTTCTCTCCCTACTTCCTTTCCTTTCTTTCTCTTTCTCTCTCTCCCTCTCTTTTTCCTACCTCCCTCCCTTCTTTCTTCCTTCCTATTTCTCTCTTTTATTTATCTATCTTTCTTTCTGTCCCTCCCATCTTTCTTTCTCTCTATCCCCCTCTCCTTCCTTCCTATATTTCTTCCTTTTTCTCCCTCTCTCCCCCTTTTGCTCCTATCTTTCTCTCTCCCCCTACCTTTCTTTTTCTTTCTCTATCTCCCTCCCTTCTTTCTCTCCTTCTCTGCCTTCCGTCCTTCCTTTCTTTCTTTTTCTCACTCTCTCCCTCCTTCCTCCTCTCTTTTTCTCTCTCTTTCCCTATCTTTTTTTCTTCCTCCCTATATTTTTTCTATCTTTCTTTCCTCTTCCTTCCCTCCCTCCCTCCTTTCTCTTTCTTCCTCTTTCTTCTTTCTTTCTCTTCCTTCCTTTCTTCCTTTCTTTCTTTTCCTTTCTTTCTTTTCCTTTCTTTCTTTCTTTCTTTCTTTCTTTCTTTCTTTCTTTCTTTCTTTCCTTCCTTTCCTTCCTTTCCTTCCTTTCTTTCTTCCTATCAATCTGTCTTTTTCTTCTCTCCATTCTCTTTTGGAGATGGCCTGTATCTCATCGAACAGAACCAGGTTTCTTATTCTTAGCTTCAGACCTACAAAATGTGTCTTCTCATATAGAAGCCTGAAAAATCTATTTATGGGCCCAACTGTCAGTTTCCCTGAGTGACAGGCCTGCCCCGATTTGACTATGTAGCCAAATGTGTCTGTATCCAACACTATAAATAGAAGCCTCCTTCCACCACCACCCTCCCCCACCACCATCCCCCTACCCCCAACTCCAGGAAGTAATTTGGGTTTGCAGGTATTTTTATATTCATCTATCTTTAATTATATCTATACAACTGTCAGAGATTAATGATTTCCTCAATCTTGTATCACTAAAAGGAGGCCTCCAGTCTTCAAACCACAGAGAAGAATGGCTCAGATACACACTATCAGAAACACAGATCCCTCTTTTCCTAACAGAGTCACGCCGGAAATTTCCTCATATAGTAATTTTGTTCAATTTTTCTATGAATTATTGAAACAGGAGTGTAGTAGTCACTATCAGAGCTGGGCCTGTGAATGGTGACGGGCATTACCCACACTATCTTTGGAGAAGTCTGACCCAGGCCCTTGAGAAAGAAATGACGGTGGATACCACGCAGCAAACAAGAACCCAAGCACAGAAAAAGGGAAATAGAGGCAGAGGACTTTGGATTGAGGCTGAGCTTGGGTGTTTGTTTGCTGAAAGTTACTTTCCTGCTCCGAGTCTCGGTCACCTCATCTGTAAAATGGGTTGGGTGAAGCTAGACTAGTTTCTCTGTCCTAGTAAGACCACATATGAACTTCTACATTCAGGACTGTCAGGCTCAGTTTCCTCATCTGTAAAATGAAGGTAATAATGGAACCAAAATCATGAGATTGTTGTGAAAACCAAACTAGATGAATTATGGAAAATTACACAAACCTTAAAGTGCGACATAGATATCATCATTATTATTGGAAAGCCACTAGACTTGGATCAGGAAAACCAGAACTCCTATCCGCCCTCTGACACTAGCTATGTGGCCACTGGCAAGTGACTCAACTTCTCTGGCTTAGTTTCACCATCTGTAAAATGGGAACAATATTAACTCCCATCTCACAGGCTTATTGTGAGAATCAGTCCAATCCAACATGTTAAATGAGATCACATATGTACAAGTCTGAGCGTCATCTATAAATGTGATCGGCTATTCATCAGTACCGTGAAGGCATTTCTAATAACGGGGGTGGTCAAAAATGAAATGAAGTGGCTTAACAGATAATAAGTTCCCTGTCTCCCTGTGTATTCAAGAAAAAAGGGGACAACCATTTGCCCAAGATGTTGAAGAAGGAGATAGATGGAAGGAAAATCTTCATCTCAATGAGAGTTATCCAAAAATGGAAGGAGGGTAGCCCGGAGAGGTAGTGGGTCCTCAAGATCAAGGGGGATGACCCCTCGTTGGAAAAGGCACCCAGGAGATTATGGGACAGATGGCCTCAGAAGTCTCTTCCAGCTCAGAGATTCCATGTCAATGTTAAACTAATTCTTAGCATTACAGGTCTGAAATTAGAAGTGATCTCAAAGACCATCTGGTTCAATGCCCCTCAGTTTACAGATAAGGAAACTGAGGATTCACACATTGGGAGAGAAACTAGACCAGATGACCTTGGAGATCCCACCCGAGTTGGCGATTCGTAAAGACTATCTGATTTATACCGTAACATCAACATTATAAAAATGAACAATTCTGAAGACTTTCATAAAATCATGTAAGATGAAGGGAGTAGAATCTGGAGAACAATTTATGCAAATAAATGATTTTGAGAGATATAAGAAAACAATACAATGACCATCCACGATTCCAGAGGATTGGCGATGAAACATATTATTCACCTCCTGATAAAGAGGTAATGGATTTAGGGTACAGAATGAGATGTACAAACATAAAACATTTAAACATACACACACACGTATGTGTGTATATATGTTCTTCAGTCATTTTCTGTCATGCCTGACTCTTTGTGATCCCATTTAGAGTTTCCTTGGTAAAGACACTGGAGTGGTTTGCCATTTCCTTCTCCAGCTCGTTTTATAAATGAGGAAACTGAAGCAAACAGGGTTAGGTGACTTACCTGGGGTCACATAGCTAGTAAGTGAGGCTGAATTTGAACTCGGGTCTTCCTAACTCAAGGCTTGGTTCTCTATCCACTGTGCTGCACCACCTAGCTGATAAATGCGCACACACACACACCACAGACACATGTATATGAACAGGCATGTATACAACATGATTATACATATGTGTGTTTGTATGCATGTGTATATATGTGTATATATGGGTATCTATACACTTATACATGTATGCGTGCATATATATATGTATATATGTATGTATGTATATATAATACAGCCAATGAGGGATTTTGTTGTAATTGACTCTTCTTATTTATTAAAAAGAATTTGGTTTTCTTTTCTCTCTTCCCTCCCCCGCCACGGGTCAGACTGCCTGCCTCCCAGCTGGACCCAAACCCTGGTCTCTCCACCATCCCACACCGCCTCTCCTGTGAGTCTACGGAATACAACATGATTGTCTCAATGACTTTTTAAATTAACTTGACATGAAACAACGGCCTCTGGGACGGCGGGAGAAGAGCAGAGCTGCAAACCCTGACTCTCCCAGAGATTAAAGCCTCGGCCTCTAGACATTTCTCTCTTTGCTGCGCTTCAGATTCTTCCTTTGTAAAAAACAGGTGCAATTCAAGGTGCCTGAAGGAAGCTTTGCATCTAAATGACTGCAAAGGATGGGGCTGCACATAAAGAGACAACGCGGAGTGATGGGAGGAGACTGAGGCTCCTAACCCACCCCAGCCATTTCTTGGCTGTGTAGCAGAAAGGACGTGGATGAGAGGACCTGAGTTCAAATCCCAACTCTGAGACTTAACTATGTGTGTGACTTTGGGCAAATCACCGATCCTCTCTGGGCCTCAGTTTCCTCACCTGTGAAAGAGGAGTCTGAACCCAGTTGGCCTTGGGTGTCCCTACTAACTCTGGATCTAAACTCTTACACATCCTTTTTAGAAGCCTAAGAATGTTAGGCTTTTCTTTGCCTTTTCAACAAGGGATGGTTCCATTCTGGGGGTAAGAGCTATGAGTATCTACAGATAATACAACATGAAAAATAATTTTTCTAAATATGTATATATATTTTAAAATCTGACTCTGTTAATTTTGATGTCTTCCTCTAGTTCTCTATATGTTGAAAGCTTTTCATTCCATAGAGCTTGGAGATTATAAGAATTTTGCATGGTGATATCTATAACAAATGTTATTTTTAAAATTTTATGAATTGATGAGAGGTCTGTGGGATTGTTTCTAATAGTTCTGTCTGTGTTACTGTTTTGTGGCCATATGCATTCTTTTCTAATATTGTCATCATTATTATCATTATTTGGCAGTAGGTAGTAAATTTAAAAAATACCATTAGTATTAGCGTCCATACTTTGGACTGTGTCTGCTTCCTTCTCCAGGCATCAAAAGTTCCCTCTATTATGGGTTTATTAGGTTTATAATTCCAAGAGATTGAAGTAAATATTTAATATTTGATTTCTAATCCATAAATATTTACACACTGAGATTTTCTCTATGTTTTACAAGACCACCAGAGGTTTGCCACTCTTAGCAAGTGTGACTAATGAAACCCGGCAATTGCCCAACTCCAAAGCAGAGGCCAGGATAGCCCACCAGTTTCTCTGAAAGCCAGTTTTTGCAATAGCCATGCCACAAGCTCTTAACCACTGTGCAATTTGCATCATTAATAACCTTGAAAGTCTCTTGCTCTAGGACAATCAGTCCTAAGGAAGGAAGGTGATAGAGAGGGTGGAGGCAGGAACAAGGACCTATGAGATAACTTCAGAATGGCAACATCCATGAAGTTATCTTGTTATAGATAACATTTGGGCTCTTGGTGGCTAACAACCACATTTATACTTTCAGCCCTTCTGTCACCCCTGACCTCCAAGCCAGCATTACCAATTGCCTGCTAAGCATTTCTACCTGGATGTCAAACTCAACATATTCAGAATGAAACTTACTCTCTTTTCCCTTAAACTCATCCCTCCTTCCAACTTCTTTATTTCTGTCAAGGGCATAAATATTCTTCCAGTCACCCAAATCCCAATGTAGGAGTCATAGTTAACTCTTCTCCTCTCCCTCACCCTCCAGAGTCAATAAGTTTCCATGCCTTCTATATCTTATCTTACATGATATATCTGGGATCTGTTCCCATCTACATTCCACATGGCCGGCACCCTGTTCAGGACTTTATCCTCTCTTGTCTGCCTCACTGAAAAGTGCTTTTTAAATGGGCATACTGCCTCAAATCTCTCCCTTTTCCAATCCATGCCCTACTCAAGCTGCTATATTGATATTCCTACAGGACAGGCCTGGCCACATCATTCCTCTCTGGTCAAGAAGCTTCAATGGCTCCCTTATGAGTCTAAGATAAACTATACACTTCTCTAGCTGCTGGCTGGCTTTTAAAGCCCTTCACAGTCTAGCTCCAACCTAGTTTTGTGAACTGATTTCCAATTATCCCCCATCATATCCTCTATGTGCCAATCAAATTAGCCTACCTGCTAATCCCCATACAGAGCACTCCATTTCCCAATCTGACATCATTGAACTGGTCATCCTTCTGCCTGTGAATATCCACCCACCTTACAGTCAACTGTATTGTCCTCCCTGCTAATAAGCACTGACTTAATCAAGATCCTGTGTAATAAGAAGGGAAAAAAGGAGTCATGATATCTGAGCTTCAGCTGGGCTCACTAGCCAGATAACTGTAGGCAAGCCAATGAAGTTTTGTGAGCCTTGGTTTCTTCATCAGTAACGAGAAGACGAGCACTCTTTGCACTCCCAGCTCACTGGTCACTGAGGAAGATGCATTCTGAATGAATCCTAAAGCTAAGGTTTCAGGAAGGCAGTTCTGGTACCGGGAGAAAGCAGGGTAATCTCGGTTCAAACCTCAGCTCTACCACTCCCAGCCTTTCAATCACGTGATTGACAAGCGTTTATTTAGTGCCTACTATGATGCAGTGGACAGGGAGGGAGCTGGCCTCTAAGCCAGGAAGGTGTGAGCTCGAGTCTGGCTGCTGACTCATATTGACTGTATGACCTTGGGCCAGTCATGTAACCTCCAAGTGCTTTGGACAAGGCTCTAAGATTATAAGCTACAGGTAAAATTGCCTTGGCAGAGGGAGCTTCCTTACCTGTGAGTTCGTGATACCTGTGAAACCACGGCCCGTTCCCTAGCCCCTCTGCACCATCTGCAGTGTGAGGTGCTCGGGATTCAAAGACAAGAGCAAAACAAAAGTCTATGACCTGGGCAATTGCTTTACTTTTCTGAGCTATGATTTCCCCATCTGTAAAATGGGAAGAACTCTATCTTTCTCAAAAGATTGTCAAAAAGTCCAAAGAATACAGAGCATCAAGGATTTATTAAGTTGAGAGGAAGTGCGGTGGAGCAGGTGGAGACTGGTCACTAAGCCAAGAAAACCTGAGTTCCATTCTCACCTCTGACAGTCTGTCCTTGGCTTGTGACCTTGGGCAAGTCACTTCTCAACACCCCAGACAAGTATCTAAGGGTATAAAGTGCATGGAAGGCGCTGACTTGAATGAAGGCAACAATCCAGGAGTACCCTCTGTCAGTGACATCGTAGGTCTAAGCCCCTTCTCTCCTCTGACACTGCCTCCACCCCACCATCTCATCACTATTCTAACAGCCGGCTGTCCAGTCTCCCTGCCTGGACTCTCTCTCCACTCCAGTCTGTCTTCCGCTCAACTGTCACATTAATCTTCTTAAAGTGCAAGTAAGACCGTATCACCTCTTCTAGTCAATCACCTTCTGTAGCTCCCTATCACCTTCAAGATCAAGGATAAAATTCTCTGGTTTTTAAAGCTCTCCATGACCTGACCCTATCCTAACCTTTCCAGTTTTCTTAAACTTTCCTCCCCTCCATCTACTCTCTGATCCAGTAACGCACCTCCCTGGAGTTCCTTGAGAAAACCACTCCACCTCCTTCCTTGGGGCATTTTCTCTGGCTGCTCCTGATGCCTAGAGCACCCCTCCCTCCTCATCTCTCCCTCTTGGATTCCTTTGAGTCTCATCCAAAATCCCACCTTCTCCCTTTATCTAGCTCCTTCCCTCCGAGACTCTCTCCAGTGTCTCCTGTCTGTATCTTATCTGTCCATAGAAGTTTGCATATTGACTCCTCCCTCAGACTGTCAGCTCCTAGAGGGCAAGGCCTGTTTTGTGCCTGTCTTTGTATCCTCATCACTTAGCAGTGTCTGACACATAGTAGGTACTTAATAAATGTTAGTTTATTGATTGACTATTAGCTACTGGGGATATAACCACTGTCGTCCCCAAAACACCTGCATTCTACTAGGTACAACATGAGAACTGATAAGTACATACACACATGCGCAGTTGAGAAAGAGGGGGAGTATTTATGATCAAGCTGATCAAAATGGAGGAAAAGGGCCATGAGATGAATCGTAAAATCTACTAGGGATTCTAAGAGGTGTGATAAGGAGTGGTACAGCAGAGAATGGAACCCCAGCATGAAGTACAGCCTAGGCAAAGACATGGTGGTGGGAGATGTAATCAAATAAAATTACAGCTATGGAACTGATTTTAAACTACAAACAACTATAGAAATGCCATCTGTTTTTCTTTCTTCCCACACCCACCAAATAGACAGAACAGAGAATCAGATTGACTTCATCCTCACCTTTCTAGATAAAACCATCCTGTTATTTAGATGATGTTTCAGGTGTTGCCTAACTCTTTTTATGATTTCTTTGGATCTCCAAAGCACAATGCCTAGCACACAGTAAGTGTTTAATAAATGCTTGTTAACTAAAGTTTTAATGCCACATTCTTTTGATCTGAAACACGTTCTGCAGATACAACTCCTGTAATAATTCACATCCTCCAGCCTTGGCCTGAAGACCCTCCCGCCTCCCTTCCAGGAGCATCTTCTGGGACCAGGGATGCTATTGTGGATTTCATGTCAGGAAGAGATTGGCCAATGGGGGAGAGGAGGAGAGGGGGAGCGCTGGCCTCCATTTGTAGCGGGGATAATCCTCTCCCAATCATTTGTGACATACAATCATTTCTTCAGTCTGAAGCAAGCTCAAAAGATTAAGGTTTTTAGGTCAAGATGCAAGGATAATGTTTGACCACGGGGATTATGTAGGTCTGGTTAAAAGAAAAAGTTGTCCAGCTGAGTGAGGGCTGGGAATTGGGCCCGGGGGCTGTCGGCAAAGCCCTTTCTTCATCTAAATTTTAAAAGCCAACTGAAAAATGATTTTTTTTAAAAGAGAGAGAACAGCTCCTATGTACACAGTGCCGTCAAAAGAACCTTACCAAGTGTGCAGTAAGTGGTTCGAGAATTATTAGGGGACAGGTATAGGAACTGGGAGCCCCGAAATTTCATTGGCAGAGGGAACTCCAAGGTGAAGAAATTCCTTCTCCTAATGCCAGTCAATGCCTTACAGCCTTAAAGAGTTACCAAAGGCACTAAGAAGGACGTGACTTGCCCAGGGTCACACAGATAGTGTGGTGTCAAAGGCACTTGAACCCCTAACCTCACAGCTTTGAATCTGGCTCTCTATGCACTATGCATGCTGCTTCAATCAAGAACTAGCAGCTACATTATGTGAATAATATGGATGCCTCACTGTGGCCTGGGGATGATAGAAAACAAAGTCAAAACATGGGGAGAGATGCTGAGATCACAGGGCTTCTAGGAAAAAGATCCTGGGGTTCTAGTGGCCATTCAACATGAGTCAGTGATGTGATATGTCAGTGCCAAAAGCCAATGGTACAAGGTTTAGGTTTCACTAATGATATTAGCTCACATTTCTATTACCATCTAAGGTTTGCAATGCACTTTCAGGACCGACATTAGTCTTGAGATAAGCAGCCAGGTGGCACAATAGACAGAGCACTGGGCCTGGAGTCCAGAAGAAATGAATTCAAATCCATCCTTAGACACTCATTTGTGTGACTAAACAAGTCACTCAACTTCAGTCTGCCTCAGTTTCCCCATTTGTAAAATGGAGATAATAAGAATACCCCCTTACCTGGGTTGTTGTGAGGATCAAATGAGATAGTATTTGTAAAGTGACTTGTAAACTTTAAAGTGCTATGTAAATACTAGCTATTATTGTTATTATTATTATTATTAATACTGTAGGTTTTATTATCATCCCCATTACGCAGGTAAAGAAACTGAAGCTTTGCCCAGAGATGCATGACTATTTGTGTTTTTTTTAATTTATTTATTTTTAGTTTTCAGCATTTACTTCCACAAGATTTTGAGTTCCAAATTTTCTCCCCATCTCATCCCACCCCCCAATACCAAGATGGCATGCATTCTGTATAACACTTCCTCTAATCTGCCCTCCCTTCTATTCCCTGCCTTCTCTTATCCCTTTTACCTTCTATTTTCCTGTAGGGCAGGATAGATTTCTATACCCCATTTCCCGTATTTCTTATTTCCCAGTTGTATGTGAAAACAAATTTTTTTAACATGTGTTTCTAAAACTTTGGGTTCCAAATTTTCTCCTTCCTTCCCTCCCCACTCACCCTCATTGAAAAGGCAAGCAACTCGATAATATATGTGTAGTCATGCAAAACACTTCCATAGCAGTAAAAATAAATTAAGCATATTTCCCTTCATCCTATCCCGCCCCCCATTTATTCTATTTTCTCCTTTGACCCTGTCCTTCCTCAAAAGTGTTTGCTTCTGATTAACCCCCCCCAATCTGCCCTCCCCTCTATCATCCCCCTGCTCTCTTGTCCCCTTCCCCCGCTATTTTCCTGTAGAGTAAGATAGATTTCCATACCCTATTGAGTATGTATGTTATTCCCTCCTTAAGCCAAATCCTAGATGCATGACTATTTGACACAAGGCATGTGGAGCAGTGGAAAAAGCAAAAGAATTGGTGTCAGAGGAAATCAGTTTGGTGATAAGATAGATCTGTGTGACCCTCAGGAAATCACTTGTCTCTCTGGGCCTCAGTTTCCTTATTGGTAAAATCTGGAAGTTTAGTTAGATGGTCTCTGATGTCTCTTATAGCTTTAGATCTATCATGTATAATATGAATTCATATTTCCTCAATAGTGAAACAAGGAGGCTGGCCAAGATGGCCTCTTAAAATCCCTTCTGGCTCTAAATTGATGATCCCAGAACGCTTCCTTCTTTCTCTTCCTCCTTCAAGGTCCCCTTGTAATTCCAAGGCTATTATCCTTTAATAATTTCATTTTCATTCAGAAGTATCTGAGACAGGAATAGAAACCTATATAAAGTGCTTCTCAAGCCTTAAAACACCATCAGCTATTATTGTTTCTATTGGTAGTTTTTACTAAGATCATCATCATTACCACACTGACTCTAGGTCCAGACTTCCAGCCACCATTTGCCTCCCAGCAGTGCAACATCTCAACCTATGGGAGGGGTGTGGGAGAGCAATAACACTTAGCTAACATCTCCTATGTGCCAGGACCTATGCTAAGCGCTTTACAAATATTATCTCATTTCATTCTCACAATAACCCTGAGAGATCCAAGAGGCAGAAAGGACCCCAAAGGTCAACAGGACAGACTATATCTGCAACATTTTATTGATGGATTGTAATCTTACCCTATAATTTTACAGATGAAGAAACTGAGGTTAGAAAGATGAAGGGATTTGCTTAAGCTCATAGAACAAGTCAATGGCCAAACTGGGACTGGAACACAAGCATTCTCCCTCAAAATGCAGTTCTATGTTGCCTCTCAGTGCCATATTGAAGGATGGGCATGGTATGAGCACATGCCATAGAGTGACTAGTAGTGTGTGTGGGGGGGTGGTGGTTGGTAGAAGACTAAAAATCATCCCCAGTGAACATCTTAAGAGTGGAGAACAAGGGGCAGCTAGGTGGCACAGTGGATAGAGCACTGGCCCTGAAGTCAGGAGGACCTGAGTTCAAATCCAGCCTCAGACCAAACACTTGACACATACTGGCTGTGTGACCTTGGGCAAGTCACTTAACCCCAATTGCCTCACTTAAAAAAAATAGTGGAGAACATAAGAGAATGTAGTTAGGGAAATTCTGTGCAAGGCCTAAGGCCTAGTACAAGGTTTTGTACATAGTAGTCACTTAATAAATGCCTTTCAAATGAATGAATGAACAGGTGCCAACTTATCTCATTAAGTCCCACAAAGTTTTCATCTTTAGGAAGCTAATTGGCACTAATGCAGTGGGTGCCAGATGGCTCATAAGTGGAGAGATTCAGCAGACTCTTCATTACCCAAGCTTCAAAGCATTTGCAGAGATAACACAAGGAGTTCAGCCATACAAGCTCGTGTCAAACCTTACAGCATGCTAATGATATACTAGGATGAAAAAGTTTGGTTTTATTCCATGTTCTTTATCCAGTGGTACCATGACTTAGTCAGGTGGGCCAGCTATGACATTCACTGGTCCACTGTTATCCAGCATCTATCCCATTATGTAGAGGGATGCTTGGTTCAGTTCATTTTGAACCAAGATGCCTTAAACAAAAGCCGTGTCACACAATTTTTAAAAAATGGATTTGGAGTCAGGGTCCAAGGGTTCAAATCTTGCTTCTGTCACTAACTACCTCTATGACCTCAGGCAAATTACTCAACCTCCCTAAGGCTCAATTTCTTTATCTGTAAAATGAAGAGGTTGTACTAGGTGCCCTCTTTGGACCCTACTAGTTCTGAATCTATTACCCATTGCTCCAATTAATAAGAAAATGATAATTACATAGTAGAGAGAAAGCTCAAATTATAGTCAGAGACATGAGTTTAAACCTTGCCTCTGGCCTATAATAGCCATCTGACCATATAGGCAAGCTAGTCAACCTCTCAGTATCCCAGCAAAAATTCCAAAACTGTTACAAATGAGTTTCAAAGCTCCATGGGTAAAGGAAGTTTTCTACATGCAAAAATTATTTCACATCAAAAAAATATCAGGCGTGTATTTCCCACCACAGTACATCTGGCAAAAAGGGGTAGTTATATTTGTCCCAAGCTTTACAACTTACTGAAGGTTTTTATCTAACACCTTTGTGAGAGATGACATAATTATTATTTTTAAATAAATTTTAATGACTTTTTTGCATTACAAATATTTTCCAACATGTCCTGTCCCATCTTTCTCTCAGAGAGTGATCCCTTAGAACAACAACGAAAAGACAAGAAAAGAAAAGGTCAGTAAAATTATCCAACATATAAAAAAGTCTGACATATATAATATTTCATACTCATATTCTCCACCTCTTCAAAGAAGCGGGGAAAGGGGAGGGAGGAGGATCACAAAGTAGGTGGCATAATTATCATCATCTCCATTTTATGGATAAGGAGACAATATTCAACAGGTACATTGAACATCCAAAGTCAAAAAGATAGGAATAGCACCTGATGGAACGAGAATGTGAAACTGAGCCCCAGAATCTCAGAGCTGAGAAGAGTCTCAGAGGGCATCTAATCAACCTGAACCTGAACAGGTGTACCCTCCATAACATTCCCTGACCTTGATGTGTCATCTAGTCTTTGGTTAAAGACCTTTAGGGAGGGGGTGATCACCATCTCCCATGGCAGCCTTTTCTGGTCACTAGAGAATTCCAATTATCAGAAATTTTTTTTTTTCCCAAATCCTTTCTTCCAAGACTTAATTCAAAAACTTAACCTGGATTGGGCAGGGGTGAGGGAGAATGTTGCTGGAAACTAAATGAATTTTTAAAAATATAGATGTACCAACTACCTTTTCTTCATTGGTTTCTTATCTCTCACCATATCCCATCTCTAAAGGATTAAAGTTTTGTGATAATTGGTGGGCTAACTGGCCCATATGGTGAGAGAATCAGCAACTTCAACCCTAATTAGCATCATGTTTGAATGAATCTTTTTCAGCTCATGGCACAGAGACATTGTTGTAAATTATCTACGGACCACTTGGGCAGGAGGTGGGAGGAAGATTGTTGGTAAATTCAACACTCTTCATCTCATTCTTATTGAAAACAAGAAAGAAAGAGGAAGGGGATAAAATACCATGGGGAATTTTTAAGAAAATGCCTTGGAAAGGAAGATCTCTTTAAAAAGAATCCCTCTCAGGATTAGAAGGGATTTTACCCGCCACCTAGCCCAATCCATACCTGAGGAAGAATTCTCCTTGCATCCTACCTATGAGTAATCCTGGAGCCTCTGCTGAAAGGCCTCTACTGATGAGAAACCCACTATCTCCCATTCAACTTCTGGACAGCTTCGATGATTGCTTTGTTCCTTATATCAAGCCTAAATTTGTCTCTCTGAAATCTCTACTCCTCACTAATAATACTGGCCTCTGGGGCCAAGCAGAGTAAACTTAATCCCTCTTCCAAATGATAGCCCTTCAAATAC
Source organism: Vombatus ursinus (assembly GCF_900497805.2). Taxonomy (NCBI): domain Eukaryota; kingdom Metazoa; phylum Chordata; class Mammalia; order Diprotodontia; family Vombatidae; genus Vombatus; species Vombatus ursinus. Next base: position 3,972,301 of record NW_020949602.1, read on the forward strand.
TTGAAGATAGCTATCATGCCCCAAGTCTTTTCTTCTGTAAGATAAACAGACTGGGTCTGTCTTTCTTTCTTTCTTTCTTTCTTTCTTTCTTTCTTTCTTTCT
>NW_020949602.1:3972412-3976811 GCF_900497805.2 Vombatus ursinus
TCTTTCTTTCTTTCTTTCTTTCTTTCTTTCTTTCTTTCTTTCTTTCTTTCTCTCTCTCTCTCTCTCTCTTTCTTTCTTTCCTCCCTCCCTTCCCCCCTCCCCTCTTACACACACAGAGTTAGAGTTTAATTGATCATCTGGGGTGACAAGATTATTTTTTGAACTTCATAACTTCAAGCTTCGGGTAAAATTTCTGCATTTTTTTCTTCCTTGATTTATCATTGGCTCTGGAATGTGGAAGAGGCCTTATAAGATTTGGGGGGAAGTCTCCCTTCCCTAGGACAGGCAGCTGTCAGTCTGACCGACATTTTGCCTTAAGCCCTAGTATGAACTCCAGTTAGGGAGAACAAGGAGCCAGGAAGCCAGATTAGAATCCCAGCTCACCCATTAACTTGCACTATGGCCAGCAGTGGGTCCCTTTCCCTCATTCTGCATTTTTCCTCTCCCTTATAAATGAGGAAGTTGGCTCTATTCATCTTCCCAGCTCTATTCCATGTTCTAGCATTCTTTATTCTAAGGCACCTTTGACCTCTGACCTTCTGTTTTGTAAGGTCCAATTCACCTTGAATATTCTATACTCTAACACTCCCTTTCACATCCAGCATTCTATATCCTGAGGTCATTTCCATTTCTACCATTCACAGACCATAGAATCTCAGAGTTGGAAAGAATCATAACTGTAGAATTATAGAATCTTAACTATAGAGCCAAAAGCAGCCTCAGTAGTCATGGAGCCCAACCCCTTATTTTTCAGATGAGGAAACTGAGGCCTAGAGAGGTTAAGCAATTTGCCAGGTCAGAAGCCACGTCATCTGACTCTCAAACCAACACTCTTTCTACCATACTATCCTGTCTCCACTGAGATATGGTCCATCCCATACTTGAACAAAAATCTTCACATAATACCAGACATGTGATCACTGAGCCAGCCTCTGCTGGAATACCTCCAGGGTCTGAACCCACTAGCTCCCATGACTGATGGACAGCTCTCATTAGGAGGTTTGTTCCCTACACCAACCCTAAATGTTTCTTAGAAATTTGATTATAGTTCTAGGCTATGGGGCCAAGTAGAGCAAATCAAATCCCTCTCCTACACAACAATCCTTCACATATTTAACAAATGTTATCATGTCCCCAATAAGTCTATCATTCATTAGGCTAAACATAGTTATTTCCTTCAGTTATTATGAATATTGTTTGATTTCCGGTCCTTTTCCCTCCTGTGTACCCTCCCTCGCAATAATATTCAGATAATTAATGTCCTTCTTGAAATGTAACGTCAAGAAATGAACATTTTTATTCAAAGGTCCCTTTTAGCTTGATCTATGACTTCATGGACGGGCAAGAACTGAAAGGAAAAAGGGCAGGTCCCTCAGTACTTCATTTCTTAGAGATCTGGGGTTTCTGGTGAAGTCCAGGTAAAACCTCTCTTTAATAACAACAATGATAATGATAATGGCTAACATTTATAGAGTGCTCATTACGTGTCAGGCACTGTGCTAAGTGCTTTACAACTATTATCTCATTTGATCCTCACAATAACCCTAGGAGGTAAGTGCTATTAGAGTCTCTACTTTACGATGAGGAAACTGAGGCAAACAGGGTTAAAGTGGCTTGCTCAGGGCTATACAGCTAGTAAATGTCTGAGGTCAGATTTGAACTTAGGTCCTCCTGACTGCAGGCCTGATCCTTTATCCACTGTGCTACCCTAGCTGGATATCTGTATCTCCTCCAGCCTTACACCAGGAAACCAGAACTATCTGTTCTGCCACCTGTCATGACCAAACCCAACACTTTCCACCTCTTGTTCTCAGAAAAGTAATTTTATCACAATTAAAATTGCTTCTGGAAAGGGTGAAAATCAGCTGCCTATGGTTCCACTCACCATCCCTGGGACATCCCATTCCTAGCCATCGTTCCTCTATATATACTCCCTCCCATATAATTATATAAGCACCTTGAGGGAAGGGATTAAGACTTTATCTTTAGTATCTATATTCTCAGTGCTCAGCACAAAACTTTATACATTTTTTGGCGGGGAAAGGATAAACAAAGACCTGTGATCTAGTTGGTATTGCAACCTCTATTAACCAAAGGAACTCCCTCTAATAACCGAAGTTGGCAATTGCTTTACAACTTATGGTTTCAACGAGTTGCTTGGGGTACTGAGAACTAAAGTGATTGATCCGGGGTCACACAGCTAGTATGTGCCAGAGGTAGGATTTGAACCCATTCCTTCCTAACATTGAGGCTAGCTCTCTCCCCAATAAACTACAAATCCTCCCTCTCTTTTTAAACAAATGGCTGCTCATTCATTCGTTCATTCATTCATTAATTCATTCATTCATTCATTCATTTATTCATTCATTCATTCATTCATCCTATGAGTGAAGCAGAATTGCAGTAGATCTAAAGAAACCTAAGATGGGCAAATTTAGAGGCCTCTCCACTCCAAATGTTCACATGGACTATTTGTGCCTGACCTGTGGTAGAACCTTCTGAGCTCGTATTGGTCCAATCGGCCACAGTCGGCTGACTCCAACATAGTGATGTCATTTAGGTCCTCTTCAAGAACGAAGGACAACAACCAACCAACCATTCATCCATTCATCCATTCATCTATCCATCCATCCATCCATCCATCCATCCATCACTGAGACAGTCATGAGTTCTTCTTACACACTGGTTGAAAAGTGTGGTTCTAACAGCAAAATCACTATAAACAAGCTCATTTGTATCTTTCCACTACCAGAGGCCATCATAGTGCTTGGCACAGAGCTGGCATTTCACAAATGCCCATCGACTGACAGATTTTGACCCTGGGGTGAAAGTGCATTGATAATTATTAGCAATTCAAAAATGGGACTGCCAATAGCAAAGGAATCAAACAATAGAAGCAGGTGGGTAGTTGATCCTTTTCCTTTAGAGATGTCTTAGGAAAGGGATAAGGATCTTATGAGGTCAGGAAAGGAAATTCTCTTCTTTCTGCTTTGCTCTGCTACCAAGTGACTCACCTTGGGCAGGTGACTTTTCTTCCCTAGGCTACTATTTCCTCCACTGACAGCAAAGGACTTGGTCTAGTGGTTTCTAAGATGCCATCCATCTCTGACATTCCATGAATCAAGTGGGTTCACTATCATTAACAACATAAGCATTGCCACCCTGTTTCAGATACACGGTGCACGAATCTGCTTCTCCCCTTCCCATGAAGCAGGTGTCTGTGACTGTCCATGTGTCAGCTAAGGCCAGACATCTTCTAAATTTGTTTCTAGCCTTGGGCAATACGGATATAATGCCCCCTCCCCCATTCAAAGGGCTATTAGCACTCTTCTGATCTTTGCTTCTATCTTGAGCTCCTCTTACCACACCACTCTTGGGCCTGGTTTCCTAATTCCTGCTACCTAACTTCCTGAGTACTATATTATTTCCTCGACCTCTGTTATCTATCTGTCTCCTCTCTGCCTTACATGAGCGACCTGACCTTGACCTTGGGCCTAGCTAGTCCTATGACCCTTGGCCTCTCTTTTAAGGACCTGAGGCATGGAAGAAAGACCGCTAGAGAAGCTGGGGTCCAATCTGGGCCCTGTCACTGTGTTAACCCTGAAGAGGTGACCTAACACTTCCATGCCCCAAATTGCTCATCTGTTAAACAAAATGATTAGACTAAATGGTGTCCTCGTTCCCTTCCAGCTGTAAAACTAGGATCCTATGACCCTCTGGCTTTGCTAAATTCTGTAATCCGATGGCATGTATCAGCTCTGTTTCCATGGAGTCAAATTCCAAGCCCTCCTCCTTCCTGGCCTTGCTCTCTAACCAAAGTACCTTCGGACAAGTTAATTCTCTCTAGGTTTCAACTTCTCCATTTAAAAGAGGTCCTTGCCGGCTCTGACACTAGAACCCATTCTGTGTTCTAGATTTCACATTCCACATTCTGATGCGCCCAGCTCAGATATTCTATTTTTAAGGAGTTCTGACATTTTGTATGCCAGGGTAGTACCAGTGCCTTGTGGGAGATGCCTCACTGGCACGGCACAAAGCAGCCAAGAGACTGGCATAGGTACAAACTCACCAGTGGAGAAAAGATGGAGATGAGCCCTTCAAATTCAGATTATATTGGAAAACCTCATTATATAAATGTGGTTAGAGCATATTCTAAATGTGGATGTTCAAATTACAATGCTCATGAAATTTAGTTTAATTCAATCCAGCAAGCACACATTAAGTGTCTGCCATGTGCCAGGTGCTGCGGCTCATTCCAAACTGCCATAGTTACTGCCTTCAATGAGCTTACAGTCAAGAAAGGAAATAAACCACACATACAGAACTAAGAAAGGACATCAAATAGGGTGAGAAGAAGGAGAGGATAAGAAGGAAAGAGGGAGAGAGAGGAGAGAGGAAG
>NW_020949602.1:3976821-4123634 GCF_900497805.2 Vombatus ursinus
TAAGAAGGAAAGAGGGAGAGAGAGGAGAGAGGAAGAGAGAGAGGGAGAGAGGGAGAGAGAGAGAGAAAGAGAGAGGGAGGGAGGGAGGAAGAGAGGGAGGGAGGAAGAGAGAGAGGAGAGAGGGAGAGAAGAAGAGAAAGAGGGTTTTGCCAACCTTACAGAAACATCTAAATCTATGATGCTGTGAACCTGGGTCACAGATCCAAGAAATAACTTTCTAGAGGCCACATTGGTTAGCAACAGAGTGGGCACTCAAACCTGTGTCTTTTGAATTCCCAGCTCCAATATGCTCCAGCCATGCCATGTTGTAGCTTGTTAAACAGCAGGTGATCGTGACTTTCCCCAGTGGATGCATGTGTTGTGTTCTCAAGAAGAAGAAAAAAGAGGGAGCAAGAGAGCACAGGCGAGAACCAGCATAAAATATATCCATATACCAACAATGATAGATGCATACGTTAGAAAATTTCCAGCAGACCTGCCCTATAAATTGTCATTTAAATTTGCAATTTAAAAACACTGTCTGCTTTCTTGATTCCGCTGACTGTATACTGGAGAGAAATAATGGAATCCTAATAAGCCATGTTTAAATGGCATCTCCAGCCTCTCAGACAGAGAGAGCGGCAGGAGAATTCTAAGAGGGGAAAATAAATCTACCAGGAATCGGGGAAAGGACCAGAACTAAAGAGTTGCACTAATCACTTGATGAGAGATACCAGGAAAATATATTCTCAGTGGTTTCCAAGTTGACTTCTTCAGAGGAGCAGGGCTGGTGGCTCAGCCCCCATCTCGCCCAACCCCCACCCCAAAGTCACCAAGAGGGCACTAAACAGTGTTCAGTGTTTACTTTTCAGCACATTAAAACAGATGAACCAAGAAATCACAGCACAGGGGACCAGATATCAAGTCGATAAGCTGAGGTTAAAAGACTCCAGCTGCAGAAAAAGCACTCAGGGCTCAGAGGCAGCCATTAGCAGAGAGAAACATGCTTCTTTCTTTGGGTGATAGGCCTGAAGTGTCCTCCAAGAGCCAGGCTTAATTATAACTCACATTGCGATAGCATCTTAAGGGTGACAGAATGCTTTCATTATAACTTCTCAGCACATGTGGTGTGTCTCCCAGCCAAGAAATGTGGTGTAATAGATAGAGCACTGGGGTTGGTGTGAGGAAGGCTTTGGTTCAAATTCTGCCTCTGATGTTCATAAGCTCTGGGTGAATCATTTGACCTCTCCCAGCCTCAGTTTCCTTATCTATAATATGAATATAATAGCTCATGGGATCATTGTGAGGATCAAATAAGATATTCTAGCTCATTGCCTGGCATAGTGTTCAATGCTTAATAAATGTGTGTTGATTGATTGATTGATTGGTTGACACAAAACACTTTCCAAACCTTATGGAAATGGCAGTTATGATCAAGAGGCAGATGGCTATGTGTAGAGAGGAAAATAAGCCACATATACAAAATTATTTAATATTAGAATAGAAATTCCTTGAGGCCAAGAGTATCCCCAGTGCCATATGTATAGTAGGTGCTTACTATGTGCTTATTAATTTGAAGGGGGTCATGAGGTAGAAAGTGTAAACACTATGATCACTTCTGTTGTCAAGTAAGGAAATGGGCCCAGAGTAGAAGTCATCAGTGCAGTGTTGCACAATTAGGAAGTGTCAGAGGCCCGCCTTGACTCAAAGGCCAGCTTCCTCCCCACTTTAGTATGGCACTGTCCAAGACAGCTTCTGAATGAGAGGTAATACAGAGTACTGCACACTCCTAAGACCACAATATGAAAGATCTTGGGCTGGAGGGGGCCATAGAAGTTCTCTGTTCTAAGATGCCAGTAACTTTGGGATGTCCTAGATTTGAACATTCTCTACGCTGATACAGAACATCACTTGTCCACACCCGCCCATTCTGGGTCACTCTTGTTCATGTCCTCCCAGAAGCCCACTGCAGGAGGTCCACTCAAGATGCCAGAGGCCTTTCCTGATTTCTCCTGGCATTGCAAAGGCCCCTGTGGAGAATTTCTGCTGTCCACTGTCAACCCCTACCCTCAACATATGATGGCCTACTGCTAGGGCAGTACAGCACTTGGCACGTATGCATAAACGTTCACTGACTCTTCTCTTCCTAGCACACATATCCACGGTGACCTCTTTTACCACTGTTCTTCCAAATTCCTCATTGACTTAGTGCCTGCTCAGACCCACCATGCCCTAAGAAATGCTTACTGTCATTTCATAGGCTCACAGGAGCTGGAAGGGGCTTTAAAGACCACCCAGTTCAACCTCCATATTTTACAGATGAGGAAACTGAGGAACAGATGGGTGGTGATGTGTGCAAGATCAGACATGAGGAAAGGGAGAACCAGATAAGTTGGGTGATTGGCCAAGGGCTGTGCAGCTCATAAGTTTCTAAGGGACTATTGGAACTCAGGCCTTCCTGTCTCCAGGTTCAGCACTCAGGCCACTATTCCAGCCAGCTTCCTCATTTCTTCAGAGACTATTGTGTCCAGTCTCTCACAATCACATAGCAATTCAATCAACACTTACTAAGTGCCTACTAAATGACACAAATAACTACAAAACAAAGTAATCCCTGATACGTGCTTAAGAGACACCCAAGCTGTGTGATGAGCAAGAGGGCATAAAAGGGTTAGGCTATGGAAGGGCTTCCTGGAGGAGGAGCATTTCAGTTGGGAGAGCTCAATGGCAGGACATCAGAATCCTCAGTCTTCAGCCAAGGTTGAAAGGTGGAAAGAGAGGCACCGCCGATGCTTAGCCAAGCACCATGAAGCCAGCAAGATCTTATGGATCTGGAGAGAGAGTCCTGAGCAAGATAGAAACCACAAAGAAACGACTGTGCTCCAGACTTTGTGAGAAACTGAGCTCAACTGGTCTAGGAAAGAGTGAAGGATGTGAACTAATTAGGCCATTGGAACTCTGCAAAGCCCCTGACCATAGAGAAATGGGCTCACAGACAGAAGTCTTGGGTTCATGTCATGACTCTTATGCTTGATGGCTGAACCACGGTAAGCAAGCCACTTAATCTATAGAGCCACGCTTTCCTCATCTATAAAGAGGGGATAATGATATTTCTAAGATTCACCTTACAGGGCCATGGTAAGGATCAAACACAATGGTAAGAGATGACATGTTAGAATGGGGAAAAGTATTGAAGACAGAATCAGAGAATATAAGTTCAAATCCCAGTGCTGATACTTGTTCCGGAAGACAACCAATCAATCTATATCATTTATTAAACCTCTACTGTATTCCAGGCAGTATCTTAGTCCCTGGAGTGATACAAGACAACTCATTTCTCTAGGCCTCAGTTTCCTCATCTGTAAAATGAGTGGGGTAAAATCAATGACCTCTGAGGTCCCTTCTAGTTCCAAATCTTCAGATTCTAAGACAGAGAATGCATGATAAGTCCATCAGCTACTAAGAGGTATCAGGTGGGAAAGAGATTAGACTTCTTTCTGTTTGGCTCCAGAGGGTGGAATTAGGAGAACAGATCAAAGACAGTAAGAAGAGAATTCGAGCTTGACACATAAGGGAAAAAAATTAAGCTGTCCAAACCAAAGCACCACCATGCCTCCCATAGGACCATTGGAGGTAATGAGTCCCCCATCACTGAAGATCAGTGAGCTCAGGGTGGATGTCAGGGATGGTAGAGAACATTTTTGTTCATATTGGGGGTGGACCAGATGAATTCTAATGTCCTTTTCAATTTGGAAATTCTGATTTCTGCCAAAAGGAAAAAGATAGAAGTGCCCAATAAAGATGGTCTTGGTGGAGTTAACCAGGCCAAAACTAGGGTAAGGTTGATCACCAGGACCAAAAACTCTTCCTCCAATATTTTCAGTCTTAAGATTCTCTGTTCACAGAATAGCATAGCCATGGAAATGACCTGGGCGATTAAGGTACATTTAATCTAGTTTCTCTCCCCATAACCTGTCATCGCAGCCTAATAGGCATAGCTACAATTCAGCCTTATCAAAGGCTGTTGGGTGCTGGCTGATGGAGCTATAACATGGACTCTCATTTTATTAGCAAGTTGTAAACTTTCCTGGCGCTATCCACAATCAAGCTGCCGCTCATAATTTCAGCCCGCTTCCTGCACACCCATCTATCCATCACCACTCCCACCCAGCTCCCAAGGCCGTTAGCACGCACCGCCACATCACTATTAATAAGGAGATGCAGCACTGATCATTTTCCCAATGATAGGGGTCCTGATCTTTTTTAGGATGCTATAATAAGAACATTTTTCATTGTTGGAGATAATTCCCTTTCCCGGGCACATTCGTCAAACGTAGTTTCCAACAGCCCCGTACATCATCCTGAATTACATGATAAGATGTGGGGCTGCTATTCGTCATTTGGTGCAACTCTCTCCAATTGTAGAGCAAGTTTATGAACTGAAGTCCAAGCTCTGTCACAGGGAACACTCACCACACCCCCCTCCACCAACTGGGAAAAGTTGGGAAATCCAAGTCATATCCCCCAAGATGAAGAAGGCCAAATGATGTCCCTTGCATTCTTCATAGAGTTCAACCACATCAATAACTGATTAGAGGTGAGTGAATGTGTGAGTGAGTGATTGTGAGTGCGTATGTGTGTGTGTAAAAGTGAATAAGCCAATAGGTTTAGAATGTAGAGCCTAAGAGAAAAAAAAAGTCTTCTAGAGAAGACTAGAAGCAGATTAAAGGTTTTAAATGCCAAACCTAGGAAGACTCTGTATTTGAACCTAGAGATAAGAAGGTGTCACTAGAATTTGTTGAGCAGGGTGGATAATATAATCAGATCCATACTTTAAGAAAAGTACTTTGTCAGGTGGTTGTAGGATGGACAGAAATGAGGAGAGCTTAATTAGGGTCATTACAATAATCCAAGTGAGAGGTGATAAGGGTCTGAACTAGCATGGTGGTTACCATGAATGACAAGTAGGAAGCACATACAAGAGACATCGTGGAGATAGAAGTGACAAGATTTGGAAACTGATGGGATATGTTGGGTGAGAGAGCAGAGTCAAAGATGGCGTTGAGGTTGTGAACCTGAGTGACTGAGTTCTCTTTTGAACATGTTATATTCGAGGTACCTACAAGACATTTCGATGGCAATGTCTGGTAGGCTGTCATCACTTTGGGGCTGAAGCTCACAAAAGAAACTAGGGCCAGATAAATCGATCTGAACAACGTCTGTGTGAGATGATAATTGAATCTATGAGAGCTAATGAGATCATCAGACAAAATGGTACATAGTAGGGATCGATAAACTACAGGTTAAGGGCCAAATATGGTCTGCCCCCTGTTTTTGTATAACCTGTATTTAAAGTTGTAAAACTCGTTCTTAGCTTAGGGATGAACAAAACCAGGCAGTGGGCCTGATTGCTGACAAGTCCTAGCATAAGGGTAAAGCAGGAAAGGGTCCAAGGTAGACCCCTGAAGTTCAGCCACAAAAAGGGGTGTAGTCTGGAGGATGGGTCAGCAAAGGAGACTGAGAAGGAGTGGTCAGAGAGGCAGGAGGAGAAGCAGAAGCCAGCAAAGTCAGGAAAACAAAGAAAGAAGAGAGTGTCCAGGAGGAGAAAATGGTCAACACTGGCAAATGCCAGAGAGAGGTCAAGAAGGTGGAGTGCTAAGACGAGGCCATTAGAGGTGGCAATTAAGAGATCCTTGGAAACGTGAGAGTGCAGCTTTCTTTTATCTCTCAGATCTGGAGTTATTATTATTATAAACAATACAAATAATAATAATAAACACCATGTAAACAACACTTCAAGTTTTAGAAAGCATTTTACAAACATCTCTTTTGAATCTTACAACAACTAGACAAGGTAAGGGCTTCCAACTCTGTATTCCACATTTGGAAACTTAGGGAGGGTAAGTGATGAAGCCCATAGTCACCCAGCTAGCAACTGTCACGAGAATGATGCAGAATCAGAGGGGCCCAGCACAGCCATTTAGTACAGCCCACCCACCATAGGAATCCCCACTTCATCATAATTGACAAAAGGAAATCTAAGTAAGAGTTAAATGCAGGTCTACCCGATGCTAAGGTCAAAGGGTTAATTACATGTTTTTCGCAAGATCATGGTTAAATGTAGAGTTGGGGCTAGAACTCGGGGACCTAGCATTCCTCCTACTCTTCTGTCAAGCAGCTCAAAGTGGGGAACATCTGCTGTCGTTCCACTCACCACACAATGCTTTGTCTCCTTCTGGGGTCCCTCTTTCTTCCGTGTGTTGGGGCTCCCAAAGCTCTGTCATTCATCTTCTTCTCCTCCCTCTCCTCCTCTTCTGCCTTCTACCCACTTTTCTGGCTTCCACAATCATTTTTCCGTGACTCCCAAAGTGACCACAGAACACCTTGCGTGGACCTTCTTGGGATGCTGATCATATAACATTGAGTACTATGGTAATTTGCATTTGTACTATCGCCCTCCTAGTGTGTGAGCTTTGGGAGGGCAGGGGCCATGGGTTACCATTTCTCCCAAGCACTGGGCCCTGAACACAGTAGTGGGAGCTCAAAAATTATTTGTCAAATGAATGGAACAAAAGAAAAAAAAAACAATGAATTGGTGAACAAATGAGTCTTCCCTCTAAAACCCTGGAATATTTAGTTTACGTATCTCCGATCAACAAGTCTACTGTGTGTCAGACAATGGTGCTACAAGACTCAAAGTGAAATAATCCCTGTCCTAAAAGATCTTATATGTTATGGTTTAGGACATATCACACTATCCCATTCCACACTGCACTGTTTCCTGCTGGACTATGTAAGCTTCATGATTTAAGGCTTATATCTTATTCAGTCTTATACTAGGACCATCATAGGGCCTTATACAGAGTGAGAACCTAGTAACTTTTTTTATTTTTTACCTAATGAATGCTAAAAAGTCTCTAATGATCTCCCATTTGGGGACCAAAGGATAGACTTGAGAATGAGTCAAAAAACAAAAACAAAAACCTGGGTTTAAATTCTGGCTCCAACATTTCTTAGCTATATAACCTCAGGCAAACCTTATCACTTTTCTAGATCTGTTTTTTCAGCTCTAAAATATGAATTAAAAAAAACAAACATTTTCAATCTATACCTTACAGGGTAGTCACCTAAAGAGCTATTTGCAAACTCTAAAGCACAGCAGAAACATAAGCTATCATAATTATAATAATTGCTGCCTCAGGATAAAGTCCAAATGCCTAGTCCATCATTCAAGGCCTGCCACAATCTGGCCCCAATATTTTTCCCTCATTGTATCTCTTCTCATTCACAGATACCCCCTTGCAGCCTGGTTGATTCATTGTTCTCTTGGCCCAATTTGGGCACTCCTTCTGCTCTCCTCCTCCTCTTGATGAATGCTTCCCTTCCTTCTGTGCCCAGGCTCTGGCTTACCTCTCACCCAATCCTCAGGGAGCCCTCCTCTAAATCCTTAGAGACTTACACTTGAAACCATCCATCTGGTCCTGAATATACAGAATTACAAAATCAAATAACTCATACATCCTAGGTCCCAAGCCAATCAGAATACCCACCATTCCCAGAACTTGTCCTGCCACTTCTGGATTCCCTGTTCTCCATGCCCAGAATCCTTTCCCTCTTTCCTTCTCTCTCCCCTTCCCCCCATACTTCAGCATGTTCTAATGACCCTTTCCTACCTTTGATATCCAGCTCTAATGCTGACTCCAGGAAAACTTCTCCGATCCTTCCTGCGTATAAATGATATCTTCCATCCCTGACCAGACATCCCCTCTACCACACATGTTAACAATGCTCAACTAGCCTCTGCTTGCAGACCTCCAAGAAGGAGAAGCCTGGTGTCTCCCAAGATGACCCATTCCATTTGGGGACAGCCATGACCAGGAAATGTGAGGGCAGAAGATAAAACCAGATTCCTCCTAACTCAGTCTAGCACACCTATCATTAGACCACGTTGCCTCTCAGTGATGGGATGGTGTCACTGTCTTTAAAAGCCTCTCTCCTTGGAAGTGAGACAACCAGCAGACAGCTCCTTCCCCACCCCTACACCATGTATTCTGATGAAAGCCACAAAATATCAATGGATTTCTAGGAAGGGCCCTTACTCTGGAAAATCTATAGAAGGGGAGATATAAGAGTCACGTAGGATGAGGATGCTTAGTGGGTGGTGATCTGCATTGTGGGAGGGAATATTCACACTGGTGAGATCAGATGTACATCAAAGCACCAAGAACTAATCCCTCTTCAGTCCATTTAATCCACATTCTCTTTCTTCTTACCCTGACTCACCTATATAGTATTTTTTTTTAGGAAGTTTGGACATTTTAGGGAACATCTTCCTTCAATCATCAGAAATGATCCACTTGTGGGAAATGCATTTCAGAAAGAAAACTTGTGATCAGGAGAGTGTTCAGAGGAGGGTAACCAGGAGGGTGAAGGGCCCTGAGTTTATGCCATCTAAGAATCAGATAAAGGAAATGGGCATATTTATCATGAAGGAAAAAAAGAAACTTGGAAGGGAAGGGGTAGATATGATCGCTGTTTTCAGGCACTTCAAGGACTGTGTGAAGAAGACAGATTAGACTTACTAGGGTGTCCCAAAAGGCAGGCCTAGAAACAATGGGCAGGAGTTTCAGTGAAACATACTTGGGGGGAAGGCGAGGAAAAGTTCTCATTAATTGGAGCTGTCCAAACATGGAGGGAGCTGCCTTGGAAGGTAGTTGGTTTCTACTCATCCAAGGATTATAGGATCATAGGTTTAGAAGTCAGATATATGTTAGAGGCCATTGTATCCAACCCCCTTATTTTACAAATGAAGAAACTGAGGCTCAGAGGAGTAAAGTCTGAGATCAAGAAGCCATCGAGTAAGTGCTTGAGCTGGGATATGAAGCTAAGGTCTTCCAGATTCCAAATCCAGCAACCTCCTCGCTATACTGGAGGTTTTCTAACAGGAGTCGGATGACAATAAGGGTCAGACTGTGTTTGGATCTTGTTGTTTTGTACTTTGTTTTGCTTTAAATATCAAAGGAAATGATGTGTGAGAGGCATTTGCTCTGTGCCATTTGGCCCCAGAGGGCAAACCTATGAATAATAGGTGAAAGCTGAAAATAAGAAAATTTAGGATTGACCTCAAGGAAAATAAAACAAAACAAAGCCTTCCTAACAATTTTTGTTGATGTTCACTTGTTTCAGTTGTGTCTAACTCTTCATGACCCTTTTTGGGATTTTCTTGGCAAAGATACTAGAGCAGTTTGCCATTTCCTTCTCCAGCTCGTTTTACAGATAAGGAAACTGAGGCAAACAGGATTAAGTGATTTGCCCAGAGAAACATAGCTGGTATAGTGTCTAAGGCTGGATTTGAATTCAGGTCTTCCTGACTCCAGGCCTAGCACTCTATCCACTGAGCCACCTAGCTACCCTTCCCTAACAATTAGATCATTCCAAAAGTGGAACGAACTGCTTTGAGAGGTCATTGGGTCATAGATTTAGAGCTCTAAGGAACTTTAGGAACCACCAAGCTGACCCCATTTGTTTGACAGATGAGGCAACCAAGGCACTGAGAACAAAGTTCCTTGTTCAGGATCACAAAGCCACTAAGCATCTGAAGTGAGATTTGAACTGGAGTCTTTCTGGCTCCAAGCACAGTGCTCCATCCTCGGAGGGCTCCAAGCAGAGGCCTGGTCTCTTCTATTACAATCACATATATTACAACAAGGATTCCTTTCAAGTATGGGTTGGTTTAATAGCTGCTGGGCTCGTTTCCAACTCCCAGTCCCACGCTCTGGGATCTTCAAAGACTTTGGGAGACACTGTATGGAAGATTCATGAAAGACATCAAGAATTATAAACCGATAACAATAAGATGGTACTATGGCAGTCTATCCCTTCTTTGATTTCTAATACTTTATTTATTTGGGTATAGGTTGCATTCACATTCTCCTCCTTCCCTGAGGAGAAGACAAGCTCCCTGAGGTCAGGAAATGGTTTATATTTCATCTTTGAATCTTCAAGGCCTAGCAGAGTTCCTGGTACTCAGCAGGCACTTAATAAATGTTTGCCATATTGAAATCAATTGAATGGAAGGAATCCCCATGGCAACGAGATCTCAGAAACATCCATCAAAGTGTCAAAACATGCCTTATAATATGGTAAATTACACTCCCAGATGTTCCCAGGCACACATCTGGAAAGGATAAGGAGCTTACTGAACAGCAGTTACAGAGGAGAAGGCAAAATCCTTCTTATAATTGCTGCTCTGAACATCTCGGAGTCCCCAGGCAGGGCTTATACATGCAACTTTCAAAAAAAAATCATGTGTATCATTTCCCTCCCAACATTTATGCCACCATTTAAACTTGAAACGAAAATTCTTACTGAAAATGACCCTGCTGAGTGAGGTATTCCTTAATAAATTAAAAATCATATACTCACAGAAAGGGATGAGGTCTCTATTAGGCCTGCATAATAAAATCTGACGGTCAATTTTACTATAGATAACTGCCTTGTCTCCCCAAGAAGAGCCTCCCCTACCAACCAAAGGGAAATTTATGTATTAGCGTAATTAAAATCCTTGATTTTGAAGTTTTCCAGCTTGCAAATCACAGGTAGAGACAGAAGAGACCCATTAACTGGGTGAGTTCTCTCCCCCAGATGTGACAGGGCCCTGGCATAAATCTGCCCCAAACAGTGCTGGCCTGCCTATTTTCCCTAATAAATGTGACGCCTGAAGAAAGTAACCCCAGATCTCTTTACTTGGAGATTTACTGTTGGGCCTGTGAACCCAACTCCACTCTGCCTGAGACTGAGTAAGGATGGCCCAGTGACTTTAGAATCTTGGTGCGTCAGAATTCTGAGAGACTTTAGCGGTCAGCTTGGCCAAACTCCATCCAAAGGATGGATCTCCCCAATAATATCCCTAAACAAGCTAGCTCCTCTCTATTCCACCCAGACTACTCCAGGAGTGTGTCGATGCTACCCTCCAAAAATAGTAATTTCCATCTGAGGATAACTCTTATTCTTATCTTGATATATAAACCTTCCATTTACCCTGTACCTATCTTGGATGTACAATGTTTTTTCATGGTGTCTCTCACATTAGGATGTATGCCCTTGAGGGCAGGGACCTTGCTTTTTGCTTTTCTTTATATCCTCAGGACTTGCTACAGTGCCTAGGATATAGTAAGCACATAATAAGTGCTTATTAATTGACTATACATATTCCTTCCAGTAGAATGTAAGCACCTTGAGGGCAGGGACTATTTCCATTTTTATTTTTGTATCTCACTACCTAGCACAGTTCATGGCATATATAATACATGCTAATTAAATTCTTTTTCATTCATTTATAAGTGCCTGATGAATTGAACTGAATTCTTTAGAAGCTCTTTCTTATATTAATTCTAGATTGGCATTCTTTTAAACTTTTCATCCCATGGTCTCCCACTGCATCCAGGGCCGTCTCCAGTCATCTTGATCTATATCTGGCCACTGGACCCAGATGGCTGGTGACTTTGCATAGCCCTGCCTTATTTACATCCCATTCACTTGCATGTCATGATATCACCTCCCTAATGTCATGGTCCTCTTTGAGAATGAAGGACAAACAAGAATAACAACCCATGAGTTCTAGTTCTCTTCTCTGGTGCCAAGTAGAATAAGTTTAATCATTTTTTTTTGAGATGACAGTTCTTTAAATATTCAAAGGTAGAACGTAAACATCAGAGATGCTTGCTAAATTGAAATAAATCTCCCCTAAGTCTTCTTTTCTCCAGGTTAAATATTTCTTTTTTGCAGTTCATGGAGTCCCAGAATTTTAGAACTGGAACAGAGTCTGAGGGATTAGCCAGGCTAACTCGGGCATTTTATTGATGAGAAACCAAAGCCAAAAGTAGGAAGTTGGTTTTCTCAAGGTCACCGAGCTGATTAATTAAAGCTAGAACTCAAATACAGATCCTCAGCACCCCTGCAACTTACGACCTCAGGCAAGACATGTGTTTCTGGCTAAGATTCAATCACTCCATGAATCCTAAGGATATTCTTATTGGAATGCCCTATACCCCATCCTGGGAATACAAAGGCTTTTAACAATTAAACAGTCCCTACCCTCAATGGGCCTGCATTCTATCAAAATGTGCTTTGGTAAATAAACATATAAATATAATAATGAATATATTTACAGAGGGCTTTAAGCTTTGCCATCATGTTATCTCATTCAATACTTTCAAAAGCTATTATTATCCCCTTTTTACAGAGGAGGCAACTGAGGCTGAGAAAAGTTACATGACTTGACCAAGGTCACACAGCAAGTAAGTGCCTGAGGCTGTACTGGAATTCACACCCTTTGAACTCCAAGTCCAATGTCTCTCCACTGTGCCATCAACTGCTCTAGTTACTAAGTAACTGGAGGAGTAAGAGGTGGTAAGGCCTTATGGAGGAGATGGGACATGAATTAAGCTTTGAAGTAATCTAGGGATTCTCAGAGGTAGCAAAGAAGAGGGAATTCCTGCTAGGCATGGGGGACAGACTGGCAAATGGATGGAGGTAGGAGCAATGTTGTTTGTGACCACAGGAAAGCGCTGAAGGCAGGTTATTTGCCTATATCAGACTGCTTGCCATCTTGGGGAGGGAGGGAAGGAGGGAGAAAACATTTGGAACTCAAAATCTTATAAAAGTGAATGCAGAAAACTATCTGTATATGTAATTGGAAAAAAAATAAAATACTATTAAGTGGGGGGGGGAAATGAGGTCAGGTTATTTGAGGAAGCTCATTTTCCCTTTCCGTTCAGAATCACAGAATGCCAAGGTTGAAAAGGGCCTCAGAATAACAATAAAATAATAAACATTTATATGGCACTTTGCAAAGCACTTTACATATGCCGTCTCACATTACCCCCAGAATTCTGAGCAGTAAGAGCTATTATTATCCCCATTTTATAGAAGAAGAAACTGAGGCAGGCAAAAGTTAGGTGACTTGCTTAAGGTCACACCCTACTAGGAAGTTTCCAAAGCTAGATTCAGAGTCAGGATCTCCTGACTCCAGGTTGAGTGTTCAATCCACCATGCCTCTAAATTACTGATGTCATTATTCTTATTACTTTTAATGATAATAAGAAAATAGTAATGGTAATAATAATAATGGCAGAAGTTATACAGTACTTGCAAGTTTCCAACATGCTTTACATATGTTAGCTCATTGGACTCTCACAACCTTGGAAAGTAGGTATTATTATTATAGTCCCCATTTTTCAGATGAAGAAACTGAGGCTGAGAAGGGTTAAGTGACTTGCTCAAGATCAAACAATGGGTCTCCGGACACCAAGTCCAGACTTATATCCATTGCACCACTTAGGTGCCCCACAGCTGAAAGAGATCTTAGAACATAGTCAATCAGTCAATTAATACACCATTACCTATTAAGTACCCATTATCTCTGAACTATGCACTAGGGATAGAAATACAAAACTCTCTCTAATTACAAAGAGCTTTCATTCTAAAAGAAGAGATGTGGGACTGAAGAAGCTGAGGGGGCTGGGGCCAGATATAAAGATCTGGGAGTCATTGACATAGAAGTGAGAATTAACTGCTGAAGGATAGACAGAGAAAGACAGATGAAGAGAGAGAGAGAGAGAAGAGAGGGAAGGAGAGAGAGACAGAGACGGACAAAGAGAGACAGAGACAGACACACACAGAGAGAATTTGGGAACAGGATGGGTTCTTAGAATTTAGAACATTAGAACACAATATTAGAGTTAGAATCATAGAGACAATTTTGTACAACTCCCAAATTTTACACCTGAAAACACAGAAGTAAATGTTTGTTGAATGAATGGGCCAACATAGGTGTCATTCTTTATCTCTGTTCACCCTCCCAAGGCCTAGCCCAGCGTAGGCACCTGATGTTTCTCCTCATTGGATGGAACATTGATCCCTCAGCCATATCCCCACCAGCATCTTTTCCCCAGGGATGTCCTTGTAAGGCATTTGCTACCTCTGATAAGTTCTCTAGGAAGCACTTAGGAAGATTCACTACACAAATGTGGAGCATTTATTTACCAAGGGCATCTTAGCTTTTAAATTTTTTTTTTTTATTTTTAGGCAGTTGGGGTTAAGTGACTTGCCCAGGGTCACACAGCTAGTAAGTGTCAAGTGTTTGGTCCGAGGTCACATTTGAACTCAGGTCTTCCTGACTTCAGGGCCTGTGCTTTATCCACTGTGCCACCTAAGGTGTCCCTGCCCCTAAACTTTTTAAAAGAAGCAGGGAAGCCATGTCTTCTCTAAGAATAAATGAGGCCATTAGTCAGAAAAAATAGATGACATTTATGCAAGTGGGTCCTTCAGCTTCTTAAGCAGGTGGAGGCTTGAGGCACCAGAGCCTCTCAGGGCCAAGGTGGAAAGTGAAGAACAGAGACCAAGTCAACAAGAGATAACAAAACCTGTAGGATCCTATCGGGCAGCAGGGCCAAGAGAAAACTTACTGCCGTGCACCCAAATGGTCATATTCCAGGACACTTTAAGACAAAGAAAGAAAATGCTATCGGAGCTGGACTTTGAATCAGGGAGACCTAAGTTTGAAAACTACCTCTGGACACTTACGAGCTATATGATCTTGGGAAAGTCACTTAACCTCAGTGTGCCTCAGTTTCCTCAATTGTAAAATAGGGAAAGTAACAGTACCTACCTTCCTGGGTTGTAAGGATCAAATGAGATCATATTTGTAAAACACTTAGCCTGGCATATAGTAGGTGCTATATAAATGCTTATTCCCTCCCCTTCCCTTCTCTACTTTCCTACTTACTACCTGTATGACCTGGGGAAAAAACACTCTATCTCTCTGGACCTCAGTTTCCCCTTTTGTAAAATGAGGAGGTTGAGGTTCCCTTTACCTCTAGATCAATTATTCTCTGAGCAGTGCATAGAGTGTTGGGCCTGGAGTCAGGAAGACTCATCTTCCTGAGTTCAAATCCGGCCTCATTTACTTACTAGCTGTGTGACCCTGGGCAAGTCACTTCACCCTATTAGCCTCAGTTTCCTCATCTGTAAAGTGAGCCATAGAAGGAAAGGGCAAAATACTCCAGTATCTTTACCAAGAAAACCCCTAAATGGTGTCACGAAGAGTTGGACGTGACTGAAAAACAAATGAACAACAAAAATGAACATACTGTATTTACTCATTTCCCACTACTTTTTATTTGCTATGAATATATTGTTTTCCCTCAGTAGAACATCAGCCCCCTTGAGGGTAGGGAGTTTTTTCCTTTTTGAATCCCTAGGGTCTTGCTTGATTCCTGGCACAGAATAGATGCTTAATCAATGTGGGTTAAATTGAAATGCCTTGAGCAGTCACTGGGGAGTTCAGATTAGAGAGTGTTTTTCCAATTTTGTAGATAAGAAAACTGAGGTTCATCAAGTCTAATGACTTGCCCAAGGTCCCACAGCTACAGCCCAGCCTTTCTGAAAGGTGCCGAGGCCAGTGAACCCTGTTTCATTCTCTTCCTGCTGTTACCCAGGAGTCACTGGCACAGATTTCCTCATGGCAGGTAATGAACCTGAAAAGCACACACTTGTTTCCAACCATCCATCAAATCCCACTTCTGGAATCAGCCCCATCTGGGGGAGATGCACATGTTGTGACACAATCCAATAAAAAATAAATGAAGGAAATGGCTTTATTTCTGACTTCATCCATCTCTTGTTTGAACAGCAAATACACTAGTTGAAGTTTATACACAGCCTGTCAGAAAACTCATTCTCCTGTGAAATATGCTTATGGTTAGCTTTGATGTGAAGCATTCCTGCTTGTTTTCAACAGGTTTGGAGAGGAGAGAGGAAAGAGAGAGGAGAGAGGGAGAAAGAGAGAGAGAGAGACGGACAGACAGACAGACAGATAGACAGAGAGACAGAGACGGACAGACAGACAGACAGATAGACAGAGAGACAGAGACAGAGACAGAGACAGTAAGGGAGAGAGGAAAAGAAAGGAAGGAAGGAGACAGAGAGACAGTGAAAGGGGGTTGGGAAGGGAAAGCATTCTCCAGGACTGTTTCACAGAATCCCAGAACCTCAGCCAAGGAAAAGATCCCAAAGGCAATCTAGTCCAATTGGTAACTGACCAAAAATTATCCTCTCCTCTCCACATCCCTAGCCTTTGCTTGAAGCCCTCTACGGAAGGAGGGGACCTCCTCTCATCTCTCCAGGAAGCCTATTTCACTTCCAGATAGTTCTAATCACTAGGAATTATTGCCCAACATGGACCCTACATTTTTCTCCATGCAACTTTCACCCCTGCTGCCAATTCTGCCCTCTGAGGCTAAGCAAAGCAAGGGAAATTCTTAAAATTCCTGTCAAATATCTTCTTTTGTGGAGAGAGGGCCCCCAATATCATATTGGGGATGCTATTTTTAGTTAACAAAGCCTAGGCCCTAAGGCTATTTCAATCCAGAAAAGGGCCCTGGAGGTTCAGTTTCAATTTGGGGTCATATGGGTCTAGCCTCCAATAGGACAACTGCAAACTCACAGCCAGTAAGGTGCCCAATAACAGAATAGGACCATCCCTTCATGAATATTTATTGAACTGAATAGCCTTAATATCAGGGAAGAGTCAGATGGATTCAATAGAATCTCTTTCTAAACCCCCCAACAGCTCCATGAGTTTTATCTGTTTTCATTTCTTACTACCATCTTCTTTCTCTCTCTCGTCTCCTCTCCCCCTCTCCCCCTCCCTTTCCTTCTCTTCCTCCTCCTCTTCATTCTTCTTCTCTCTCCCTCTCCTCTCCCTCTCCTTTTCAACAAACATTTATTCAGTGCTTCCAGTATATGCCATGGAATGTGGATACAAAGAAAAGTATAAGAACAGTGCCTGCCCTTGAGAAACTCACAGTCTAACTGGGGAGACAACAAGCAAACGATGATATACCAACAAAATTAAAAACAGGATAAATTGGAGATAATAATCAGAGGGAATGTACCAACGTTAAGGGAAAATGCGGAAAGGCTTCTTATAGAGTGTGGAAGGTCATGTGGGACTTGGGAGGAAGCCAGGACACACACATGAGGAGGGAGAACATTCCAGGGAAAATGCCTAGAGCCTACAGATGGAGTGTCTTGTGTGAGGAACAGAAAGGAAGACCATGCCGTGGCATCACATCACAACCTGATGCCTTCCCATCTTTCTGGTCTTTTCAAATGTATTCTCAGCTCTACCCCGAGCTAGCTGTACCACCTGGAAGAAGTGACTCAGCATCTTTGAACCTCGCTAACCTCATCTGTAAACGGAGAGGGCTGCCCCTTCCAACCCTCAAGCCAGGACTTTGGTTAGGTCACTTAGTTACTAGATAGCCTACGTGGCAGACTAAAGAAAGTATTGAACTTTGAATCAGGAAGACTCAAATTCAAATCCTGTCTCAGACACTAGCAGCGATGTCCCTGGCAAGTCCCTCAGCTCCTCTGTGCCTCAGTATCCTCATCTGTAAAATGAAAAGGTTGGGCTTGAGGGCCTCTAAAGTCCCATCCACGAGTCTGTGATTCTGTGATCCAGGGTTAGTGGAACTACAGCACACTGCCTTCCCTCCTACCCCATCAATGCTTCACCGATACCGCGTCTGACCCGTAACTTTAACCAGGTAAAGGTTCCCCAGGGCTGGGCTTTGATTCTGATGAGCATTTTGTTGAGAGAAGCAAGTCGAGTTCCTCAAAGTCCCAGTTCCCGGGACCTTCACTTAAAGACAGCAGAAGCACTTGAAGGCCCACCTGCCTGCAAACTCCTTCCTCGTAGTATTCAGAGCACAGCATTATTGTGATAAATTCAGTCTTCTTTTCTTCCCTTAAAAGGATTAAGCACGGGTTCCCCGCAAAAGCACATGAGGCCTAGATATAATGCCTATATTGCTCCTGGGCGGAGTACCATTTGCAAATTCATGACAGATTTGTGATTTTGTGAGCAAAGAGAACTTTCGGTATGGAAACTCAGCTCCTCCTCCCAGCCCCCAATATGGATCTCTGCCGATCTGTCTATGATAGATTCTTTTAAAAGATAAATTCTGAAGACTTGCCTGAGGTACATAAAAGTTAAATGACTTGCCCAGGGTCACACAATCAGCATGTGTCAGAGGAAGGATTGTAACAAAGATATTCCTGACTCTGTGCCCATCACTCTATTCACCACACAAGCCTGTAATCATTACATTTTTAAATTGGTTACCTGGGCAAGACACTTAACATTCCAGTGTTCTAGGGAACTCTGAGACCGTAAGTTTCAGAACAGTTACTGGTTTTCACTTGTGGAAAGAGTCTCCACACTGGGAGTTCCCTTTGCCAGTGAAATCAGGAATGATTCTTCAACCATTTATATATATTTACACACACACACACACACACACACACACACACACTTATATAATTGTTCTCTCAGGAAACTGAGATTCTGATGGAGAAGTGACTTGAGAAAGGTCACATAGAAAATATCCAAGGTGAGACCTAAAGCCAAGTTTTCCTGTTTCCAAGATCAGCTCTTTATCCAGTGTTCCATGTTGCCTCTCATATATACTCAGATTAATATGTATTTATGGGGCACACATTATATTCTGAGGGTACATGAACCTTATGAGAGAGAACATTTTATTATGGTTTGGATTACAATTTGCATTAATGAGGAGAGTAGTCGCATGTTTGTCATTGTGGGTCCATTGAAATGATACAAAGTATAACCGTCTATGTGTACAAGAATGAAGGATGGAGGTAGAGGATAAGGAATAAAGGAGTAGAAGGTAGGGGGTGAGGAACAGGGACCAGACGTGATTTCACTGATATAAGGAATGACCAAATAAGGAAACTCCCTCCATCAATATAGTTTGGGATTTCATCTGAAACTTACACTTTTAGAGAGCTCCCAAGAGTACTGAAAGGTTGTGACTTGCTCAGGATCATATAGTCAGTATATTATCAGAGGCAAGATTTGAACCACGATCTTCCTGGTGCTTATGCCTCTCATACATGTGTATTTATATGTGTGTATGTGTGTGTGTGACAAATTAACAAATCTACCCCCATCCATAGCCTCATTCTCCTATGAGAGCTACCCTTTTCTTCGTTTCAGTTTCTTCCCTTCCAGTCACCAATGCATGCTGCCACAATCTTGACCTACAATTTGGAAAGAGGAATGCGGCAAATAGACAGAAGGGAAAGAAGACTCTTACAGGAAGACTCAGCATTTTAGCAAAACCCATTAACAAATCAGAAATGATAGCCCACTCAGAGAGGGATTCAGCCAGGCTACAGCCTTTTTGGGGGCAGAGGACTGAAGCCAGCCTCCCTCCCTTACATCCAACAGCCCAAATGATGGCATACTTAAGCCATTGCTAAAGACTCCACAACAGACCCAGTTGGAATGCTCCCTCCCCCCAGCCTTCGTCGGAAGTTTGTCTGTTCCTAGATAGCCTGTCACCTCCCAATCTGGCAAAGCCCATTAAGGCAGCAAGAGAAGGGACGCGGATTTGCCCACCTTTCTTTCTGGAGTCTCTCTTGGTGCTGGATTTAACAGCCACTTGCAGGTCTGTCTCCGTTGACATCCTATTATATCCTTAGGCCTCTTCACACAGATCCAGTGTCTTGGGCAGGCTCATTGAGAATTCCTCTCCCAGAGAACGGCTTCTCCCTTCAGATACTATGCCCACCAACAGTACATCTCACTCACTCCACTCGAGTGCTGAAACACAAAACAAACATCACGATCTTAATGGTCAGGTAGTTAAAGCAAATCGGGGGAAGAGAAAACAAGTCATTGGCAAAGGAAGCCTCATTCTCTCCCACTATCCTTCTTAAGGTAATAGGTGGGGGTCATACAAGGCAAGAGAGGCAAGTATCGTTCAGTAAATTCAGCATGGGAAAGGCCAGACTGAGATCAAAGTCCTAAGTATGAGGCTGGGCAAGATGGTGCTGGGAGCCTGATGTTTCTTTTCCAATTTGCTAATTCTAGCCTCTTTTGACTACCTGATGACAACACCAAATTATATGCCAGGAATGACTCTGGAACCAAATCATGGAGGACTCTTCCAAGGGGAAGGCATCCATCAGAAAAGCTAGATCAGTGTCCTGGTAGCCAAGAGGGGCTGCTGAGAAGTGTCCTGTGGCGATTCCTTCACTGGAGATCAGAGGGGCTATGGAGCTGACATATAATTTGGTTTGAAGGTTGGGTGACAAATGTGAACTATATAAAACTTTCCAGCAAGCCAATTTGTGGTGGTCAGTTTTGGAGGGAATGTTGTGGGAATCTAGCTAGATGGGAAGGCAGGAATATGAAGTAGAGATCAAGAGAAGGGGGGATGGAGAGAGGAAGAGGGAGGAAGGGAGGAGGGAGGAAATAAGAATAAGGGAGGGAAGACAAAGGAACAGAGAAAAGGAAAGGAAAGGAAAGAGAGACAGAGAAAGGGAAAGGAGAAGGAATAATCAAGACAGGAGAGTAAAGATTAGAGGGCAAGAGGAGAGGAGGGAAGGAGAGACACAAAGACAGAAGGGGGGATGGGGAGAGAGAAGGTGAGGGAAAGAAGAAAGGAAGGGAAAGAAAGAAAGAGAAATAAAGAAGGAAAGAAAATGAGAGAGAGAGAGAGAGAGAGAGAGAGAGCAGGAGAGGAATAAATACATACAAATATAGACTAGAATTTATTGGTTGAGTGTTGCTGTCAGGAAGCCTAACCATATCTGCCCATGGAGGAAGTGAAAAAGACCACTATTAGTTCTAGGAGCTCAGGGGTAGGATGATAACAATAATTTATACTTAGTAGCAGTTTAAAGTCTGCCAAGCACTTCCCCCATGGAAGCTCTCAGAAGTAGTTAGTAAAAGTTGTATGCCCATTTCACAGATGAAGTCATCAAGGTTCAGAGAAGTGACCTGCCCACAGTCCCATAGCCTGGAAGCCTGAATTCAAAACCAAGCCTCCTGGTTCCAATTCCAGTGTTTACACACCTAAGCCACGCTGCCTCTGAACTGCCCACATGGGTCGAAAGCCAGAACTGTAACCTCACGTCCTCTCTGGCCATCTGTAATTCCTATAACCATAACAGCTCCTGATTCTATATTGCTCGAAAGGAGCAAATCCCACTCATGAAGCACGTTCTTCATGATTACTCTGAGGGAAGTGCTATAGATAAAGAAACTGAGACTGAGAGAAAGTAAATGACTCCTCTATGGTGACACTAAGAGGAAGCATTTGGAGCCAGAATCCAAACCAATTACAGAATCACAGGTCACAGACCTAGAGTCTGAAGGGCCTTTCGAGTCCATCTGGTTGAATATATCTTTTTAGAGACAAGGAAACAGAGGTCTGAGGTCATTATGTAAGTACCCAGCATCACAGGATTTGAACCCAACTCCAACCACTCCAACACCAGTGTTCTTTGCCCCACCGCAGCCTGTCTCTCTCTCTCCACCCCAATTCTAGTCTTTCTACCATGTCAGGACCCTCAGTCTGCCAGGTCCCAGAGATGATGGGCAATCACAGCAAGGCAAAGGGGATAGGTAAGGAGAAGAAGCAAGGGGGCCAGGGAACACTTGAACAACATGAAGGCTGATGTTTATGCTAATGAAAGCTCAAAGGGACCTACATTTAAAGGTAAACTGATTTAACAGTGATAACTATCATGACTATGATTATGCTTTTGTAGACCTGAAAATCTGGCAACAAGTAAGAAGAAAGAGAAAGAATGAAAAGAAGGAAGCATCCCCCAGCCTCTCTTAATTCTATTGCCTTCCTTCCCTTAATTATCTCCTATTTATTCTGTATATAGCTTGTTGTTATATATGTGTTATCTTCCCCATTAGATTGAAAGCTCTTGAGGGCAGGGGCTGTCTTTTGCCTCTTTTTATATTCTCAGAGATTAGCACAGTGCCTTGTACAAATTAGGGGATAAATAAACCTATAATTGATTGATGATTAAAATCAGAATAATACTAGTGCCTACCTCCCAGGGTTGTAGTGAAGATCTAATGAGATAATATTTGTTAAGAGTTTAGTATGGTACTTGGGATATATTAAGCACTTAATATAACCAACCTCCCTCCACTTCCTTCCTTCCTTCCTTTTTTCCTTCTTCCTTTCCTTCTTCCCTCCCCTCCCTCCCTCCCTCCCTCCCTCCCTCCCTTCCTTCCTTCCCTTATTTCCTTCTTTCCTCACTTTGCTGTCATTGATGAATTTAAGTCACCTCTCTGAAATACACACCTCCCATTCTACATAAAAGTATTTCTATTTAAGAGCCTCAAAAATGACTTATGAATTTCAAGAATAAGAAGATAACCTACATATACATACATGTATGTACATATGTATGTATGTACAGTGAAGTCTCCTTGGTCCCTAATAAAGAAGGAAACAAGCCATGAGAGCTTAGCAAGATAATGCCATTGCCTAGACCACAGTCCTGTCTTGATGTCTTAAGAAGTCAAGAAGCCTGGGCCAAGTCTGAGATGGAACCTCAAATTATTTCAGAAATACATTTATCTGTAATTAGGCAGAATCAAGTCCACCACAACTTGGAACAATGTGACAATTAAAATCACTTTTTCTCTCCCCATCCCTTGCAGGAGAAGCTGTGAAATTCTATCAGAGAAATTCAGACTCTTCCCGAATTTTGAAAAGCTTCAATAATGTTTCTTGGAGCCATGCAATCTCTGGTAATTTAATATTCCTGAAGTGTGTCAGGTTTTTTATAATGAGCTGTTCACATCGAGATGTACACTACAGACACTCTGGCTGTCTGGGGTGAGAGCTGAGCAATGCAGAAACCTTGGCTTGCAGAGGACAGAATTCAACCCCCAACAATGAATAAGCCAGGAAGAAAAAGGAGCACAAAGATCATGGGGTCTGGAACAGAAGGAGAACACACAAACACACACACACACACACACACATACATACACACACTCATTCACCTACAGTAATACATAGGCACACAAATATATAATGTATATAATATCATACATATAAAATATGTAATATCATAAAATGTTGTGGCCAAAAGGAACCTCAGAAATCCTTTAGTGGGAAGGTTCTTAACCTCGAGGTCCTAAACTTGTTTTTAGTTTTGATAACTGTATTTCCATATATAATTTTTTCCCGAATTAGATATATTTTATTTGATGCATTTAAAGACACAATTCTGAGAAGCAGTTCCTGGGCTTCCTCAGTCTGGCAAATGAGTCTTTCCCCTCCAGATCCAGAGTTCCTTTCACTTGGTCATTTATTTTCTTGCTTTCTTTCCCCTCTTCCTCTTCCCTCTTTCTTTTCTCTCCTCTCTCCCCTTCTCCTCTCTGTCTGGCTCTGTCTCTCTGTTTCTATCTCCCTCTGTCTGTGTTTCTGTCTTTGTTTCTCTGTTTCTGTCTGTTTTTCTCTCTGTCTCTCCTCTTTCTGTTTATTTCTGCCTTTGTCTCTGTTTTTATCTCTCTTTTTCTTTTTCTCTGTTTCTGTCTTTCTCCATTTTTCTATCTCTATGTCTCTGCTTCTCTGTATCTCTCTTTCTCGGTCTCTGTCTGTCTCTCTGCCTATTTCTGTGTTTTTGCCTCTATCTTTATTTCTGTTTTTCTCTCTGTCTCTCTGTTCTGTCTCTGATTCTTTCTCGACATTTCTTTCTCCATTTCTCTGTGTCTCGGTCTCTCTGCTTGTCCGTCTCTGAATGTGATTTGTCTGTTTTTCTCTATATCCATTTGTTCTCTCTCTGTCTCTCTCTCTCTCTCTCTCTCTCTCTCTCTCTCTCACACACACACACACACACACACACACACACACACATATACATACACACACTCTTGCAGATAGTAAGATGAGAAAGATAGCTAGCATACCAGATGACAGTATTGGGATCAAAGATGACCTCAACAGATTGAAATGTTGAGCTGAAGCTAATGATATAGAATTAAACAGGAATAAATGTCAAGTCCCACACTTGGGCTCAAATATTCAAGTTCATGAGTATAAAATGGAAGGAATGTGATTTTTAAAAAAGGAAGAGAAAGAAAAGAAATTCTCATGACAAAAGAGCTGTGGGTTCCAGTGGCCTGCAATGGTGTAACAAGGCACCCAAAGAGCTACGGTCACCTTGGGTCAAAGCAACCCAAGTCTAGTATCTGGGACAATGGAAGTTTACGTGTCATTGGCCTCTGTCAGACCTCCTTTGTAGTGTTATATCCAACTTTGGATGACACATTTTAGGAAGTCCACTGACAAGTTGGGACAATCATGTTGAGGAAGAGCCTGGGCGTCATGTCTTGGGAAAGTTATTTCTCTCAAAGCCTCTCCTCAAAGGCTTTGTCCAAAGATCAAATGAAGTTGTACTGAAAGTATTTTGCACATTCCCCTGAGCAGATATAGTGAAAAATCTTAAGAAAGTAGAGAATAGCAAAGATGGAGCCTAAATGCACAAGGAGACAATAAGAAACATCATAGCACAATCAAAAGGCAGGAAAGCTGAAGAAATGCTTGAGGAATCTACAAACCAAAGAACTGACCTTGAAGATAGTGCCAGAAACACTACTGGAAAACCATTGGCCTCTTAGAAACAAATAAACATGATGGAACCAAGAGCCAAAATGTCATGTCAGGATAACATTCATAGGCAATAGGGTTGTCGTCATTCTTATAGTTTCCAGCAACAGCTTCCTTAAATACTACAGCTAAATACTAATCCTCCATACATTGGAAATGATGGGACAGTTACAGGAAAGGTGAAATCACGGATGCTTTTGCTCTATCCAAAGTTCTGCTAGATTCACCTAAGCCTCAAATCTGTAGAGCATCTCAGGGTAATCTCCCACACACTGTTCAAATCATCACCAAGGATACCCCTAGACCTAGCAGTACCCCATCCTCTCTGTAATAGACAAAGATCATGCAGAAGAAATTGATGCCCACAGAACTGAAATAACTGCCTCAAAATCACAAATCTAGTTAATGTCAAAGTCAGAACTTGAACCCAGATCTTGGGATTCCAAGTCCAGCACTACACTATTTCCAACCACCATCTTCAAGAAAGCCCTTTGAAAAATATGAAGGGAACTCCAGACAAATGTAGGGTCCTGTCATTATTCTAATATTTATCAAGCTCCAACAAGACAATGGGGGTGGGAATAAGATGTTACTTTAATCAAATCAAATACACCAAAAATTGTAAGCTGGGCTTAGTAATATTAGAGGAATTTATTACACAGTGATTGGGCATCCTTACCAACATTTCATTTAGCTAATGGATAACACTGTTTCATTAAATGTTTATAGCTCAATGATATTTCATTACAGTGATCCTTTTTGTCCCTGGACCCAGTAGGGAAGCTTAGTACAAACAAAAAAAGCAACATCTAAATCAACCCCATCCTTTCCTGGATCATCTTCTCTTACTTTTTTGTTTTATGTCAGGGACCTGTGATTTCATCTCAGGGAACTCATTCACCAATGTACATCATAATCTTTCTCTCTCTTCCTTCCTTCCTTCCTTCCTTCCTTCCTTCCTTCCTTCCTTCCTTCCTTCCTTCCTTCCTTCCTTCTCTTCCTTTCTCCCACCCTCTCTCCTTCCTTCCGTCCCTCCCTCTCTCTTTCCTTCCTTCCCTCCCTCTTCCCTTCCCTTCTTTCCTTCCTTCCTTCCTTCCTTCCTTCCTTCCTTCCTTCCTTCCTTCCTTCCTTCCTTCCTTCCTTCCTTCCTTCCTTCCTTCCAGACCTGTGATTTCATTAATTTGAGTAGCTACTGGTACTCCCCAAGACAGAGTGGCATCCACTCTGCAGTATATAGGGCACAAAAGAGTCAGGTAATCTGTCCAGGGTCACACAACCAGTATGTGAGATCTTAACCTTTCCATCATCTGAAGTCCTCGAGAGATAGATGCTGAGGCAAAGAAAGATTAAGTGATTTACCCATTATTCTTGGTATTATAAATTATTATTCATAACATCCCTAATTTCTTTTATTGTAAAGTGTATAAAGCATTCTGCTGACAACAACCCTCTATAGATTTCCTCCCTATATTCTCTTAATATCACGAGGATACCAGGGGAGCACAGGCTGTCTACTGGACATCCCTCACTCCTGCTCTCCCTACATTATCTACACTAGCCTCTCAAGTTGGCACAAGTCCTGTTCTTTACAGCTAAGTCCTTGAAAAAAATGTTAGTCGAGCTAGGTTGACATTAATTACTTTTAGGGGTATCCCTTATATTAGGGCAGCTAGGTGATGCAGTGGGATAGAGCACCAGGCCTGGAGACAGTAAAACTTGACTTCAAATCTGGTCTCAGACACTTCCTAGCTATGTGACCCCGAGCAAGTCACTTCACCCTGTTTGCCTCAGTTTCCTCAACTGTAAAACGAGCTGGAGAAGGAAATGGCAAACCACTTCAGTATCTCTGCCAAGAAAACTTCAAATGGGGTCACAAAGAGTTAGATGTGACTGATCAACAACAACAAAAAAAATCCCTCATATGTGCTCTTTGTAGAAAAAGAAATATTGTGGAAGGAAGGAGATCTGGACCTGTGACACTCCTGATGTGGGGAGCTTCCAATGCAGAAACTCCTTTGTAGGGGTTTCATGAAAAGCAGTACCTGCATACTTTTTATGTGGAAAAAATCAAACACACATATACCCCACATACTATAATAATCAAAATGAGGCTAGATATCTATGTCAAATTATGGAGATGGTGCAAAGAATGAGGATGGGGGTATTATTATTTTTTTTTAAAGAAAATGGGGGTATAAGGAAACCTGGCTTCCTGTGAGAGCTGTCAGTTACCCTGGTGCTAGATTTCTGCCCTTTGTGAGCAAACGTGATTTTAGAGAGTGGCCTGGGGCACTGACAGAGCCTGAGGGTCCTTAGAGTCCAATGGATCCATCTCCCTCATTTTACAGGTGAGCAAATTGGGGTGAAGAGACAGAATGGCAACAGCTAATACTGAGAGCAGTAGCAGTTGAACATGGGTTTTCCTGATGCATTTTCCTCTAGTAACCACACCATGTAGCCTCTCAAAGAAAACAATGAAAACGATGTTTCCAGATGTTTTTGTAACATTTTAATGTGACACTTTCCAGCGATACCTTGATGGATACTCACAACAACAATGTGGTTTGAGAAGCTGTTCATGACCATTTTACTGATGAGGAAACTGAGGATCATGCAAGTAAAGAGACTTTCCTGGGAGCTCAAAGCTGCTTTGAACATCTTCGAGCCATGATGCTGTAAGATGTCATTGTTCATTTCGTATTCCTTCCAGATACTTTCAAGGGCCAGTACCCTTCCCTTCTAAACTACCTTGTTTTGTATACACTTATATGTTTAAGGTGTTTCCCTCATAGAGCATAAGCCCCTTGAGGTCAGGGACTATTTCCCTTTTGCTATTGTGTTCTTTGTGGCTGTC
The DNA here is from genome assembly GCF_900497805.2 of Vombatus ursinus. Classification (NCBI taxonomy): domain Eukaryota; kingdom Metazoa; phylum Chordata; class Mammalia; order Diprotodontia; family Vombatidae; genus Vombatus; species Vombatus ursinus. The sequence continues at coordinate 4,004,176 of NW_020949602.1, forward strand.
ACAGCTCATGGACAGGGAAAGGGACTGGACCTGTGATTCCATGGGTATAGGAAGCTTCCAGATGAGGAAAACCCCTCTATAAATGGGCTCTGCAACAGAAAGAATTTTAGGGAGTGCCTGAGGGCACTGAGAGGTTAAGTGACTTGGTCAAGGTGACATAGCCAATGAGAGTCAGAGTTGAGAAATGAGCCCAGGCCTTCTGAAAGTTCTTTAGCTACTATATCATGCTGCCTCTTACCCTTCACACAGTAGGTGCTTAATAAATGCTTTCTGATCTATTTATTGATTGTGAGCAGTGAGGCAAAAAGTCTGAGATAGAGTGAAATCAGGGTCACCCCATACTCCTGCCCCACCACCCTGTTCTCTCTGGTCTATGCCCCTTCTGGAATGTGTTTGAGTAATCCTCAGTGTCAGCCAGTCCTTTGGGAACCATGGGAAGGAAAGGCAGGGATTTAATGAGGCTCTCCCAGGGAATGGAATCTCAAATAAACAAATGCCTTATTTGGCAGCTTCCCCCTGCTGATTTCCCTGTGAATATACAGGCATTATTTACTCTCTTCCTCCAAGTGGCATTTCATTATCTTCAAAGTTAACCACGTAGAAGTGAGGAATTGTGTCCAAACATCTGTAAACGGTGAGTTGAACAGTAGTTCACCAGTTATAATAATGATAACTTACATGTCTACAGCCCTTCATGGTTTAAAAAGCCCTTTGCATAATAATAATTCACATTTCTATGGTATTCTGTTTTCCAAAGTGCTCTTCTCCCAACAACTCTGAAAGGAAGTGAGTGCATGTGTGATTTCTTCATTTTACAGATAAAGAAACTGAGACTTAGAGAGAGGAAGAAACTTACAAGCTATGTGATCATAGGTAAGTGTCAGAGTCTCATTCGAACTTGGGTTTTACAACTCTGAGATGATCTTCTAATACTTTCTCAAGGACAAAGGCAGCTGGTGGGTCAGAGGATAGAGTGCTTGGCTGAGAGACAGGAAGACCTGAGTTCCAATCTGCACTCAGACACTTATTTGGCTATGTGACCTGGGGCAAGCCATTTAACCTTTGAAACTGAGTTTGTCTCATTTTCTTTATCTGTAAAATGGCGAAAATAATGGCACTTACTCCCACGGTTATTGTGAGGATTAAATGAGATAATAATCATAAAGCACTTAATGTAGTAAGTGCTATATGAAGTTGTTATTATTAATCAGTCCCTACTGACTGCTAGTGTCCTTTCCTGCCAAATACCTAGCATTCATTTTACACAGTATGCACATATACACACACATAGCCATAAACACATGTAGATAGCACATAAGCGTAAATACATACCTGTGTATGTGTATATACATATGACTACATATTGATGTGTGGGCTATACATATACATGTATATACACATGTACGCATGCATATATACATGTATACATGTATGTGCCTTGTGTACATGTGCATACCTGTGTGTATTTGTGTGTGTGTGTGTGTGTCCACACATACTACTCAATTCACCATTTACATACATTTGTTTGGACATAATTCCTCACTTCTATATGGTTAACTTTGAAGATAATGAAATGCCACTTGGAGGCAAAGAGTGAATAATGCCTGTGTATTTGCAGGGAAATCAGCAGGTGAAGCTGTCAAGGTATTTGTTTATTTGAGATTCCATTCAGTGCGATGCACTCATATATGCATATACCTACACAGGGTGTGTGTGTGTGTGTGTGTGTGTGTGTGTCTCTGTATGTGTGTGTATACATGTTGCCTCCCTCTTCCTCCTTAAAATGTTGATTCTAATGGAAGAGATGCAAATGATTACATACAAAGCAGATATATAGGGAGGCTAAACTGAAAATATTCTTTGAGGGAAAGCACTCGTATTGGTTAATTGATTGATCAGTAACGCCAGTAACTACCACATCACAGAGTCACCATTCCCAAGTTCCAGCTGAAAGAGCTCAGGCCTTGAGATCAGAAGATGTGAGTCAAAACCCAAGCTGCTGCTTACTCCCTATGGAACTTTGGAAAGATTTCTCCCTTCTCTAGACACCAATGGCCTCATTTGTAAACTGTGAACCCAGAGGACCTCTAGCTGATGTCCCTTCTACCTTTCAATTCTATCATCCAAATTCTCCCCTGATTCAAGTTCCAGGATACTTTCCAGCCTCACACATGGCCTGTCACTTGTTCCTTTCAATCATTTTAATCATGCAAATTCTGATATGCCCATTCTACAGAGGAACCTAAAAGAGGCAAAGCAATTTGGCCAAGATCGCAGAGGAGAGTCAGTTCAAGAAGCCAGGCCTTGTGCCTCCTAAGCTGGGTCTCTTCTCACCCAGTTGGGTCCCTCTGACTTCCTTTAGCCCTTCCCCCATGTAAGGGCATTAATCACTTGGTCAGAGCTTTGTTAGGCAGCTTTCCCAATGTGGCCATATTCAAAGGATCATCATCTGGCTCAGATCAGCAGTCAGATTTTTCTTCCCCACCATGGCTTTTCTGGTCTCTTCTAATCTTAGGCACAGTTAAGAAGCTCACATCTCGTAACTCAGGAAGGGACTCTAGCAAGTATCTCATTGGTGTCCTATTTTCTCTGAGCAGCCCTAACTCAAGCCAGTTTTATTTCCGATGTAGAATTTTATCACTCTTTTTTTTTAAAGGAACCCCACCTCATCATCTTTTACGTCTGTCATAATTTGTAATGAAAACGAAGCTCCATCTTAATTATAGTAATATGTGAAACACATACTTCTGATTTCCTTCATAAAAAGAAACATGCTACCCACCATGAACCCATCCAATTTCCACAATTATGACCTTGATGGAGGGTATATGCACCGGTGATAATGATAACACAGTTTCCTTCATAAAGGAAGATGGTGCCTCTAAACCATGCTCAGTAAGGCACTGTATACTTTCTCCTTCTCTATCCTGGAAAAAAAAATCTGTCTGGAGTGAACCACCAAGATGGCCTCCTTCCTCTTGGGAACCAAGGGCATGTGCCTGCAAATGGGGTGGCTAAGATTGGAAGGACAGAGGTCTACAAGGAGTGTTTAGAATGGAGGCCAGAGATATACATGAATGAATGAATGAATGAATGAATGTTGTTCAGTCATTCAGTAATGTCTGACTCTTTGTGACCCCATGGACCATAGCACACCACACCCTTCAATCCTACACTACCTCCCAAAGCCTGTCCAATTTCATGTTGGTTGTTTCCATGATACTATCGATCTCATCCTCCACCTTTCTTTTGCCCTCAATGCTTCCCAACATCAGGGTCTTTTCCAAGAATTATTGAATGAATGAATGAAAATCTGCATATTTTAAGTAATTTTCTGTGTGCAAAGGATTGTGCTAAATGCTGGGGATAGAAATAGAAAAACATAATTTCTATTCTCAGGTAGCTTACATTCTAAGAGGGGAAGATATTTGTTCAGGAAGCTTGCAGGGGTAGTTAAGGGTGAGGTCAGCCAGTCTCCAGGCTCCTGAGGACAAAGGGCACCCTAGAGAAGGAGGGCATAAGGACAACTTATTTGAAATAATAACAGGTGTTTAATAAAGTCTAATAATCATTAACATACACATAGCACTTTATGGTTTGCAAACTTTTTTACATGATCCACTCAATGCCCCTGGGACAAAGGTGTTCTCATTGTCCTCATTTGAGTAAACCAAGGTTGAGCAGGTGCCCCAACTTGCCCAAGATCACCCAGGCAGCAATTGTGTGAGGCAGGATTCGAACACAGGACTTCCTGACTCCCAGTCCAATTCCCCACAAGGTGTCTAGGTGTCTCTTCAAGGTCGAGCACAGAGTCTGTGACCTCAGAGTAGGTGTTTCCTACATGTTTGTTACTTAACCAGTTGATTTCTAGATGACTTTAAGATAAGTGAAATACCGTTCTCACAACAACTCCATTGGGCAGATGGTGCAAGTGTTGATATCTTTCTGGTAAGCCACACACTGGTCATGATAGTCTCTGCTCCCAAGCAACTTAGAGTCTAGTTGGAGAGACAAGGCCACAACGTGAAGACCTACATACAAATTTGAATGTGGAGTTCAAGAAAAAAAATCCAAAGATAACTAAAGGAAAAATAGATAAAGATCATCCTGACTGATTTAAGAACTTAACCAAGGGACTAGAAGGCGAGATACAGGAAGGTTTCATAGAGAAGGAGCTGTTTGACCCTAACGTTGAAAGATTTGCTAGGACGGACAGAGAGGAAGGGGAGGACCCTATTAGCAAAAGGTCAGAGGTGAGACAGTTACTTAGAGAACCACGAGAGGGCTAGCCTGGTAGGAGTGGAAGACTCCTGTGGAGAAGCAGTGGGAGAGAAGACCACATAGACATCAGAGGAGCACAAGTTCAGAGCCAGAAAGGACCCTTGAACCTGTAGAGTCTAATTTTTTAATTTTACAGGCAAGCAAACTGAGGCAAAGAGAGTTAGGTGATTTGTCCAGAGTCACTGAGTTAGTAGGTAACTGAGACAGAATTCAAACCTAGGTTTTCCTAACTCCAAATCCAATCCCCTATCCATAACACCACACTGTCTTGAGGGACGTCAGGGATGGATTGTGTAAGCTCTGGCATCTTGAGAGGGACCTTCCTGCCTGTCGATCCCATAATAACTTTTTATACTGAGGACAATATATTTTATTCTGTGAGGTGGATAGCAAAGCTATTATCTTCATTTTACAGATGAGGAAACTGAGGCTCAGATAGTACAAAAAGCTTCCCTAAAGACATTAAAAAAAAACAAGCAAGAGCTGGCATTTGATTGTCCAAGTCTTGTAAAGAAGCAGTATTTTGGACACTGGATTGGAAGTTGAAGGACATGGATTCAAGGTCTGGCCTTCTATTTCCTATCTGTGAGACCTTGGGCCAGACATTTACCTTCTCTGGACCTCAGCTTACTAATCTGTACAATGAGGGGTTAGATTAGACCCCTCTAAGGTCCCATCCAACTCTAAATTTGTGAACTTAGGAGATCACATATATATCACACAAGTCCATCATTCTTTCTAATATGTCACACTGCTTCACTTTCACTTTCTAGCTGTGGGACCTTGGGTAAGTCACTTAACTCTCAAAAGCCTCAATTTCCTCTTTTTCAAAACAAGGTTAACTTTAAGCATCTAATTCACAGGGTGGTTATGGGCTAATATGGAAAATGTTTAGAAACAATAAAAATAATATGTGATATGCAAATGTATAGAAATGTAATATATATAAGGCATATAAATAGTATATAAAATGTGTGTATATGTATATAGTATGTTATATATTCTCTGTATATACAGACATGTAGTATATAAGAGTGCTGCAGAATCAATACTTTTGAATTGGGGTACTAGAGAAGACTTTTGAGAGTCCCTTGGACAGCAAGGAGATCAAGTCAGTCAACATTTTAAGAAATTGATTCAGACTAGTAACTGGAAGGTCAAATACTGAGGCCGAGGTTTAAATACTCCAGCTACATAATGAGAAGTTGGGATTCATTGGAAAAGACCCTGATGTTGGGGAAAAATGGAAAGTAAAAGGAAAGAGGATGAGATGGATAGAGTCATAGAAGCAAAGTACATAAGGTTGGACAAACTGTGGGAAACAGTGGAGGATAGAAGGGCCTTGGGTGCTACGGCCCATGAAGTCACAAAGAGTAGGACATGACTGAACAATTAAATAGCAACAAAATAGCTTATAAGCACCTTAAATGGCTATACGATTGCCAGCTTTTGTTATTATCAATTGATTTAATTCTTTATTGTTCAATGTAGGCATTATTAAGTTATTATTAAATAAATATTTCTTTATTCTTGCTGTTGTTTATTCAAGTTTTCTTGAGGTCTGAACCGTGTTTGCCATGGTGATGTGCACATAGTGCACATAATTTCTTGCCTAGACTATTACAACAGTCTCCTCATTGTCCTCCCTGCCTCTAGCCTTTTCTCACAACAAGCCACCTTCCACACAGACGCCAAAGTGATTTCCCTAAAGAATGGCTCTGGCCAAGACACCCCCTTTCTCCAGAAGCTCCATTGGCCCCCTATTTCCTTGAAGAGAAAAGACAATGAATGCTCTCCACCTCCAGAGAGACAGCTAACAAACTCTGAGTATAAATAGAAGTATGTTTTCACTTGCTTTGATTTTCTTGCTTTTTTGTTTGCAACACAGTTAATATGGAAATACGTTTTGCATGACTTCACACATATAATTGATATCACATTGCTTGCCTTCTCAAAGGGTTGGAGAAAACCTGGAGGGAGGGAGAGAATTTGGAACTCATTTATTTTAAATGAATGTTAAAAAATAAATAAATAATACATTTAAAAAATATAAACTACACACTTCTTTTCTTGGTCCTTAGAGCCTTTCACAATTTGCTTCCAATACAATAAGCCTTCCCAAACTTACTGAACATTACTTCATGTATGCTTTGTTCCAAGCAAACTGGCCTACTTTCTCTTTTCCTTATCATTCTCTCTCTCCTCTCCTAGTATTTGCCTAGATTATCTCCCATCCCTGAAATAAATTCCCTCCTCATCTTCCCCTTTTAAAATCTCCAGCATTCATCAAGATTCAGCTTATACGTCGACCCCTATGCAAGGCCTTGTCTGCTTCTCCCAGTTGTTACCAATCCTCCATCCAATATTAGTACATATTTTATATTTCCATTTCTAGGTATATATTGTCTTCTCCCATTAGAAGAATATAAACTCCTTGAGAGTAAAGTTTATTTTTTTTTTCTGGTCTCTGCATCCCTTAGAATCTAAAACATAGCAGTTACTCAAGAAATAGTCATTGAATTAATGAATGACCAGGTGTTCAATAATTGTGTGTCTGATAGAAAAACCTGGAAAGATTTGCATGAACTGATGAATAGCAAAGTGAACAGAACCAGAACATTGTACATAGTAACAGCAACACAGTGCAATGAAGAACTGTGAATGACTTAGCTATTCTCAGCAATACAATGATCCAAGACAATGCCAAAGGACTAATGATGAAGCATGCTATCCACCTCCAGTGAAAGAACTGATTTTGTTTGAGTGCAGACTAAAGCACACTGTTTTTCATTTTCTTTCTTTCCTTTTTTTATTTGAGTCTTTTTGTACAAAATGACTAATATGAAAATATTTTACATACTTGCACATGTATAATCTATATCTGATTGCTTACCATCTCAGGAAGGGGGAAAGGGAGGGAGGGATAGAATTTAGAGCTTAAAACTTTAAATAAAAATGTTTTAAAAAAGAGAAAAACTATTCATCTGATAAATGAAGACAAAAACTTTTAGAAACACACACTTTTCCCACCTTTCAGCTTAAAAAAATCTACATTACACATCACAAGGATTTCTTCTCCTTTTTAAAAGGTACCAAGGGTTTCTTCCCACTGACTTTTTCAAGGAATTCACAACTTGTCACTTTCACCAAATAAATAAATAAAAAATAAAATGAAAACCCCAGATTCACCAAAGCTGCAGCTTTCACTTAGGTGTAAGAAAATATTTGTGAAATGTTTATAGCATCTCTCAACTTGATTCCTAATGGGCAAGTTTCAGACTATTCAGTCACCTCTTTTTACCCAAAGTCTCACCAGAGGGCTAAACAGAACACCATCAGCCCAATTGATTAGAGTGAACTCAATCCTCATTTTAAAACAGACTCTGTGGGTCAGCAAGAGCCTGACTAATAACCAGTAACATCAATTCTCAGCATGTGAGCGTGTAGGGTGTTCCATGGTGACTGTCTTTCTCAAAAGCCTCCAAGTCCTTTCTAGACACTTCCTCATTAATCCCTTCACCTCTCTCGTTAGACAGAGAGAGGTTACTTAGTGTGAGCACCATAAGGGACCTAAAGCCTACGGCCTAAACAATCTCACCTTCCTTTTCCCACACACCTGTGATTTTCTCTCAGGGCTAGAGGATAGCTGGCCTTGTCAGAATGCTCGACCTGGGAGAGGACAAGAGCCCAGAGAGCCCCTTAACAGGGCCCAGCACTGAGATTCTCATTCTCTTCACTTTGATTGTCGGTGATTCCAAGCTCAATGAGTCAATGGTGAGTTACGGTGACCACAAATGTGGAGCAATCAGGCTACATTAAGAGAGGGAAAGTCAGAAGACGAGGGAGGGGATAGTCACTCTGTCCTCTGCTCTGGTCAGACCTCATCTGAAGAATTGTGTTCACTTCTAGACATCACATATTAGGAAGGATATTGAATAATCTGGAGAGTGTGCTGAGGAAGCCAACCAGGTTCATGAATAAGGTAGCCCAGTAAAGGAACGGGTGATATTTTTCCTGAAGAGGAGAAAACGAAAGAAGGATGTGGTAGTTCTCCCCAGCTGGGTGAAGGGCTGTCCTGCAGATGTTCTGTTTGGTCCCAGGGGACAAAATTAGGAACATAAGTAAACTTGCCAAAGGTGCAGACTTAAGTTTGATGCCAAGCTCCTCGTATCTAGGAAGCGCTTAACAAAAATTTGTCAGTGGATTGAAGGAAAAAACTCCTGCCAATTAGAGTTATTTCAACATAGTATGGACCCTTGGGAAGGTAGTGGGCTCCCCAATATTAGAGGTCCTCCAAGGCTAGATAATCACTTGTCAGGTGTGATGGAGAGGGAGTTGTTGTATACATATAGGCTAGACTAGATGATTCCTGGGGTAACTGAGGTACCTGATTTCTTCTAACTGAAATTCTGAGAAATTCACTTGTAAAACTGTATTATACCTGCTTCATACTGTGACTGAACTGGGCCACGGGTCCAAGTCATTCTACCAACTGAATTAAACTTCTGATGAATGAATGAGTAAATGAAATAAATAAAAGAGGACTTTATATCCGAAATTGGCAGGACTGATTTCTGGCAAAGAGGGGAAACTATGGAGAGGGGTCATCAGCTCTAGAGGCATCATAGAACAAATGACCTAAGATGAAGGAAGTTCGAAAATTAAAAAGGGGAGAAGACTGGAGCTATATTTCTGTTCCATTTTGAGGAAAGTGCCCAGGTTAGCCCTTTGTTCATTCCTCTCTGGGCTCCACTCTTGACCCAATGGATTTTCTCCACCAAAGTAACTAGTACAGAGTTATTGTTGTTTGTCCTTTGTTCTCAAAGAGGACCATGGCATCAAGAAGGTGATGCCATGACTTGCAAGTGAATTAGATCCAAGCGGTGCAAAGTCACCAGCCTCACTTTCTCTTCCAGAGTCATCTGGGATATCCAGAGCAGAGTAATTTCTTAATAAAGGTCTGTTGCCTTCTCTGGACCTCAAAAAAAAAGTACCAGTTCTGATAGCAGAGAACTGAAGTTCAAATCTAGACTTGGTCACTTACAACTTCTATGACCTCTGGGAAATTTAACTTTCCCCAAAATGAAGGATTTGGCCTAGATGACCCATCTGCAATCCATATAGCATCTAGGACTGTAAGATTAGGACTATGCATTCCCTTCCAGCTCTAAATCCGAAATCCTGGACAGGATGCCTGAAACGCCAAGATGAAAGAAATACAAATGTTACAAAAAGATAGCTTTACATTGGTCACCAGGCCTGCTACAGGGGGCACAGCATTAGTCCATCCATGCAGTAGATTTCTAGGGGGTGGGCAGAAAGATGGCAGGTATGGGAATATGCCTCATGAAGCTCTAATGGACAGGTTGTTTCCCATTGATGCTCTTTGCTCATTCATTCAGTTCATGAAGGTCAGACAGATTAATGTAGATCTTAGGAGCTAAGTAAGGTCTGTTGCCAAAGGAAAAGCTAAGTATCCATAGCAATCAGGATGAGATGTGAAAGGAAAGAGATACCAGTAAATGGAAGATTATCAAATAGCAAGATGAGGTTGGTGAGAGGCCTCAAGATCAGGCAATACAAGGAACAGATGAATGGAGTGGGGATATCTAGCCTAGAGGAAAAAAAAAACAATGAGGCAATGTACACCATCTTCAAGGACCTGAAGGGTTGGGGAATGGAAGAAGGATCCAGGGTAGAAACAGAAACAATGGATGCAAGTTGCAGAGGGGCATATTTAGGCTTGATTAGGAGAAAAAAACAAACCAAAACAAAAACCTCCTGACAAGCAGAAGTTTCCAAAGGAGTTACCTCCATGCAGGATGGCACTGAAGTTCTTCAAGGAGAGATTGCATGACTGCCAAGAAAGCATTTTCTTCCAGCCTCCCCACAAGACAGTGTTTGTCCCATGTCATAGTTGAGGAAATTGTAGTCCAGAGGTCAAGAAACTGGCTCAAGATCCCACAGCTAGCAAGTGTCAAGAGACAGGATGTGAACTCGGCCAACTCTGAGTCCTGTGTTTGAATCATGACACCGCCCATTGATAGCAATAAACATCACCATGCTCAACCTCCATTACAACTTTAAAAGGGAAAAAGAACCCCTGAAAGTGAGAGACCCAGCGTAAGAAGGGTATACAGAATGGAGAGGGACAGGATCACCACCTTCACGATGGTAGAATGGTTTATGGGTCAGTCAGTCAACAAGCATTTGTTAAGGGTCTACTATGTGCCAGGCACTGTGCTAAGTGCTGGGGATACAAAGAAAAGCAAAACAACAACAATCACCAGTTCCTTCCATTCAAGGAGCTTTCAACAACTGCACATACAACTGTGTATACAAGAGCTACATAGAGGATAAATCTGAGATGGCTTCAGAGGGAAGGCTCCAAGGTTGAGGAGGGTTGGTACAGGGTTCCTGCCTAAGGTGGGATTTTGTCTGGGACTTGAAGGAAACCAGGGAAGCCAGGAGGTGAGGATGAGGAGGGAGAGAGTTCCAAACATAGAGGACAGCCAGTTAAAATGGTCAGAATCAGGAGATGGAGTGTGAGGTTCAAGGAACAACGAGGAAGCCGGTGTCTCTGGAATCATAGAGGATGTGTGGGGCTGGGACAGAAAGAAGGGGTTTAAGATGGAAGAAAACTGGAAAAGAAGATGGAGGGCTCAGGTAAGGAAGGGCAGGCTAAAGTTTTATGTGTGATCCTGGAGATGGTAGGAAGTCACTGGAGGAAAAGCGTGATGTAGTCAGACCTCCCTTAAGGAAGTTCAGTTTAACAGCCTTTAAGAGAAGGATGGATGGGAGTGGGGAGAGACTTTAGGCGGGGGGACGAACCAGAAGCTTAGTCCGGGTGTGAGGGGTTGAGGGCTTAAGCCAGGGTCACAGATCCTGTCAGAGGTCATGTTTGAAATCCTCTTCCAATTTTTAACATTCTGTGTCCCATCTCCTAACTTTCTGAATTCTAAACTCCCTTGTAGCTCAGATGCCCTACGTTATATGGTCGCACCTAGATCTGACATTCTAAAACAGTCTCCATAAGGAAGCTAGGTTAAAATAACTGAGAATCCAAGTCACTCTGGAAGGTGTACCACCCACAATCCAAAGCAGCCTTTCACAATGAAAATCAAATGCCAGTTTCAAACCCCAAATTCCATTTAATTTTAAATGGTCAATGTGATGAGGCATGACCTCCAGTTCCTCTGACGTCTTCTCCTTCATTATTTACTCTTCACATCAGAAATAACAACAAAAAAGCCAGCTGAAAAGAAACACGATACTTCTAATAGTGACAAAAAAAAATTGATTCCCATACCAGAAGCCCTCAGTATTATTCCTTTGGGTGAGTCACGCCTGTGTCAAAGCTTGAGAAAAGCACTTTCACATGCTTTCCAACTGGGCTACAATTCCTCTAAGGCCCAATTTTCTTGCTTATTGAAATGCTACCCCCTTCCTCTCCTGCCTCCAATAGAAACCAAGCTTTCATAGAAGGAGCATGCAATATGCATGCTAAAGAACATGGCATGTTTGAAGTCTTTTACCACACTGGCAAAGAAGGACACAGTTCAGATCCAATTCCACAAAATTTGGGATTGTAGAAGGACATTTTGGGCAAGCGCTTCCCCAGAGGTATAAAGGCAGACCTCTAGGAAATGGAACAGAGGGTAGTCATGGCTCTTTCTCGGGGCGTCAATTTCCCTCTCTGTAAAGTAAGATGTTTGGGAGAGATAATCTCTAACAGAGAAGTCCCATGTAGTTTTAAAATTCAAATTAATAACATTCTAGGTTCTGAGCCACTCCCTCCTGAGTTCTTACATTCTGTATTCTAACATTCTCTGCCCTAAAGTCTCTCCTGGTTCTTACATCCTTTCCTCTAAGGTCCCTTTCAGCTCTGACATTCTATGTTCTAAGTACCTTTTCAACACTAATATTTGATATTCTAGAGTCCCTTCCAGATCTGACATTCTATAGTCGATTAAAAGACTGTATTGGGCAGCTAGGCAGTGCAGTAGATAGAGCACTGGCATTGGAGTCAGGAGGACCTGAGTTCAAATCCAGCCTCAGACACATAACACTCACTAACTGTGTGACTCTGTTCAAGACACTTAACCCCAATTGCCTCATCAAAAAAAAAAAAAGGCTGTATGACCTCGGTAGACTTGATGTCTGCTTCTGGAAAGGATGAAAATGGTGCAGTGGATAGAGTTGGACACAATTGAAAAAAATGATTGAATAATTCCCAGGGTGTTAAACTCAGAGTTTTTAGATAGCAAAGGGTATCCCCTAAGCCTTCATGTGGCTTATGACAAGTATTTGTATCCCTGACACATATGAGGCACCTATGATTGTTGAAATGAATTAATGTCTACTATTTTTTATGGTATTCTAACATTCTAACATTAAGATCACTCTTAAGATCTAAGAGTCACTTACAAACTCTGACATCCTAAGTTCTACTGTATAATATCCTGTGTTCTAAGGTCCTTTCCAATCTATATTTACTTCTAACATTATATGTTCCAAGATATCTCTCAGGTCCAATAGTCTATGTTCTAAGATCCTTTTCAGAGCTAATGTTCAACGTTTGTAGGCTCCTTCTAGCTCTGCTCTAAGGTGCCTCCAAGGACTTACATCCCATGTTCCAGCTCTGACATTCTACTGTAAAATTCACCTCAAAATTCAGCCTCCAAAATCAACCAAAACCCAACAACCCATGGAAATTAATTTCAAGCATTATTTTAGTAGACAACGACAAGAAACAAAGTTATGTTACCCACCTAGGGAAGTCGACAAAGTCTTTGACAGCCAGCAAAGCCTGCACACCTCTCACGAATGGGAGAGGCCTTACAAAGAAGGAAGGACAAAGTACACAGCAGGGATCGTAATTATGTCTGGAATGTACGCCCTCCTTACCATCAGCCTCTCAGAATCACCAGATGGTTTAAGAGAACTACTCAGGTGCTACCTCCTACAAGAGGCCTGTCCTTAATCTCTTCTGTAGCTGGTGTGTTCTCTCTCCCCCTCCCCTCCCCTTCTTTCCCCTTCCCCCCTCTCCTTTTCATTCTTTCCCTCTCAGTCTCTCACATTCTTTCATTTTCCTATCTTCTCTCATTTTCTCCTTCTATCTCCCGCATTCTCCTCCCTCTCCTCTCTTTTCTCTCCCCATCTTTCCTCACTTTCCAATAGAATATATAATAGTACACCCTACTACCATTATAAACCTTACAATTTATATCCTCTCAGGGTCAGCAATGTAGCAGAGAGAGACACACAACTCAAGGCGGCAAGCCTTCATTAAGCACCAACTCTTTGTCCTGGGGCATTGTAGCTGCAGCTAGGTGCTACAGTGGATAGAAAGATCTGGGCTTGGAATCAGGAAGCCCCGAGTTCAAATCCATACTCAGACACTTACTAGCTCTGTGACTCTAGGCAAGTCACTTAATCTGTTTGCCTCAGTTTCTTCGCCTGTAAAAAATGGATAATAATAGTACCTACCTCCCAGGGTTATTGTGAGGACCAAATGAGATAACAGTGACTGGCACATAGTAGGTGCCATATGCATGCTAGCTGTTGTTGTTGTTATTATTGCTCAACACTATTAGCTGTAGGAGTGAAATCCCTGAGATCTTTGAAGGAACCAACTTGTTCTGCAGGGAAGGCAGTGCACATCCTGGTCCAGTGGAAAGAAGGCTGTATTTTGAGTTAGGTTGGGAGTTGTTGACTTTCCCACTTGAACTGACTGTGTAACCTGGAACAGGTCACTTTCATTGTGAGGACCTCATTCTCCTCATATGTCAAAACAAAGATAATTGTATCTATTGTTGACTTACAGCAAGAAGAGTCAATAAAGAACATCTCATCCAATCCACTCAATTTATAGGTGAGGAGACTGGAAGCTCAAAGCACCATCTTCTTCACAAAATCTTTCCCAATTCTCCCAGCTGCAAGTACCTCTCTACTAAAATTACTTTGAATTTATACTGTATATATTTTGCACATGGTATGCATATTGCTTCCTCTGATAGAATGTAAGCTTTCTGAGGGTAGGGACTATTTCATCTTGATCTTCATATTCTCAGCACCAAGAATTGTACTGGCCACATCAAAAGAATAAATAAATAGATAAATAAATGAATTCCTGATGATAAAGCAAAATAACAACCACAACAACCAAAATTGATTCTGAGTAATAATAATGACCAAAAAGCCTTGGAAGTCTACACAAAATACTCCAATGAATCTGTGATCACAACTGATTCAGACATACCACCCAAAGATGCAGAGCCCAACCCATCTACACTTGCACAATTCTTTCATGCCCTCCCATAAATTTACCACAGTGACATGCTGGGAAAAATCCCTTCCTCTGTTACTATGACGGTACCAGTGAAGCCCATGAGCTGTTCACCTAGCATTCCTCATTTTTGCCACATGGGACCAGCCTATCTTCTCTTCCTTGATGACTTTCTTTATTTGAGTCCCTGTTCTGGTTGTGGGCTGCTCACACTGAACATGTGCCTCTCCATTGACATTTCTGTGGTAAACATTTCTTCAATCTTCCAAGGTGGTGGTGGTGGTGGTGATGATGATATACGTATAACATACCTTGCTGCCACCTACAACACTAGTAGGGTGTTTTTTTTTTTTATTGACAAGATGGACCTTTGATTTCTGAGGAAGCTTGGAATCAGCTTCATAATTCTCTGAAGGCACTCTAGTCTATCCCCTCCTGCCCAACTCTGGGGAAGAGTTGAAGGAATATACCTTCCTCCTTTTTGTGTAGAGACAGGGAATGAGGGTATGGAATACCATAGATACTGTCAGATTAGTTGATTTCTTGGCTAGTTTTGTCGAATTACCTTTTCCCCCCTCTCTTTTAAAAATGTTGTGTGTGGCACATAGTAGGTCCTTAAAAAATTATTGATGATGGTGGTGAAGGCCCACTGGGGTTCAATGGAATGGGAGCTAGATTTGGAGTCAGAACTCATTGGCTCAAATCCTGTCTCCATCATTTACTATCTGGGTGATCTTGGACAAGTCATGTAACTTCTCTGGGCCTCAGTTTCCTCCTCTGTAAAATGAGAGGTTGGGGCTAAATGACCTCAAAAGCCCCTTTCAGATCTAAGTCTATGGTCTCTACAAAAGTGTTTGTAAACATTTGGCAAACCTTAAATAAATATACTGTAATAATGTGTGCTATGAGCCATTATTATTAGTATATTAAAGGGACTGAAGGGCTCCTAAGCCCCCCCCCCCAGGCTGGAGCTGGAACTGCAGCTCACCGAGTCATCCCTTCTCCACTGAATCACCTTTGATTAAGTGTCTGAGGTTTACAACAGCTTGTATTAAGTTGGCGCTGGCAAGCACACAAGGAGGAAAACAGAATGCTTATCTTTGGGGAACAAAATGACCAGTAAAAACTGGAATTGACTCAATATCTCTCAGCCAAGATGTCTGAAGCACCAACTGTGTGTGATGCAATACACAAACCACTGGAAAAGCATGACCCTCATCAGGTTTGTGAATGACAAGAGGACACTCTAATGGCAGGCCAGCCCAGGCCGGCTATCAGATGCAGTTTAGCTAATGAGGGGACTTTCAGGCTTTGGGTATGGTCAGCCCCTGGCTAGAGCAGCACGACTCTGCCGAGAGGCACCCTTCTCCAGGCAAAGTTTACTGCCTGCTTGAGGCCTTTGGATGCCCTTTGATCTTGAACTGAGGCTCACAGTGAAAATGAGGAGTCTCCGTGTTTATTTAAGAATCACGTGATCCCCAGAGCGGAAAAGGACCTCAGAGACCACAGTGTGATATGGACCTGAACGAGAATCACGTGTTCAGCACCCCAAGGGCCTGACCAGCCTCTGCTGGAAAACCCTAGGGATGGAGAACTACCTGGTCCTGCAGCCCATTCTACCCAGGGCCAATGCTCATCGGAGGAAGCTTCTTATTTTGGTTGTCTGTTTGTTGCTTACAAACCCATAACACTGACTTTCCATCAGGAAGACTAAGCCTCTAATAGGGCTTCTAACACCAGCTATGTTACCATAAGCAAATCCCTTAACTGCCCATGAGCCTCAGTTTCCTTATCTAGAAACAGATGATATCTATAAACAATAATACTTGTTTTACCCACCCCAGGGTTATTTAGCCCCAATCAGACAACATCAACAAAGTTCTTTGAAAACATTCGAGGGGGTGGCAAAGGAAATCCAGAGTTATGATTTCATTGGCATGAGCAGGAAATATTCCATTTTTGTCTTTGGGTCTTTTGTCTTTACCAGCACCTAGCAGAGTCCGGCACCTGGCAGGCACTTAATAAATACTTGCTAATTGATATTATCAAACTTAAATATCTGCAACGGGCTGAGCACAGTACCCGGCACAGAGTAGGTACTATATAAATACCAACCATTCTTCCTATTATCAGCTTCATTGTTTAGATACAAATTTTGACAAAAGGATTCTTCAAGACCCAATTTACACAGATTGTAGGTCATAGCACCTCACGCCTTGAATATAAAACATCACTGAATCACCACTCTGAGTCTCCAGCCAAATTTCCCCAAGTTTCTCATTTGGTGACCGAGACGGTGGCCAGCCAACCAGTGCTGTGCTCACAGCCAGAGTCCTGGCCCCCTTTCACTTGTGCCTTCACTTGCTTATTAGGCTGGAACTTCCAAGACACTGCTTCCCAATCTACATTCGATGGAAGCAAAAGGCTTCTGCTGAACTGCCCCGTGCTATTTAACGAGGCCAGCAACAGACCGCTTGAGCTCCGTTGCACTCACTGCTTGGGAGGCGGGCACCAGCATTATGTGTCTGTTCCATGTTTGCAAGGGGCACCTCAGCCTAAAGCTGGCTTTGGGTATTCCAGGACTTATTATCATGGAGCAGATGGAACATTTACATGAAAGCTAGCCTACTCGAGTTTGGGGTAACTGGTTGTTTGCAAGAATGCAATGATTAAGCTCAGAGTTGTTTTACTTGTTGTCAGGCTTGGGGCCTTTGAAGACAAGAAAGTATAGGGCTTATGGGATTTCAGTGGTAGAGTCTTAATCCTGAACATCCAAACAAGAATTGCTGGGGGTAGAAACCCTCTCCAGAGAGAAAGATTCCACTATCACGGCTTAGTAAAGTGACCCAGTGGAAAGAGTGCTAGATTTGGGCACCTAAAACCTCACCATTGATGCTTTCTAGCTGTGTGACCCTGGACAAGTTACTTAACCTGTGACTCAGTTTCCTCATCTGTAAGGTGGGAAAATAATAGCAACTACATCTATGGTTGTTTTAAGGCTCACATGAGATAATGCAAATTCTAAAATGCTATGTAATTTGTAAATGTTAAGTAGTGATAGTAGCATAAACTAAGCTCCCTAAGGACCTGCATTGTTTCATCTGTAGTTTTTGTATACCCAACACCTGGCAAATGAAGTATTTAATCAATGCTTGCTGGTTGACTGATTGTTGTAGAAGGTGGGATTTGAATCGGGGTTTGAAGGAATTCAGGGAAGCCAGGAGGCAGAAATGAGGAGGGAGAAGTCCCAGTTCATAGGGGCAGGCTGTAAAAACACCTGGAGTCAGATGGAGTGTCTTGCTGGAGAAACAGCATTACTCATATTACTTGTCATGGAGGTGGTTGATATTGTGATAGAAGACATCTTCTTGAGTTCCTATGGGCGATCCTACAAATCAGTCAATGAGCATTTATTAAGTACCTGCTGTGTGCCTGGCACTGTGAGAAGTGCTAGGGACCCAGACACAAGCATGAAGCAGTCCCCATTCTTAAGGCTAGGATGAGCTTATGAGAGGGGGTGATGGTCTGTTGGCATAAAATGTAAGCTCCCAGAGGACAGGGGCTGTTCTATCTTTGTTCTTGTATTCTTTGTGTCTAGCACAGAGCCTGTAACATAGTAAGTGCTTCATAAATATTGTTAAGTGACAGATAACATTCATCGAGACTAATCCATGGATCCCAGACCTATCTCCCATATACTTCTACTTTCATAAGGTCTGCCTGGATTTGTGTTCCATGAGCAAAGCCTCCAAGAACTCTGGGTCACATCCATACACTAATAAGGTGTCAGAGCAGAATTTGACTTGATGACTTAATCAACGTTTCTTAAGCACCTCTGAGTTGGCAAGCACTGTGCCAGGTGTTGGGGGCACAAAGACAAAAACCAAAGTTGTTTCCACTCACAAGGAGCTAAAGGCTCCTTATGACATGTTACTGATGAAGAAACTGAGTCTCAGGTTAAGTGACATGGTTTACTAGTGGAGGAAGGATACTAGGTATGAAAATGAAAGTATCCATGATTTTAGAAACATGGGCATTTCCTCCACTGAGCCCTATCCCAGCCCCGTCATCCTTTAATAGTTTGTTTTCAAGAGTTGTTATAGCTGAAAAAAAAAATCTGTCCTCTGGTGGTCAATCTCCAATTAGTTAGGCCAGTCATCGAATCATACATGTAGGATTTATCGCTAGGACCACACAATTTATTTCCAGTTTGAAAGGGTTCACCAGAGCTCATGCTTTCCTTGAAGCATAGAGCCATGAAGAACTAGGGTCACCTCCTCACCTTGAGTAAAGGAATGGCAATAAGGATGATGATAGTGGAGTCACAGAATCTTAGAACTTCCCAGTTGGAAAAGACCTCATCGGTTAACCAGTCCAACTCATAACTAAACAAGACTACCTCACACCTCCAACAAGTGGTTTGAGATCTTGTCGGACAATACTAGTTTAGGTTTCATCTCTACTTTCCTTGAAGACCTCCAATGATGGGGATCTTGCTACCATTCCTTTTTTTGGGTTGCTCTAAATATTAGGAAGACAGTGACAATGATGATGACCATGACATGTGACATGACATGATATAATAGAAAAACCCTGGACTGGGGATGAGACTAATTTTCT
Source organism: Vombatus ursinus (assembly GCF_900497805.2). NCBI lineage: Eukaryota > Metazoa > Chordata > Mammalia > Diprotodontia > Vombatidae > Vombatus > Vombatus ursinus. The sequence continues at coordinate 4,023,365 of NW_020949602.1, forward strand.
ATGTGATTTTGGGCCAGTAATTTCATCCCACTAGACTTTATCAAATAAAAGTGTTGGATTGGATAGCACCAAAGGTCCCTTCCACATACAGATCTATGATTCTTTATAACTCTAATGAACTTATATGCATTTGTCATTTAGTCAACAATTTTGTCAATGGGCATTTATTAAGTACCTACTATTTTCATAATAAGGTTATAAAGAAAGGGAAAAAATAGTCCTTACTTTCAAGGAGTTCACAGTCTAATGGGTGAGATAACATGCGAATAACTACATACAAATAAGAAATATACAAATTAAATTAGAAATAATCAACATAGGGAAGGCATGAGCATTAAAAGGGGGTCAAGGAAAGTCCTCTAGTAGAAGGAGGGATTTGAGTTGGGTGAAGGAAGCCAGAGAAGCCAGGAGGGGAGAGAATTTAAGTTTACAGAGTCAGGCAGTGAAAATACCTGGAGTCAGATGGAGCAGGGTCCTATTCCAGGAACTGCAAGAAGGCCAGTGCCACTGGACTGAAGAGTAGATGGGGGTGAGAGAGATGTCAGGAATTTGGAAAGAGAGCAGTCAGGTTCCCAAGGGCTTTGAAGACATTACATATTTTTGTATTTACACTTTTTTTTTGGAACAACAACAGTTGTTCCATCCTTACCATTTTTCTGTGAGACATATCAGCTGGGAAGGCATTAGTTCACTCTCAGGCTCTTTAAAGGTGAGGTAACCCAGAAGAGATCACTTTCCCAATGTCACAGAGCTCATTAGCTTCAGAACTGGGATTTAAACCCATGTCTCCTCACTCCAGATCTAGAAACATGATTTTTTTTTCATCTTTTCACATGTTCTATTACTAGCTGTTTCTCCCCGTTTTTCCCCGTTTTTCCCTGTTTTTCAAAACTTTCCCAGGCTCTGACAGCCGGCTGTTCGATAAATGCATATTGCTAATAATAACAATTACTTCAAAGCAAACATTTTCTCACCAGATTTTTCTCTTCTATGTCAAAACGGCCCTTATTTGTTATTCAGGATAATGGGAATGGGCCACTTTTATTGACTTCCCAGGCTATGAGCCGGCAGTTAAGGGCTGAATGATGGGGTTACTAAATGGGACTTTCCATAGATGTATATCGAGATGTGAAACAGCAGCTCCGGCCATTGTGAAAGAAACACGATTATTTCCATGTAAATTTCGAGGCACGGGCTGTATTTTGCCCATTTTGTGATACTGAGACAGGATTTGATTTATTGTGCTCCCTCCCTCCTGAGACCGCTCATAGCAACGTCTGTGACTCCCAGAGCTTTTGCTGTCTACACTGTATTTCATTGCTTTGTAATAAAAACAGCTGGGGTCTGTACAGTGGTTCATATTTACAGAGCACCTCCACTATCAAAAACAACACTGGGAAGGAGTGAATAGGAGGGCATTTTGACCGCCATCTTTTAGCAAGATCTGATCTCACTCTATCTTTTTACTGATAAGGAAACTGAGGTTCTAGGAGAACAAATGATTCTCGGCAAGGCCCTTGCTAGGCCTTAGGTTTCTCAGTGGTAAAGAGGAAGTCAGACCAGATCTGAACTCCCCTCTAATTCCAGCACACATAACCCTGAAAGTGATACTTAGGTACTTCACAGTTTGCATGGATACAAAGTATTAGAAAGTCCAAGCAAGCAAGCGTTTATTAAGTGCTTACTGTGTTCCAGACACTGTAAGACACGAGGAGGACAGAGTCAATAAATGAAACACAATCCTTGCCCTTGAGAAGCTTACAACCTAACCGAGTAAGACAACATGCCCATATGAAGTTATAGGAAAACAGATATAAAAGGTCTGCAAAAGATATTATTATGGAATTGAAGGTATGATTATGTCCTGGTAGCTGGGTGGGGGTGGGGAGAGGTTAAGAAAGGCTTTAGTAGAAGAGAGCACTAGAGCTAAGCTTTGAAGGAAACAGGAGGTTCTTAGAGGAGGGGGTGAGAAGGGAGTCCATTCCAGGTACTGGGGACATCCAGTGCAAAGGCACTGAATCCCTTGTCTCTAACTCCATTCACCAGGATGCTTCTCCATCGAATATCTGATTTTCCCCTCCTAGCCTGTATGCACTTTGAGGGTAGGGGACCACGGTTTATCAGCCATCATACTTACCTCAACATTTAACAAAGAGACTTGCTGAAGAGAATGTCAGCTACTGAAAGGCAAGTATTGTTTCAGTTTTGTCTATATCTCAAGTGCTTACAACGGTGTCTGGTACATAGTAGGCACTTAAAAAATGCTTGTTATTTGATTGACTAAAATTAGAAACAGAGCAGTGGGGTATGGTAGAAGAAGCAACTGTTCAATAAACAAGTATGTATTAAGAGCCTACTATGTGCAAGGTGCTGTTCATAGGTTCTTAAGTTATGTAGGGTCTTACAGTCTGAAGACCTGAGTTCAAGTCCTGTCTCGGTCATTTTGTGGCACTTAACCCCTCCAAGCTTCATTTTTTTCTTATGTATAAAATGGGATAATAATCTATACACAGCCTATAGGGCTCTCATGTAGGGAAATTATTCTGTAAACCTTAGGTCAAAGTAGAAATGGTAACTTATAGGAAAGGTTATTTGAGTTTGTTGAAAATAGCATTAAATTATGCCCAGAAGACAGAACAAAGCCTCAGATAGGGAATGAATTTGAAAAGGGACAAGCAAAGCTTGTTTTAGATAGATTCTCCTCCACTTTCCCAGTCCTTGGCTTTGGATTTCTTGGAATGATTTCAATCCATTCTCAGACTCAGCAATTCAGAACCATTCACCCCCCTCACACCTCCAAGGTGCCATTTCGCTTATTCTCTTCCAGAGAGCTGGGGCAGGACAAGTGCCAAACTACAGAAGGTATTTTTCCAGCAGCAGCATCTGGCTCCTTGGCAATTCCTCAGAAAAGTGCCTTGGCAGTTTTCCAATGTCCGGGGGTCAGACATAGCTATACTGCCCGGGAGCTAGCTGGCTCCTGTCCCACCCTCCCCATCCTCTGCTGTCCTGACCTGACTGCCCATTAGGCTTGTCAGCTTTCAAGCCTCTAATTTACTTTGTAAAGAGCCACTGGGCTAACGTCACTTCAGAAATACTGACTGGCAAAAGCCACTAAGCTCGCTACTGAACAATGACTCCAAAACTTGTGAGCCAATCCTAGGTCCTGTGGGGAAGCCTAGAGAACTCCCAGCATCCCTTCTGCTCAATCAGCAAGAGCAGCAGCCTAAGATGTAAGAGGGGGATTCTATTCAATTCAACAAATTTAAATGAACAAGTCACTCATTCGATCCTTCATTTATTCTACCACCATTTATTAAGCACTTCCTGTGTTCAGGGCACTGAACTAGAATCTGGGGGAAACAGGAAGTTTAAATAAGTTAGAGTCTCTGCCCTCATGGAGCTCACAGTCTAGCAGAAGGAGGAGACACACACAGATGATGCCACTGTGAGAGAGGTACTATGTGAGGTCTGAAAACAGAGGTCCTTACTGATGGTAGGAAGGGTGTACTTACTAGAAGAAATGATGCTCCTTTTGAGCTTGAATGTGAATGGAGGATCTCAAGGAGAAGAGGGGAGGAGAGGTCATTCTAGGCCTAAAGAACGGCTTGGATGAGGGTCTGGAGGTGGAAACAGACAGGGAATAAGCTTGGTCAACACAGAGTGGTCCAATTGACTGGGACAGAAAAGTATATCAAGCAACACGTGCTGAGATGGTGAAGCTGTTGTTCACCCTTCATTTTCGAAGAGCATTAACGACCTCAGGAGGTGATGTCTCGATTTGTGCATGAATTTGGATTAAGTGAGGTGGAGTTGTGCAAACACATCAGCCTCCTTCTCTCTTCCAGCGTCATCAAAGGTAGATTGGTTCCAGATAGTAAAGGTCTCTGAATGCTAGGCAAAGTAATCAGAACTTTACTCACTGGAGTTTCAAGGAGCCATGGAGTATTTGAGCAGAGAAGTGACGCACTCAGATTGATGTATGTGGATACCCACCCACATGCACATACACACATTTAAACCCACAGGCATGCACACACACACACACACACACACACACACAATCCTAGTATTGGAAGGAATGGGAATGGCAGGGATCATCTAGTCCAACCCATAACCAAAGATGAATCCCCTCTTTATCACATTCAAGAAACAGGCATTCAATATATTTTCCCATTGGTAAAACTGGTAAGACAATGATGCAGAACACTTGGACCCTAGGATGCAGCTCTAGGGCTCTGAGGTCTTATATAAGGGTGGTGACAATGTAAGGCATTCCTTTCCCTCCCCCCAGGATGTGACCAGTGTTCCCCCATTTCCTTACAGGAATAAATTGTTATTAAATTATAACAAAGCTGGCCTTGGGACTTGATTGGTCCATGCTTTCCCGGCAACCAAAGCCCCACCCATATGAAGTTGGTGGATTTTTGTAGAACTCTTAAGTCCTCATCCCCTGCCCTGCTGACTAGTCAGATTTCCCTATGGAGATGGAAGGTGTGGGGGGAGGGATAAAGAAGTCCAGAGAAACTGAACAGCATTTTATCATTTTTAAAAATCATTCTTGATTCATTAGGGCAAAGCAAAGTTCCTTTTATCAACTGCTCCTTGACTTGCATGTGTCTCATGCTGTCCCAACATCAAACCTAAACTAAGATCCAGCTGACATTAGGTTTGCTTCTAATACCACCCCCTTCCAAATATAATGATACTTCTTCAAAAGCTCTGATGGCACTGGTATAGACAGCCCCTCCACAAATAGAAATGGCAACCCTCTTGAGCTTAAGAAGACCATTGTCATGAGCTGTTCTGACCTTAAACATTCACTGACTGGTGACCCATTTCCTTACAATAAACCTTTAATAACTGAGGCAGGCAGATCCTGCAAAGGCAGACACCCAGTAGTGCATCTTATTTGGCTAGAATGTAGAACTCAGGAACAGGAAAGTTTAACAAAGGCTGAAAAAGTTGGTTGGAGTCAGACCACAGAGGGCCTTAAATGCCTTGTCAAAGATCTTATATTTGAACCTAGAGGCAATTAGGAGCCATTGAAGATTTCTGAGCAGGGGAACCACATGGTGAGACATGAGCTTTAAGGCGATTACTTTGGCATTGTGTAGAGGATGGCTTGCAGGGGGAAAGAATGATGGAAGGGAGACCAATTAGGAGGCTGATGAAATATCCTAGGCAAGAGGTGATGAAACACAGTTGGTAGCCATGTGAATGGAGGGAAAGGGACAAATGCGAGATATATTTTGGAGGTAGAATTGGCAAGATGGAAGCTGACTGGGGAGTGTTGGATTTGGATTTGGAGGAAGAGTTTGGGGTAACTCTGGGGCAATGAAACTTGTAGCCACTGTTACCCATACCACAAAAAGAAGAGTTTGGAGCAAGGATGAGCTAGGAGAAACTCTAATGAATTCCATTTTAGTCAGCTTAAGTTCAAGATGTTTACATAGGTGGCACAGTACATAGAGCACTGGACTTGAAGTCAGGAAGACTCATTTTTCTGAGTTCAAATCTGGCCTTAAACACTTAGTAGCTGTGTGATCCTGGGCAAGTCACTTCACCCTACTTGCCTCAGTTTCCTCATCTGTAAAATGAACTGAAGAAGGCCATGGCAAGTCACACCGGCATCTCTGCCAAGAAAACCCCCAAATGGGGTCATGGAAAGTGAGACTCAAAACAACTGAACAACAACAGAAGGATAGTTTCTATCATGCTGATGATAAGATAAAAAGAACATGGATTTAGAGCTGGAAGGGGTGTAATATATGTATGAAACTGAAGCCCATAACAGTGAAATAACTTACCCAAAGTCATCTAAACCCAGATGCTCTTGAAACCAAAACTACTGCTCTTTTCACAGGACCAGCTACCAGGCACAGGAAATGAAGTGTTGGACTTGGAATCAGGAAGACCTGGGTTCAAATCCTCATTCAGACACTTAGTAGCTGTGGGATATTTAACAAGTCATTTAACCCCTTTTTAACAATCAATCAATAAACATTCAGTAAGTGCCTACTATGTACCAGGCACTGTGCTAAGCACTAGGGATACAAAAAGAGGCAAAAGACAGTTCCTACGCTCAAGGAGCTTACAATTTAATGGTGGAGACAACATGCCACACAATATGTGCAAAGCAAGTACACATGCAATAATTGGGAAATTTGTGCTTTATAATTATTGTCTCATTTGATCCACATAACAACTCTGCAAGGTGGGAGCCACTGTTCCCAATTTACAGTTGAGGAAACTGAGGCACACAGAGGTCAAATTATTTGCCTTAGTGTCTGAGGCAGGATTTGAACTCAGAGAATGCTGTCTCCAGACCCAGTGCTCTAACCACTGTGCAATGTAGCTGCCTAGGGCTCCTCCCACCTTCGGAAGAAGAAAATGAATAATTATTGATGTCAACTTCCTAGTTATTTTTATGCCCTTCCCAATGAAACATATTGTAGGGATAAGACAGGGGTATAAATATCATGATCCAAGAGAGTGAGCAAGTAAGTCCAATGAAGAGGTCAGAAAAATATTTAGAATGAAAAGAAACATGGGGATCTTAGGAGCAGTTGGAAGGAATGAAGAAAATCGTGACAATATTTATGTAATTAATCAATCAATAAGCATTTATTAAAAGGTGACAACATGCCAGGCACTGGGCTACATCCCTCTAAATAAATTAGAATATGAGGTGCTAGGCTACTCCAACTATGTTTATAATTGTAATAATGACAGTTGCAGCCTGTGGTAGTGGCAAGCTGTGATGGTGGCAGCCTGTACTGGTGGCAGCCTGTGGTGGTGACAGCCTGTGGTGGTGGCCACCCATGGTGGTGGCAGCCTGTGGTAGTGGTAGCCTGTGGCAGTGGCAGCCTGTGGCAGTGGCAGCCTGTGGTGGTGGCCACACATGGTGGTGGCAGCCTGTGGTAGTGGAAGCCTATGGCAGTGGCAGCCTGTGGTGGTGTGGAAGCCTGTGGCAGTGGCAGCCTGTGGTGGTGTGGAAGCCTGTGGCGGTGGCAGCCTGTGGAGGTGGCAGCCTCCAAGTCGGGAAGACTCAGGCTCAAGCGTCACGTCTGATGTGTTGTCTGTGTCACCCTGATAATCTCTCAGTCACTGTTATTCAGTCCTTTCAGTCAGGTCCAACTCTGTGACCCCTTTTTGGAGTTTGCTTGGCAAAATACTGGCTGGAATGGTTTTCCATTTTCTTCTCCAGCTCATTTTATAGATAAGGAAACTGAGGCAAATGGTGATGTGACTTACTTGCTTAGGATCACACAGCCAGTATCTGAGGCCGGATTTGAACTCAGGTCTTCCTGACTCCCAGTGCTCTATACACTGTGCCATCTAACTGCCCAGTCTCCCAGGGGTGGGGAACATGTGGCCTTGAGTGCAACCTTTTGAATGGGTTCAAGTTTTACAGAACAAATTGTTTTATGAAAGGGATTTGTTCTGTGAAGTTTGGATTCATTCAGTCAAAGGGTCACACTTGAGGACCTAGAGCGCCACATGTGGCCTTGAAGCTGCAGGTTCCCCACCCTCCTCCAGGCAATTCTCTAAGACTCTACATTGCAGAGAAGGGGTCTAATATGAATTTGTAGATGGTGTCTCTTCACTGGGAGTTTTCTCTACATGAATGAAATCAAAAGTCCAATAAAAAATGAAAGCAACAAAACCTAGAAAAATGTAGGAAATGTGTGGGGGGCAGGGCGCAGGGGAGGTTCAGAAGAGAGAGGAACAAACCAGGCAATTTTGTTTCTATGTTGTAAAAGTGAATTCATGAAGTGAATATTCCGTAATAAAGAACTGTTTAACATGTAGTCCTTTTTTGTCCCTGTTACTGTGTTTGGATATCTATCTTCATAGATTATTATTAACTGAATAAGATAAAAAGTGTTATGAAAAATGAATTGATCAGTTATATTTGTTTCCCTAGCACCTAGTAGAGTGCCTGAAGCAGTAGGCAATTAATAAATCCTTGTTGATTGATGGATTTATGAGGGAAATGTCCCTTTTGTCTGTGATTAGAGAAAGCTTCATGAAAGAGGTAGTCCTGTGTGGGCCCTTGAAGGAGAGGAATTTCAACAGGTTGGTGTACATGAGGGAGAAGAATCTGTTTTCTTAGCCAAGAGGAAAATATGTCCTTCACACACACACACACACACACACACACACACACACACACAAAATTTGGCTGTATCATCCCAAACTTGGCTCTGAAAAGGCATCTGGACCATTGCTTCTGTTGGACTGAACCACTAGTAAATTGGGCTTGACCATTTTGCCAAGATATTCCACATGAGTAGGCTTTCCATCAGCACCACACAGCAGTCATGGCTTCCCCTCTCCACCTGTTTGGTATCATTGCCCAGTTCTTCCAATACCTTTTGACTCCTGCTGACAAGGACAGGCCTATTCGTTAGTGCTAGAATTCACATCCCCTCTCCCATTTCTTTTGCCTGGAAAGCTGAGGGTAGTGACTAGCAACTGAGCTGATTAGTTCACCTTGTCTTTTTAGAGAGTTCTCAAGGCCCCAGGGCTGTTGTTAATTATGGGATGGAGGTGTTAGTCTTGTATTCAAGGCTTCTTCCCTCCCAGGCAACAGCTTGTTTTCAGAGAGAAGAGATGTATTAAGATGGGCATCTTTATCTCCCCAGCTTATATAGCCTCCGGGCCTTTTCCCAGGGCACTCCGTTCTTGCCTCTTAGAATTCCTGGCTTCTCTCAAAGCACATCTTTGGGTACCATTGCCTACATGAGGCTTTTTTGAGCCTACCAGTCATTAGTAGACTTTCCCACTTGAAATTTCTTTGTATAAAATTGTATCTAGCTAACTTCCTCACAAGTTTATGTGTCTAAACATGGGATGGATTGCCTTGGCAGGTAGTTAGTTCCCTGGCACTGGAGATATAGGAAAATACTGCATAAACTTATTGAGATGTTGTAAAGGGGATTCTCATACAGGAACAAGCTGAAATGCATGGGCTCTGAGGGTCTCTCCAACTCAGATACTGATTTTCTGAAGGCAGTCATTTCCTAGAAACCTTTAATAATAGTCAGCTTCCCTCTAGGGAAGCTTTCCAGTCTGTTGTGGTTGAGCATACCTAGTTGGGAGAATGGCCCCAGAGTGTCCAACCAAGTATTATTATTCACATCTCTTCCAAATGAGGAAATGAGTTTAGAGGACTGAGTGACTTACAAGGTCACAAAACCAGTCAGTTTTGCAACTGGAGTTGGAGCTCAGGTCAGCTGATTCTAAATCCTGCCTTCTGCTTATGGCATGGGATTGCTGACACACTATTCAGAGAAGCATTCAAGTCAGGGAATGACTGACCTTGGCACTATTGAGCAACATACTTGAGCACCAGACCAGTACTTGTCATTGCTCCTTGAACTGAAAGGCAGATAACAGAAAGCTGGGAGGGACAGTTAACATATGGGAGTCCTGTGTCTAGATCCACCATGATCTAGACAGGAGAGAGTATAGGTTAAATCTAACAGAATGAAATTCAATAAGGATACATTTAGAATCTTATATTCGGCTAGGAAACATCAATTTCATAAATATCAGATTGGGGCGCATGCATAGACAGACAACAGTTTATAGGGGAAAAGATCTGGGGGTCTTAGGAGACTGAAAGCTCAATAGACATCAACAGTGTAAAGTCGCTACCATGAAAGATTAATGTGCTCTTGGGCTGTTTTTAGAGGCATAGCTTTCAAGGATCCTATAGTGTCTGAAGAATTAAAAATAAGGATCACTCAGAAGTCAATGGTAGGTGGGAGTAAGCTGCAACACATAAGAAATAAGTAACTATGAAAAATAATGTCAGACTTTTTTAAATTTAAGATGGGCTGACCACATGGTAAGGGTAGGAGGTGATCTTCAGAGGCATCGGTCTGATCAGCCACAGTCAGACAGGACACACTGTAACCTGAGTCTAGCATAGAGATGTCATTTGGGTCTTCTTTGAGTACCAAAGACAACAACCAACCGAAGGAAGGAGGGAACCAATGGAAAGATGGTGTTCTCCACTGGTATTCCTTGATATGAGGAAATGATGAGGAAATCTCTCAGTCCCCTGGGTAGAACTCCTTGTGGCAATGACATGGATGAGAACTCCATAGGAACGGCTGACCCCAAAGTGGCATAATGTGTGTCTATATCCCACCATAATATAGTAATGGAGATTCCTCTTCAGGTACGGGCTGGACTAAATGGTCCGAGTAGTGTCTTCCAATTCTGAAATTCTGTGATTCTGTGATTCTGCTCATGTTTCTTCCTAACAATATTCTAGCTGCTAACGTGAATGCACTGTCAAATAACGGAGCTTAGAAGGTAACAGAACCCAAAGATAAAAGTCCTTCAGGAATGATTTATTTGGAGGCAAAGTGGTAGATATCATGAAAAGGGGATCTGGGTTTGGAATCAGAGAACTTTCCAGTTACTACTGGTTCAACCAGTAGGCAAGTCCCATTGCCTCTGTGAGCCTCAGTTTCCTCTTCTGTAAAAGGAGGAATCAATCATAGTAGATCATATCTACAGCCTGCTCTAAATCCCCAATCCCCTCTATCGGAATACAAAAGGTTTACAATTGGCCTCATCCTCCGAGAACACAACTGTACAGATGATTGACATGGAGGGAAAACAGATACATATGTTGGGGTCAAATCAAACACAGAGGGCTAAGATCAGGAAAATACAGCTTAATTCAGCCCGACACCCTCGTCAGCCCTCATTAATGTGAGACAATTAATACATTCCATTTTTCATGCAGATGAAAACATTTAGAGGGAGCAGGTCAATAGCACTCATGTGTTCTGAGTTTGGGCTCTGCTGGTGCTAGGCCACCCCATCAGTGAATATAACTCAAATTCATTACACAAAAGGACTCCCCTTACCTCCTTGGGAGCTCATATGGAACTCAATTTGGAGCTAATCGTTCAAATATTTTTTTTTTCCTCTCATCTTCCCAACCTCCTCATTGAAAGGGATATCTGCTGTGCTGTCTTTTCTGACAAAAGGCAAAGTGAGCATGCATTATTCATCGGCATGAAAGGTATCATTTCATCTGTTTATTTTCTAATTAAGCAAAGGCAGATAAAGAAGCAGCCAATAAACCTAAGTGATTTTTTTTCCCCTTCTCCATAGCTAAGAATTAAAAGTAGAACAGCATTAATATGCATTTGGGAGTCAATCAAAAAGGGCTTGATTATCAAGGCATCTTGCAAGAGAAATAAAAGCACAGTAGGGGGATTAGGGAACTTGGTGCAGGGGGCCCCATACTTGGACTGGGAAGTTTTCTAGCTCGGCATCCTTCAGAGTTACACAAACGTAGGCAATTCTTCCACCTTCTGGACCTCATTTTTCTCATTGTGAATAATAAAACTTGCCCTATGAGATTATTATAGGACATGGATTTTGTAAACCATTATAATACGGGAATGTGGGGACTTTTTTCCCTCTCTTAATAGTATTTTTTCCAATTACACGTAAAGATAGTTTTCAACATTCACTTTTTAAAAGTTTTGAGTTTCAATTTTTTTCTCCCTCCCTTCTCTGTCCCCTCCCCAAGACAGCAAGCAATCTGATATATTCTATACACGTACAATCATATTAAACGCATTTCCACATTAGTCGTGATGAATAAGAACAAAATGGAAAAACCACAAGAAAGAGTAAACAAAAAAAAAATATAAAATAGTATGCTTCAATCTGCATTTAGACTCCATAGTTCTTTCTCTGGCTGTGGATAGCATTTTCCACTGTGAGTCTTTTGGAATTGTCCTGAATCATTTTATTGCTGAGAAAAGCTAAGTCTATCAAAGCTGATCATTGCACAATGTTGTTGTTACTGTGTACAATATTTTCCTGGTTCTGCTCATTCATTCAACATCAGCTCATGCAAGTCTTTCCAGGTTTTTTTAAATCCACCTCCTTATCATTTCTTATAGCACAATAGTATTCCATTACATTCATATGCCACAATTTGTTCAGTCATTCTCCAACTGATGGGCATTTCCTGAAATTCCAATTCTCTGCCACCACAGGAAGAGCTGCTATAAATATTTTTGAACCTGTAAGTCTTTGTTCCTTTTTTATGATCTCTTTGGGATACAGGTCTAGTAAGAGTATTGCTGGATCAAAGGTATGCACAGTTTTATAGCACTTTGGGTATAGTTCCAAATTGCTTTCCAGAATGGTTGCATCAGTTCACAACTCCACCAACACTGTATTAGTGTTCCAATTTTCCCAATGTGGCAATTTCTACAAGTACTTACTGAATGAAAGAGGGAGGTAGGGATTTACTTAGAGCCTCTCTTAACTCTTCCTATTACCTGGCAGTCAACATCACCTAGTTTCCTCTCTCTCCCTCATATCCAAGAAGTAACTCTAGGGAAAAAAAAGGTCCAAATACCTCCAAAAACTTAAATCTACAGATAAACACCTTCTCTGACTGTGGTCATTAGTTTGAACCCATTTTTTTTTTCTTTTCTACTTCTCTCTCCCACCCTCCTTAAACTACAAAGAAACAAATTTAACAGATGTATATAATGAGAGGCAAGTAGGTGGTACAGTGGACAGAGTGCCGCGCCTGGAGTCAGGAAGACTGAACTTCCTGAGTTCAAATCCAGCCTCAGGCTTTTACTAGCTGTGTGACCCCGGGCAAGTCACTTCACCCTGTTTGCTTCAGTTTCCTCATCTGTAAAATGAGCTGGAGAAGGAAATAGCAAACCACTCCAGTGTCTTTGCCAAGCAAATTCCAAATGGCATCAAGAAGCATCTGGAATAACTGAATAACAACAAAATGATGAAAAGGCTGGACTAGGTGGTCTCTGTGGTGGTCTCTTCCTGCTCTAGCCCTGTGCTATGGTGTGATGCCACTCCTCTCCCTTCCCTTTAAAGAGATCTTTTAATGGCTGATGGGTAAGAGAAGGGAGAATCATGCACTACCAATGTCAGGGCTGAAAAAGACCTCGGCACAAGGAATGCCAGAAGTAGATGTGACTTAAGGCCAAAGAGGAGAATGTTGGTGCTGAGAAGAAATGCAGAACATAGAATATTAGAGGTAGTTAACACTTGAGAGCATATAAGGGCAGATCTACAAGGGGTCTTAGAATAAAGAATGTCAGAGCTCTGAAATTGGAGAATATAGAATGCTGGCATTGGGAGGGACGTTAGAATATTGAATTTTAGCACTAGCAGGGACCTTAGAACAGAGACTGTCAGAGCTGGGAAGGATGTTTGAGGATACTTGAAGGTGGAAGGTATAACAGATGCGATAAGGTAGAAGGTATAGCTTTGAATATTAGAGATGGAAAGGGCCTTCAAAGAAAGGCTTCAAAGCTATAAAGGACCTGAGAACCACACAATGGAAAAACTATAGAAGCCAGGATGTCAAGCAGGTCATCTAGCTTAATGCTCTGGTTTTACAGATAATGAAACCTCAATAATTGGGGGAATGCAAAATCACTTAAAAATAAAGGATTATTCAAAAGAGTAATACTAATCAATAACAGTAGTAATTACAACAGCTGACATGTATTGTTTACCACTTACAAAGCACCTTCACATACATTATTTTCTTACTTAGGTCAGGCAGGGATTATTGTACCCATTTTATTTATGAAGAATCTGAGACTAGATGAGGCTAAGTAATTTTTCAAGGGTGCCTGTTCAAGTGGCATTTAATGGTTGATAACCACAATATATGCACTGTCCAACCAATGCATACGTAGAAGATATTTAATGGATAGAACTAAATTATATCAGAACCAGGAGTTTAAAACAGGTGGTTGTTAATATAATCACAATTTCTCCGACACTGCATACTTTAGCTGGCTTAGAAAAGATTGGGGAAACATTGAGAGTGAACAGGCAGCTTAATTGATTTATACTATTGATTATTGTAATAATAACAATAATAACAACAGAGATGAATATAGGGTATTCTCAGAATACATGATGTAGAAGTGAAGAGAAAGAATCTGCACATCATGGAGGTCATGTCTGACATGGATCCATAGGTCCTTTCCAACCTGAGATTCTGTAAGTCTAATAACAACATTAGCTGCCATCTCTAAAGAACATCAAGGATTGCAAAATGCTTCATATCCATGACATCACTTGTTCCTCTTAACAATCCTTTGAGGTAAGTACTTCAAGGAGTTTTAGCTCCATTTGAAAAATATGGAAATCTGACTATCCACTGTATTGACAAGCATTTCCATCACCTTCTTTTACTTGGTTAAAAGATCTGTGATAGGTCTGTTTTGGGGGAATCATAATTCATTTTTATATTAGCCCACTCAGCCTCATGGTTCTGCAGGCTTGCACTTGCATATTTAAACAGTTACTCTAATTACCCTGGTTTGATTATCCTCCTCTTTGAAACCCTTCCCTGGGTGTCATGAACAGTTCACTGCTTTGTTATGTTTAGATTCAGAAAAGCTAATGTGTTCCATATTCACTCTTTCTACGATGATGGGCATTTTTTTCACTTTAAAAAAAATAGAGATAGCTATAAATGTGCATTGGACCTGAAGTTCTGAAGACACTTTTGGAATAAGAAATGGAAAGGGAGGGAGTGAAAAGAGGGGGTAAACTGAATCCTTCACATAGTAAAATGGCTGAAATTGTAAAATTGCTGGCATTAGACCATATAGGAGAGGTCGATCAATAGAAATAACTCAATGATTTATGGCCCTACATTAGGTTAAAAGATAACCTATGATATTCATTAACTCATCAAGAAATAGTGCTGGGCCAAGTCACCTGTCACATGTGAGGCTTTCTGGTATTCATCTAAAATGCAACAATAGTTACCCTTTCTAACCGTATTTTCAAGACAGAGTGAACATTAACTGGGGAAGTCTAGAGAAGCCCCACCAGAGGAGATGATGAGCTCAGTTGAAAGAGGGCTGGAGGATGCTGATTTGAAGACCAGTGAGTAGTCCAGCCTAGAGACTCCATGAGGAGGAGCACGGAATAAGGCAGGGGGCAGATTGTGGATGGCCTTCGGTGCCAAGCTAAGTCATTTATATTAAGAGATAATAAGGAGATTAGATGTTTTTGAGTGGATGAATGATTGGGGAAGATTAGTGTAATATTTTGGCAGTTGTGTGAATGATGAACTAGGAAGGGGAGAAACTACAATCAGAGAGGCAGGGAGGCCAGGTAGAAAATCTGTTAGGCTATTATAGTAGTCCAGGCCAGAGGCTTGAGGCCCCAGGTAGGGCAGAAGCAGTGGTAGCTGAAGAAGATGACTGCTAGAGTTAGTAGAGGAGGTAAGCAGGTCAGGCTTTGGTGACTGTATGTGGGAGAGGAGAAGGAAAGGGGCAAAGCTAGATGGATCTAAATGTTGGGGTCTGTGTGAATATATGTGAGGATACTGGGTGACAGAACCCTAGAATTCCAGGGTTAGAAAGGACCTATTGCCTATTGTCACGCAGGTATTAAGTATCAGAGCAAAGATTCTTCTTCAAATCTCAGGAAGTCCCAAATCAGCTACTCATTTATTGTCAAGTCAACAGTAAGTAGCCTGGCTGGAAGAATGGGAGTTAAAGTTGGAAAGGCATGTTGGGGCCAAACTGTGATGAGCTTTGAATGGCAGGATCAGTGGGGAAGAGGAAGTCATTGAAGGTATTTCATTAAGGAAGCAATGTGATCAGTGTTGGGCTCTTTTCCTTAGGCAGGACATATAACGATTGATTGGAGGGGAAAAACAAAACAGAAAAGCCTGGGAAGGAGAGAACAGTTAGGAAGCTGTTATAATCACCCAAACATGTTGACAAGAAAAAATGTGAAAAAATTAAAAGGATAATATAGAAATGTAAAGGAAGGAAAGAAGGAAGGAAGGAAGAGGTAAAGAAGGAAAGAAAAAAAGGAAAGTTGGTTTTGGAGTCAGAGAATCTTGGAGTCATGTCCTACCTCTGGTACTTAATGTCTGTGGGAACTTGGGGGTAACTCATTTTGCTTCTCTGGGCCTGAGTATTTCCTGCAGTATAAAGCTAGGAGGCTGGTGTAGATGGTTTCTAAGGTTCCTTTCAGCTCTAGAACTGTAATTATCAGGCAATCAGAGAATCACAGTATCTCAAAATTGGGAGGAGTCTTAGAGGCTGTGTAGCCCAACCTGTTCTGGAAGGAGAATTCCCTCTACAACAAAGCCAACACATAGTCATATGACTTGGATCAAAGACCTTCTAAAGCAGCATATCCATATTTTGGACAGCTCCAATTGGGAGAAAAGTTTCCTCCTAGAGCCTCAATTTTCCTCTCTGTATCTTCCACCTATGGTTTCCAGATCTGCCCTCTGGGACCAAGCAGAATATGTCTAATTCAGAAGCTAATCCTCACTTCCCAGAAAAACAGCTTCCATGCCTCTTCTCAGTCTTTTCTTTCCTAGGTTAAACATCCCCCCTTTTTTCATCCACTTCTCGGGTAGCACGGATTCAGGGTCCTTCACCATCCTCCACTTTCATGACATTCTCCAATAGATCAGTTTTTTGTTGTTAGGTCATTGTGGTTATGTCCAAATCTTTGTGGCTCCATATGAGATTTTCTTAGCAGAGATATCAGAACCTTCTTTGACTCATTTTACAGATGAGGAAATTGAGGCAAATAGGGTGAAGTGACTTTCCCAGGATCACACAGCTAGTAAGTGTCTGAGGCTGGATTCGAATTCAAGCCTTCCTGATTCCAGGCCTGAGATTCTATCTGCTGAGCCACTCAGATGCTTAATTTATCAATGACCTTCCTAACACTGAGCTAACATTCTTGATCTCATTGAAGTAGGGTAGAATAGAACGAGATTATCATTTCTTTATTCCTGGAATTCATCAACTGTGCCTTTTCCCCATTAGACTAGAAGTGCTAGGAAAGCAAGGACTGTCTTTTGCCTTTCTTTGTATTTGTAGGGCTTAGCACAGTGGCTGGCAAATAGTAGGCTCTTAACAAATGCTTATTGACTGACTGACTGACTTTTAATAACAAGAACCCAACACTACATTAGATATGTGGTTTGACCAGGGCATCAACTTTGGGCAATGCATGCCCATTCCTTTATATCATTCTTACCCCAAGATAAAAGCCACAGATTCAAAGGGTTGGAAGCAACTTCAAAGCCTTCACAGTCAAACTCATACCCAAAGACAGATCTCTTTGTACCCAATAGGTGGCCTTTCAATCTTTGCTTACAGACCTTTAGTGATACAGAACCCATTATCTGCTGAGGAACTTAGAAAACAGAAAGTCAGAGCCAGGAGGGACCTTAGAACAGGGAATGTCAGAGCTGGGAGGGTTCACAGAACAGAAATTCATATAGGGGCACAGAACAGAAGATAGCACAACTAAGGACTCCAGAAAATCCACAAAAACATAAAAGGCCACAGCCAGGAGTGAGCTCACCTTCCTCAGACTGTTCCCAGCACTTTACTCATCCCTCCACACTTTTCATATTCCGTTCTGCACTCTAATTATTTTTGTTCATGTCTTATCTCCCCTACTAAGTTGTTACCTGCTTTTATTCATCATTGTAACATATGCCCCTACCTTCTCCCCACCTCCCCACTTCCAATCCTTAACTGGCTCCTTATCATAGCCTATCACAAGAATAAAACTGGTGGATGGATGCACTGAACCTATAATCTGTGTATATAAAATGCTATCATGGACACAAATGATGGAAAAAAATGAGACAGCAGGCCAAGCATGTAGCTGAATGTAACCCATTGGCAAACTGAGGATTTCCCAGGTATCCAGAGAATATTAAAAGAGGTAAAGGAAGGTCTCCAGGATATTGACTAGATTTTCCAGGGAGGATGTGTAGGGAGGAAGCTCCCTGATATGAGCCATACTGTATAATAATGATGATTGCCATGTAGAGTTGTCCCTTCCACATTCTGTCTTTACCTATTGTGGTTTCAATATATAACAGGTCAACACGAGAAATTAAATGGGAATTTTGAGGGAGTTTTGTGCCAGACACGCAAAGGCCAGCAAATGACACAGAAAAAAATTTAGAAACGCATAAAATATCTGTATAGCATTGCATGCTATAGTATTATCTTTTAATACCATAATAGTTCAGAGTTTTTCCTTGGCATGAAGGGAGCACCAAAATATTTTATATGGATTTTCTAGATCTTGGGGGCACTGCACCCTTAACCCCCACAACATGTTAGGGATAATGCTCCATAGATAGTGCCAAGTGCTTGATTTCCCTCACAACCTTGTAAGATGAATACTATGACTATCCCTCTTTCACAGATGAAAAAAGTGATGCTGAGATTGGTTAAGTGACTTGCTTAGGGTCACACACAGCTAGTGAACATTTGAAGTTGACTCCAACTCTGGCACTCTATCCTCTGTGCATGCTGCCTCTCAGGGTGAGGAAATATTCAGGGACATAAAAATAAAGTTAAATAGTAGATATATTCTCATTTAGAGCAATGACTAATCTTACTTCTAGAAAGGCTATTTTGAAACATCATTTCCTCTTGCCAGTAGAGAGGTGGGGGACTACAGGAGAAGTTTGGAAACACTGCTCTACCAAAATTTGTCCATGGGTTTTTATAAGGGAGGGTTCTGGGGGTGGCATGGGTGGGGAATGATTTTATTTTGAGAAATGACAGGTATAAAAAAATGCATTTTTAATGGAAGACTTACAAAGGATTTGTGATCCTGACCATATAAGGATCCAACCCACACACACATAGGAGCTCCCAGATGAAAGTGCTTTGTCTACAAGAGGAATAAGTGCATTGACTTTGCAGCCAAGAAGATGTGGGAGCACATCCCATCTCTGATACTTCCTAGCTGGGCAGCCCCAGACAAGTTGCTTCAGCTCTTTGGGACTCAGTTTCTTCATCTGTAAAATTAGTGGGTAGAACTTGATGGCCCCTTCCAGCTCTGGATTTATGATCCATGAGCTTAATCAATGAGGCAGTATTGTGGCTTTGAGGTCAAAGGACCCAGGTTCAAATTCTAGTTCGGTCATTTACTACTTAGGTGACCTTGTCAAGTCACTTCAGTTTCATACCTCGTTACCTTCTCTGTAAAATCAGGGGGTTGGGCTGAATGATCTCCAAAGTCCCTTTCAGGACTATAGCTAAAGCCCATATGAACTGAACTGACTTTCTGGCCTTATGCTTCCTTTTAGGAGGGCCTGAGAGGACTTTCTTGACTTTTGAAGAAAACCTAACAGAAATGTGCAGAAGTCACACTTAGCACCCTAACCATCCACATGTACCAACTCGGATCAACCAACATGGCTCCAGTTTGAACAGGGAAGAGGGGTAGAAAAGGGAGGGGGCTGCAGCTTTAAGGACTTGGAACCCCTAACAAGTCTCCCGCCTGATTAAACACAATTTGTATTGTCAATAAGAAATGCAAATGACTATTTTACTGGCAAATATTGTATTACACATCAGGATTAAATTGCATCTCGAGCACAAGTGGTGAGGTCAAATTAGAGATGAACATTCCCCTCCAAGGCCCTGGGACTCTGGAGAGCAAGCCAGGACATATGACAGAGGGCGTAATAACAACCTGCCATCAGATGCTATTTAAACTAAAATAGAAACCAGGCCAGTTTCTCTTAGTGGAGAGCTACTTCTAATCCCTATAATAGGAAGGGAGGACAAATGAAACCCATAATCCCTTGTTACTTACATGGAATATACTCACTAATCTGAATGAATTGAGGAACTCTATTCCATTTGTATTAAAACATACTCAAAAACAAATGTAGATTAAGAGGTCAAGAGGACACAGTTGCTCTCAAGTCCTTGGATATTTTGAGAATTTTGCCATTCTGGCCTAGGACTGATTCTACCACAAAGGAATTTTAGAGTCACAGCTGGAAGAGATCTTGACACAGTAGCAATCAGTGGTGTGCCAAGGCTCACCCATGAGTTTCCATAGGCATGCCAAAAAATTCTGGACGGTATGTTACTCTAGATAAAGAAAATTTATAAATATGTGATTTAATAGAAATTTTGCTTACACAGTAAATATAGTATTGACAAATAAGTACAACCTGCCTAAAACACAGTAACCTTAAAATACATCAGACTTTGAATTGGCAAAGCTCTCCAAAAAAAGGTGTCTGTTCTAAGAGATTAGGAAAACCGCAAGGGTGGCAGTCTTCTATATTGTTGCAAACGGAAACGTTCAATGTGCCCTGATTCTTCACAGCAAAGAAAAGACTGTGCCCAGAGATTAAAAAAAATCCACGAATCACTGCTTTAGAACATAGTGGGTTATAACGTGGAACAAAGCATGTTAGAGCTGAAAAGGGCCTTCACAGATGCAGAATGTTAGATGTGGAAGGGACCATTTTAAAATATAGAATGTCAGAGCTCATCATTTACAATGTCAGGGGAAAGAAATCTTAGAACAGAGAGTGTTTACACTGTAAGAAACTTTACAACAGAGCATGTTAGAGCTGGGAGAGACCTTAGAACATGGAATGTCAGAGTCGAGAGTAATCTGATAGCATGGAATGTCAGAGCTGAAAGTAAACTTTGAACCTCAATTGTCAGACCAAAGCATTTAGAATATCAGAGCTGGGAGATGCTTTAGAAAAAAGAATGTTAGATCTGTAGGAGACCTTAGAATAAAGACTACTGCATGGGACAAGACTTCAGAACATTGAATGTTAGAACTAGAAAGGGCCTTAGACATTATTAAGAAGAGGAAATCTTACCTGAGGGGACCCTTTCATTTTACAGGTGAGGAAATTGAGACCCAGATTGCAGAATGGGCTTTCCCCAAATTACCTTGTGAGTTAGTGGGGGAGCTGTGACTTGAACCCAGGTCTCCCAACTTCCAGTCCCATGCTTTGGCCCAAACTGCATGCTCTCCCCACTCCACTTGGCAATACCCTCTCACAAACATCTCTCCCTTTGAAACTGCAGCATGGATCTCACTGAAAAATACGGTCTCACAGCTGTTGGAGCTGAGCATCCTGATTTCTAAAATTGTGAATAATCATTGCTGGCATCTGCAAGTGGAAAAACTGAAACTCTAAAGAAATAGCTCATCACTGCATTATGCTGTGATCAAACCTCAGGCAGGCAGGCGGAGGCCCACATGCTAGCACAGTTGTGCATTTACATTCAAAGATACACATGTGACAATGTTTAAACAGGACTGCTCAATTCCCCAAATTTCCTCCCTTTTAATTCCTCTCCCCCTTCACTTTTTCAGATTAGCTCCAAGAGAGGCAAGCCTGAATACCTTGTTACAACTATTATCGTTTTCTTTCTGAAGGTTGGAAAGGATTTCAAGAGTTGTTGGTAAACATGATTAATTCAAGGAGAAACCAACGAGACTTTCTGACTGCCTGAGATTCTGTAAACAGTCCCCAGATTCAATGGATTTCATTAATTCAAAGATGGTGGTCATTTAGCTAGAACCCTTATCCCAAAGCAGGGAAAATCACCAGTAACTCTGGGGTCATTCTTCGCAGTTTCTCTGAGATTTCTGGCCAGCAAGAGAACTAGATGACCCAGACTGAGCATGCCCTAAAGGATCCCACCCATTAATATAACCTACTCATTTTGCAAAATAATACTAATACCAACTATGCATCTGTCTATTAAAGCTCATTATAATTCTAGAGCTAGGGGGTACATTGGAGTCCATCTAGCCCAGGGGATCTTAACCTGGAGTCTATGAACTTCTTTAACTTTTAACTTTTAAAATACTTTGATAATTACATTTAATATGGTTGGCTTCTATCAGATGGGGATTTCAAGTCCCTCCTCTGACTCTAGAGACGATATTATTTCCAATTGTACCACACAACATCATCTGGATTCTATTCCGAAACTATTCTGAGGTGTGTGGAGAAATGAGCATTATCACCCCTACCTTAGAACTGAACTGAGAGGCCCCTATGGTACCATGCACAGCACCTAGAACAGCACCCAGCACACAATATAAGCTAAATAAATGTCTATTAGATTGAAAGAGGCATAGTGTTAGAACGGGAGTCAGGAAGACTTGGGTTCAATTCTGCCTCTGAGTTACTCTATGGCTGTGGGTGAATCTCTCCATGTCTCTGAGCTTTAGTTTCTTTGGATGTCAACTGGCAATGACAGCACTCTGTCCATCAAATGAGATAATGTATATAACCTCCTCTATAAAACTAATAATGTTTTGTGAACTTTCCTGGTATCACAAAACTAGTCAATCAATAAGCAATTGTTAAGAGCCACTATATGCTGGACACTGTGTGAAGTGCTGCAGTTAGAAAAAGAGGTAAAAGAGAGTTCCTGACCTCAACGAGCTCACGATCTAATAGGAGAGACAACAAGCAAACAAATATGTAACAAACAAGCTATAAACAGGAGAGGCAGGAATAATTGAAAGAAAGGAGTCGCTAGAATTAAGAGAGGTTGGGAATGGCTTCCTACAGATGATGGCATCTTACTTGGGGTTTTACTAGTAAGGAATACTGTGAGAATTTTCAGCAGACCACAGATTGATTGCTGGACAGCACCAGGGTATCATCTGTCCAATTTCTTCACTTTACAGTAAAAGAAATGCTGACCCAAAGAGAGCAAATATCTTTCTCAGAATCACATAGGTCATAAGTAACAAAGCCAGGATTTTAAGTCCAGGTCCCCTGAAACCAAGTCTGGTGCCATTTCTCTGAGCCATGATACTGGTCCACTGTACCATTTCCTCTTGACCCTCTTCCAATACTATGAACCATAAAATAAGTGACTGAAGTGGGAGGAAGCATTACTAAAGGGGAAAGAAAGGGACTATGCATTTATATATCACTTATTATGTGACAGGCACTGTGCTAAGCTCCTTTTGCAAATATTATCTCATTGGGTCCTCACAAAAATGCTATGATATAAAGGCTATCGTTATCCCCATTTTACAGTTGAGGAAACTGAGGAGAGGTTAAATAATTTGCCCAGACTGGCATAGCTAGATCTGAGGCTGGATCTGAACTCAGGACTTTCTGACTCCAGGTCCAGCGTTCTATCCACTGCAACACAAGCTGTCTTGACGGGTAAAGTACTATACCATGTGCTGAGGATACAAATAGAAAAGGAAAAGAATCCTTTCCTTTAAGGTGCTCACATTCTCATGGGGGAGACAAGACCCAAATAAGTCAGGAGCTGAAATGTACAGCATACTTTCAATTTCATGCATTTCTTTACCCTAATTATGTCTCTGGAGTGTCCAAAGAGCCCTAACCATGCAGTAGGTGAAGTTGGCACTATGGGGCTTCTGATGCTTAGCTAAGGTAAATTAGGGACTTGGCCTGAATGCCTCTTCATTTTTCTTGATTGCACTTAACTTCTCCATCCACTATTAATTTGTACTTGTCCAGCGGTGGAAATTGCAGACTCATTCTAAGAAAAGGAAAGCATTGAAAAATGTCTTCCTGCTTATCACCTGAACCCTGACTCTGTTAAACCAGCAAACCCGGTTTTATATTGTCTGTTTGTCCATCTGAGCTACTGGTTAGAATAGAGCCCAAAGTTATCTGAATGGATTACCCAAATGGAAACAGGAAACAATAATACCAGTCCTAGCAATGCCAGAAACAGACTGTGTGAAATTGGACAGTTGCTATAGCTCTTTGGGCCTTCTCTAGTCAACAAAGTTGTGCAAATTATTTGAAGCAAGCAATCCTTTTGATGTGGTTTCATTTGTGACAATGGTTATAGGCATGTGCTACTCCTAACACTAGCTGACTCAGAACGCCTGGACTTGACCAGATGAAACTGGTTGGATGTGGTTTCCCAACCTTCACTTGGTTGGTTGGTTGTTCTGGCATTTGAGTGTTGAATTTTGTGCCAAACAAAAGGATTTCTCTGGTCTCTTGTGGCATTTTTAATTCTGTAGTTAAGACAGGGAGTCCTCTTAGCAGTACCTTCTGCAATAGCCAAGAACTGAAAACCAAGTAGATTCCTATCAATTGAGTAATATTAAAACAAATTGTGGTACATGGCCGTAATGAAATATGACTGTGCTATAAGAAAGATGAATGTGATGAATACAGAGAAGATGGGGAGACTTTTCTGAACTGATACTGAATTAAGTAAACAGAACAAAGGAAAAAAAACTTACAATGACTATAGTAATGACAACACAAAGAATCACAAAATAAAAGAAACAGCTGCAATTTTTTTTTTCAAAACAAGCTTGCTCCCTGGGGCAGCTGGGTGACACAGTAGATAGAGCACTGGAGTCAGGAGGATTTGAGTTCAAATTCAGCCTCAGACACATAAACTCACTAGCTGTGTGACTCTGCATAAGTCACTTAACCCCAATTGCCTCACCGAAACAAAACAAAACGAAACAAACAATCAACAACAAAATCAAAAAACAATCTTACTCCTAATAAAGAAATATAAGAAGACACCTTCCCCTCCTCTATTGCAGAGGTTGGATCCATTGCATACAACATCAAAATTTTCCAGATGTATTGATTGGTTTTGCTCATTCTTTTTTCATATTCTTCTCAAAAAAATGTAAAACCTCTATTATGAGAGATGGGGGTGGCTAGGTATCAGGGTGGATAGAGTATCAGGCCTGAAGTCAGGAAGACTCATCTTTCTGAGTTCAAATCTGGCCTCAGACACTTAGTAGGTGTGTGACCCTGGGCAAGTCACAAACTACCCGTTTGCCTCAGTTTCCTCATCAATAAAATGAGCGGGAGGAGGAAATGGCAAACCACTTTATTAACTTTGCCAAGGAAACCCCAAATGGGGTCAAGAAGAGTCAGACATGACTGAAATGATTGAACAACAATATATTATAAGACATGGCTCTCTGGGAGAGGGAGCAAGAAGAGAAGAAGTGATACTAGGGGAATTCTAGGTTACATAAAACAAAGAATATTAACAAAAGTCTATTTTTAAGGAATAGATGTTACTCCCAAGAAATATGCAGAAGTGATAGCTCAATGACTTTTGAAATATTGCAGTCGATGTTTATATTGGAAATCAAACTTTTTAAGGACCATCCAAGT
Organism: Vombatus ursinus; assembly: GCF_900497805.2. Taxonomy (NCBI): domain Eukaryota; kingdom Metazoa; phylum Chordata; class Mammalia; order Diprotodontia; family Vombatidae; genus Vombatus; species Vombatus ursinus. The sequence continues at coordinate 4,048,359 of NW_020949602.1, forward strand.
TTACAGTGAAACAGGATAAATCTCTTACACTAAATAAAAAAGCAAAGTATAGTAAAAAATTTTCTAAATGTAAGAAACTGATATCTTTAGAATATAAACAAATACCTTCCGAGTGACCTGACATCTGGAAGAGTTGTTACTTGTGACACAGGATTTTTTTAAAATGGAAGAACATTAGGAAGATCAGGGATAGAATGGGGGATCTGGAGTTCAAAAAGACATGAGTCTAAATCCAGCCTCTGCCACTTACTAGCTGTGTGACTCTGGGCAAATCACTTAACCTTTCTTATCTATAAAATGAGGATAATAATAACACCAACCTTCCAGACTTATTGTAAGGATAAAATACATTTGTAAAGCACTATGCAAACCTTAAGGAACTATATGAACGTTTGCTTTGATAATGACAATGATAATAAAAATAAACATAGCAGATTTTAACCATTGCTATGCTTGTCATGTACAAGACAATTAAAAGACTAGAATACTGAAGATTGAAAAGTATTTTTTTCGACATATGATACTCATTTTTCCCCCATTCAAAGTTATACCAAATTCATTGTCATAAGGAGTCCAGAAGAGCAATACAAGTAAGATTTGGATTTCTTCATCAGATTACAAAACATTCAACCCCTAAAAGTGTCTGGGGGACTTTTAAAAACTTACAGTAGGCCTACAAGTCTTATCTCAATTGAAAGAATGATAAATCTACCATTTTATTGTGAAACATAATTCTTATGGAATTATATAAATTTCCAAATGGAGATAGACTTCTGTAACATAACCATGTACCACAATACACATCATAAATGGTTAAGACATTTATCTAAGGGATGGAAATTAAGATTTTTCAATGACCTGGAATTTGTCTGATGTAAAGCCTACAATACAATGGACTATAATTTGGAAAGGCTAGATTTGGAAAAATCAACTCTTCATTAAAGATATGTTTATAATATCCAAAGTGATAGGGTGAGGTCTCCCAATGAAGTATTATAGAGTATGTTTGAAAATGTAGTAAACTCGATGCCAAACCATGTAAAATACGTGATTTACAGCCCATGAATATTGCATATGAAAAGTGTTTGGATATATAAAAAATTGCATGGTTTATTTTATACGTCAATAAATGAATTTAATTATTTTACTTGGCCCTGACTAATCTGCATTCCATTGTACCTCTAAGATGTCTTGATTCCTCTACTAGGTTTGTTTCAGCCACATCAAGACCTAGGCTAGGTCATCCTTGATTCCTTTGCAGGATACATCTTCATGGTCAAATATGAAAAAAATGAAATAAAAGAGCAAAGACCCAGGAACCCTACAGACCCATTGAACTTGACATCTACCCTTAGGATTTCTTGATGACTATCCCACTAGGAAGTGAAGTGACTTGTCCAGGATCACACAATGATGATGGATCAGGAGCAGGACTGAAACCCAGGTCTTTCTGGCTTTCAGGCTGATTCTCTATCCACTATACCAGATCATTCTAACTATACATTATTATGAAAGGCAAAGGAGTTAGGATAACACTCAAGAATCATCTACCCAACAAAATTGAATAAAATGTTTTGGGGGAAAATGGATATACAATGAAATAAAGGACTTTCAAGCATTCTTAATTAAAAGACCAAAGCTGAATAAAAAACTTGACCCCCAAATACAAGACTCAAGGAAAACACAAAAAGGGAAAAAAGAAACAAGAAAGAGAAAATATAAGAAATTCATAAGGTTAAACTGTGTATATTTCTATATGGCAAGATAATATCTGTCTCTCTTAAAATTTTTATTACTATGAAAACAATTAGAAGGAGCATATATAGACAGAGGTTATGGATATAAGGTGATGTTGATGGGATGATACCCATAAAAACAAAATAAAGGAGTGAGAAAGAAAATTGCATTGAAAGAAGAAGGGGAGATTGAATGGAGTAAATTATCCCACTCAAAAGTTGCATGAAAGAGATATTAAAATGGAGGGGAAGATGGGCAAAGCTTAAACCTTACTCTCATCAAAATTGGTTCAAAGAAGGAATGGCATACACACTCAGTTGGATATAGAAATCTATCTTACTGTATCAGGAAGTAAAAACCTATGGAGACAAATGGGAAGAGGAACTGATAAAAAGGAGGGCACATTGGGGAAGGCAGTGATCAGAAGTAAAACACCTGTGAGGAGGGAAACAGTAGGGGGTAAGAGAGAGGGGGGATAAACAAGGAGAAAATAGCATTGAGGGAAATACACAGTTAGTTATCATAACTATAAATGTGAATGGGATGAACTCACCCATTGAATGGAAGTGCATAACAGAATGGAGTAAAAACCAGAATCCTGCCATATGTTGTTTACAAGAAACACATTTGAAGCAGAGACACACAGAGGGTAAAGATAAGGGGCTGGAGTCAAATTTATTATGCTTTAACTGAAGCAAAGAAGTCAGGGGTAGCAATCATGATCTCAGACAAAACAAAAGCAAAAATAAATCTAATTAAAAGAGATAAGAAAGGAAACTATATCTTGCTGAAAGATACCATGGACAATTAAGTCATATTAATGTTAAACATATATTCACTAAATGGTAGAGTGTCTAAATTTTTGAATGAGTTACAGAAGAAAATAGACAATAAAGCTATACTAATGGGGGACCTCAACTTTTCCTCTCAGAACTAGATAAATCTAATAAAAAAATAAGAAAGAAGTTAAGGAGGTGAATAAAATTCTGGAAAAGATAGATATCATAGTTCTCTGGAAAAAAATGAATGGGAATAGAAAGAAACATATATATATATATATATATATACATATATATATATATATATATATACATATTTTTCCTCAGCAATACATGACCCCGACACAAAAACTCACCATGCATTAGGACATGTAAACCTCACAACTAAATTCAGAAAAGCAGAAATAGTAAATGCATTCTTTTCAGATCATAATGCAATACAAATTGCATTCATTAATGGACAGTGGAAAGAGATGTTAAAATTTAATCCTAAAAAAATAAGTGTTCAAAGAACAAATCATAGAAACAATCAATAATTTCATTTAAAAAAATACAACAATAAAATAACATGCCAAGATTTAAGGGATGCAACCAAAGAGGTACTTACAGAATTTTTTTTATCTCTAATTGTTTAGATCAATAAAATAAAGAAAAAAGACATATTAATGAATTGAGTATGCAACTAAACAACCTAGGGAAAAAATTAAAATCCCCAATTAAACACCAAACTGGAAATCCTGAAAATCAGAATAAAAATAAAATTGGAAATAACAAAACCATTGAACTAATAAATAAAATTAGAATCTGGCTTTATGAAAAAAAAAACCTAATAAAAGAGATGAACCATTGGTTAATTTGATTTTAAAAAGGAAAGAAGAAAACCAAATTACTAGTATCAAAAATGAAAGGGGTGAATTCACCACCAATAAAGAAGAAATTAATACAATTTCTAGAACCTATTTTGCCCAATTATATGCCAATAAATTTTACAGTCTAAATGAAATGGATGAATATCTACAAAAAATAAAAATAACCTAGATTAACAGAAGAAGAAATAAGATACTTAAATAACTCAATCTTAGAAAAACTAATAAAACAAGCCATCAATGAGCTTCCTAAGAAAAAAAAATCCTGAGGACCAGACAGATTCACAAGTAAATTCTAACAAACATTTAAGAACAATTAATCCCAGTACTATATAACCTATTTGAAAAAAAAATAGGCGGAGTCCTACCAAATTCCTTTTATGACACAAATATGGTGCTGATACGTAAATCAGGAAGAGCCAAAACAGAGAAAGAAAATTGTAGACCAATTTCCCTACTGGTGGTGGGGACACTAGAAAGCATAGGAATAAGTGGAGCTTCTTTAAAATGATAAATAATGTTTATCTAAAACCATCAGCAAGCATTATCTGTAATGGGGATAATCTAGAAGCCTTCCCAATACTATCAGGGGAAGCAAAAATGGAAAATATTCAGAAAAATGCAAAAGAAGTGGTCTAGCCATATCAGATCTCAAACTATATTATAAAGTGGTAATTATCAAAACAGTCTAGTACAAGCTGAGAAATAGAGTGGTGGATCAGTGAAATAGATTAGGTACAAATTACATTACAGTAAATGAGAATAGTAATCTAGTAAATCAAAAGACCAAAGCTTTTGGAACAAAACCCCATTATTTGACAAAAATTGCTGAGAAAACTGGAAAACTATATGACAGAAACTAGGTATAGACCAACATCTCATACCACATACCAAGATAAAGTCAAAATAGGTACATGATTTACCCCTAAAGGGTGATAAACAAGTAAATTAAAAGAGAATGGAATAATTTATGTCTCATTTATGGATAAGGGGAAGAATTTAGGACCAAAGAAAATATAGAGATCATTACAAAATGTAAACTAGATAATTTTGATTATATAATATTAAAAAAGTTTTTGCACAAACAAAACCAATGTAACCAAAATTATAAAGAAAGCAGAAAAATTTGCAACAAGTAAATCTGATAAAGGACTCATTTCTCAAATATATAGAGAACTGAGTCAAATTAAAAGAAAAATACAAGTCATTCCCTAACTGATAAATGGTCAAAGGATATTAAACAGGCAGTTTTCACACAAAGAAATCAAAGCTATCTATAGTCATATAAAAAATGCTCTAAATTATTGATTAGAGAAATGCAAATTAAAATAACTCTGAGGTACCACCTCACACCTATCAGATTGGCTAATACCACAAAAAAAGGAAAATGTTGGATGCTGAAAGGGATGTGTGAAAACTGGGGCACTAATTCACTGTTGGTGAAGTTGTGAACTGATCCAACCTTTCTGGAGAGCAATTAACTATGTCCAAAGGGCTACAAAAATGTGCATACACTTTGATCCAGCAATGCCACTGCTTGATTTATATACCAAAGACATCCAAAAAAAAAGAAAAGGAATTATTTGTACAAAAATACTTATAGCAGTTCTTTTTTGTGGCGGCTAAGAACTGGAAATCAAAGGGATGCTTATCAATTGGAAAATGGCTGAACAAGCTGTGGTATGTGATTGTGATGGAATATTATCATACTATAAGAAATGACAAGCAGGATGCTTTCATAAAAACCTGGAAAGACTTAAATGAACTGATGCGTAGTGAAGTTTACAGAACCAGGAGAATGTTGTGCATAGTAACAGCAATATTGTTCAATGAAGAACTGTGAATTACTTAGCTCTTCCGAGCAATACAATGATCCAAGACAATCCCAAAGGACTCATGATGAAGCATACTATCCACCTCCAGAGGAAAAAAACTGATATTGTTTGAATACAGACTGGAATGTGATATTTTCACTTTCTTTCCTTTTTTCTTTTATTAGAGTTTTCCTGTACAAAATGACTAATATGGAAATGTTTTGCGTAATTGCACCTGTATAACCTATATCTGATTGCTTATTGTCTCACGTAGGGGTGAGGGAAGGGGGCACAGAATTTGGAACTGAAAACTTTAAATAAATTTTAAAAATATATATGTAACTATGATATGTGACATAATCAAATGTGGAACTAGCTTGGAAATATAGAAATTATATTTAATAGGCAAAAACTTATATTTTCTTAACCTCCTTAGAGGACCAGAGGGATGGGCCCTGCCTAGATCCATCAAAAGTAGCTTTTCCTTCAAAATGTCATTGACTGCTAGGCATTAATCAGTCATCAGTAAGTGAAGAGAAGGCAAATAACTTATCGGGGCACCTCATTAATTTCTAAGCAGTCAGGCTGCCTTCTGAGAGTAGAGAGCTGGAAAAGTCGACCCTGCTTTCTCACACAGGGCTAGGCAAAGACACAAAGGCATAAGGCAACTTTCTTCACAAATAGAACACAGGATGTGCAGTCCACTGAAGAGCATCCTTTAATAAGAACAATATCCTTCAAGATGAATGTGTTTTGTACATGTACATGGATGGAAGGGTGAGGGGTGGAAGGGAACAGACACTCACACAGATGTCAGTGATGCTCCCTTGCTCTGAAAGTGTCTGATTTTCCTTCTGAATCTCACCTTCACTAAGGGTTTCTAGGGCTGGCAAGAAGCACAGCTTCCTGACTTTATTTACATAGCTCATCTTTTGACCTCACCTTGAGCACCAGCAGGCTATTCCCTAGACTCAGCACCACATCATTTTAGCTATTTCTTCTCAGTTATTAGTAACCCATGCTGCCTCCTCCCTGACCATCCTCCTGATCTTCCTTTTCACCCTCCCACCAGAACCTTGGACTCTCACTTTGGGAAGCTGGCCAGGGTCTGACAGGGGAACTGTTACTTCATCTTCTCCAGAACCAGACCTCCAGGCCACTTGATTCTGGGCCATTTCCAAATAATTTTCCATCCCCTTTCTAATCCCAATTTTTGGAGAATATTCCACCACTGAAATGTAAGTTTCTCAAAGGCAGACACTAACCTGTTTGTTTATATTTGTATCTTTAGGTTTGATACATAGTAAGTCTGACTCTGGCACACGGTAAGCACTTAATAAATGTTTATGTTAGTCATTCATTCATTCATTACTGCAAGTAGCTCTGCCTTCAGTAGCCTGAGATTTGCCACAACTGCAGAAGTTTTGGGAAAGTGCAAACCATTTTAAAGTGATATACAAAGAAGAAGCAAGGTAAAGGTCCAAACAATGGACACATGATTGTGACACGTGAGCAGCCCCGTCAAGGGATGGTTTTTAAAAGGACCATGGGATTCAGCTGGAGAGATGACCAATTCTACTACATTGGTTTAGAAATGAATCCCAATTTTTTTAGCATCCTTTATAATAAGTTTGTATTTTCTAGTATGGAGTATCTGATCAAGGGCTGATAGAAGGTTAGAACTGGGAGAGAACTAAGAACAGGGAGTGTCAGAGCTGGGAGGGACTTTAGAACAGGTAATTCCAGGGCTTAGAGGAATCTGAGAATATGAAATGTCAGAGTTGGGAGGGGCTTTAAAATAAGAAATGTCAGAGCTGAGAGGGGCTTTAGAATAGACAATTTCAGAGTTAGGGGGAGCCTCAGAGCACAGAACATTGGAACATAGAATGTTGTAGCTTAAAGATACCTCAGAAGTAATTTAGTCCTATTTTACAGTGTGGGAAACTGAGTCCCAGATAAGAGAATCCCTCAGGTTGTCCAGGTAGCTAGTGGCAGAGGGACAAATAGATGTGGAAGCCTTTCCAAACTACCCCACTGCTATAAAATAAAGATAGAATTGTCTACCCTAAGTTAGCAGTCTCTATCGACTGACTTACTTCTAGGCTAGGGCAGGACAGAACTCCCGGCAGAAGTTTTGCCACCTGTAAGGAGGCACAAATAATCACAGCCATTGACTGATCCAAGGGAAAAAGACCTGGCAAAAATGTACCCACAGGAATGGCCCTTAGTGTAGACCATAGCAAGAAACATCTCTAGTCACTCTTAAAGGATCCCTCCTTTTGTCCTCTCTGTCTTCCTCCCTTTCTTTTCTCTTCCCCACCTCACCACTTTTGGGTCTTACTTGGCAGAACTGGGGAAAGAAGAGGAACAGAAATACCACCCTACCCCATTTGATAATGATGAAGAGCTCTGAGAAGTTTCCATCTGGGAAGGGAGTAACTTCAATCATTCAATAACAAACGGATGGTTTGCTGGCAGGATTCCAAAACTCCATGAGAAATTTTGAATGCTGAGGAGCCATTCAAAAAATGCCCATTACTCTCAAATCAACACAGAGGACCTTGAAGCCAGAGGGAGAAGCCCAACAATGTAGGGACTAGATAGGACTAATTCTGGGACTAGAGCTAAAAATGGGATTTAGAATTAGAGAAGACCTGAAAGGTCATTCTAACCAAATCCGGGCAAGTCATTCAATTTCTCTGTTGGGCTCCAGAAGGCCCAACTTAACCAATAGCTCCAAATTCCAAGGCAGATTTCAGCACGCCCTACAGAAAAGCTTCCTAACTGAAGGAGCTGTCCACCTCTCTGCTCCACCCCACCCCTTTCTCTCAGTTGCTTATTGAGGTGGTGAATATCCTGTTAGGAGGAGATCAAGTAGAAGCTAGCTGACCAGTTGGAAGGACCATCTTTGAGTAGATGCCCCCATTGGGTTGGGATTAGAGGAGGAACATTCCAAGTCCCATACAGCTCAGTGACTGTAAGTCTATATTACACTGTTTGGACTCTATTTTCAAGTTACTTTCAGCAGCCTCCAGTTATAAGATTTCCCTCTTAGAAGGAAATAATTCCTTTATTTAGCCCCCTGAAATAATTTTGCATATGCATATGCAGATATCAATTTGCATGCCAAATGCAGAACATCTGTTTGTCTCTTTAGAGAACATCAGACTTTTCTTTTGTAAATCCTACTCACTGCTCCAGAAGCCTTAGCCTTTCTGCCTGGGACTTCACTGTCTGGTGCAACTAATCATGGACTTTAAGGGTTTTAGGGACCTAAGAATATAGAATGTTTGTGCTAGACGGGAACTTAGAACACAGAGTGTTATGAGAGGGTATAATGTCAGGGCCCCGAAGACCCTTAGAACAAAAAAGTAATTGAGCTGGGAGGGATCTTAAAACAAAGAACATCAAAATTAGGTGTGATTGTAAAATTCAAACACAGAATAGAGAGGGGTCTCGGAAGGAGGAATGTCAGAGCTGGGAAGAGCCTAAGAATGGGGAATGTTAAGGCTGGGAGGGAACTTAGAAAAGAGAACGTCAGGATAGCAAGGGGCCTCAGAACAGGGAATGTCAGAGTTGGAAGTGATATCGCAGCATAGAACTATCTGAGCTGGAAGGGACTATAAAAGATGACACGATAAGCATCCCCAAGCTCTGCATCCAGGCAACAAGTTTGGGTGTGTCCTGGCCACTCTCCAGTGAGCAATTGTAGCATCTGGGGGATAAGGATGAGAAACCCTAACGGATGCCACATCTGTTTGACACAGTTTTCAGGCCCCTGTAAAATGTAGCATTTTCCATATAGCAACTACATGGACAAAGGGAACATTCTAAGGGAGCAAAAGTTGACCTAGACTTAGAGAATTGGACTATCAGTGTTAGTCTGAGATAAGATCCTTTCTAACAGTAAATGCCATGCTCCTATGGGCCTCAGTTGACCTCAACTCAAGAAGAGTCTAATAATACCCATCTTGCCTACCCATGACTACAGTGGAGATAAAATTAGGTAATGGATGGTAGGTGATGGCAAACATTAGCCTTTATCATAGATAATAGATCACAGGTCATAGAATTTCGACCTGGAAGGGATCTTCTGATTCCTAAGCTCAATCTTTTTGTTTTACAGATGAGGAAACTGAGGCTCAAAAGAAAGGAAAAATATTTTGTGCCAAGACACAGTTTGTAAATGGCAGACTAAGAATATTAACACAGTTCCTTCTTACTCTAAATTCAGTATTCTTTCTGCATCCTATGCTGCTCCCCGCCTCACCACACATATGTGACCCAATATTATTATAACTTGAGCATCATTCAGGGGGTGGGGGTGGGGGGTTGAGGCATGGTGCATTGACAAGATTACCAGTCAGGGCACTGAGATCAAACCCTATCTTTGTTACCTATAGGATGTTCAATTCTTCAATCAAAAAGTGTTAATTAGGTTCATACTCAGCACTTAGCACAATGCCTGGCATAGAGTGGGTGCTTAATAAATGTAGTTGCATGACCGCTGAGCACTGCACTGGGTGCTGAGGATAAAACAATCCACGTGTCCCCTCACTGGGTCTCTGTAGGAATGGGAGGGTTAGGAAGAATGGGAGGACCCAGGCTCGAGCTCCAGATCTTCCACTCACTACCTGACTCACTCCATCTCTCCAAGCCTGTTTCCTCTTCTGGAAAATGAAGGGGTTGGGCTGGCTGACCATGAAGGAGCCTTGCAGTTCTCCTGCTATGATCCCATGATACTGATTCTGATCTTTTTGAGAGCCAGCATCTCCCCTGGAACATGGCCCAGCCTCTGAATTTTCCTTCCTAGTTAAGGAAAATGAACTCAAATCGCCTTTGGGCGATGCTATAGTGGCAGAGCCCGCGGTTGGGAAAAAATTAATCCGATGCCTCTTTGCATTTGCTGCCTGTGAATCAAACTGTGAAAGCTAATTTAAAAACTTTCACACTTGGCTTGAAGGAGGCCTGGCAGTGCTGGGAGAATGCTAAATTGCACACAATTAGCCCCAAAAGGAGCTGGCTTGGGTGTGCCCGTCAGACCCGGCTGGAGCGCCAAGGCAGTAATGAGCATGCTGATGAACTAACAGGAAAGTTCCTGGGAGGACTCCTGAGTGCAGCAGAGGCTAAGGAAGAAGGATCTAAGCAGGGGAGGAGGGGGCTAGACACTAGCTTCTGTTCTGTTCTTTTCCAGAAAGTCATCCCCCTAGGCATCAGTCAACCTTGATCGTCTCCTCCTGTGGATGTGGGCCCAGGGACAGTTCGCCTGAGAAACTAAAGCAGGGGCCTTCACCTAGGACAGAGCACAGGGCTGGGAACAAGGAGTCCTGGGTTGTTGGCTGGACTGGATCCTTAGCCAACAGCACAAGCTGGGACATGGGGTCCTACCCCTCTGAGCCTCAGTTTCTGCATCTGTCAAATAAGGGATTGACACTGGAGGGGTTCACAGACTCACACAATGCTAAAGATGAAATCAGAGGATCAGAGATCTTGAGATGGATGTGACCCTTTCCAGGTCACTGAGTCCAACCCTGCATTTTATGTTTAAGGAAATGGAGGCCCCAGAGAGGCTGACTAACCATTCTCTTTCAAGCCAAGTGTGAAGGTTTTTAAATTAGCTTTCATAATTTAATTAATGAATAATAATGATAGCTAATATTTATATAGCCCCTGCTATGTGCCAGGCATTGTACTAAGCACTTTACAAATATTATTTATTGTGAGCTTTTTGTTAGGACCAAATGAGATGATGATTGTAAAATGCTTGGCACAGTGCCTGGCCTATAGTGGTCGCTTAATAAATGTTAGTTAACATCATCATTGCATTGTTATTATTGTAGTTATTTAATCCTCACAGCAATCCTGAGAGGGAAATACTATTATTATCCCCATTTTACAGAAGAAGAAACTAAGGCAAACAAAGGGAAAGTGAATAGATAGCATTAGTGTAGGGTTTCAAGGTTTACAATGTATTTATAAATGCTATTTTATTTGACCCCCACAACAACCTTGTCAGAGAGGTACTATTATTATCCTTGCTTACAGGTGGGGATGAGCAGCTAAGTGACCTGCCCAGGGTCACACATTCAGTGCCAGAGGCAGGATTTGAACCCAGCTCTTCCTGACTCCAAATCCAGTTCTCTTGCCACTGTATCATCTAGCTGCCATATTCAAGAGGCCCAGATGAATCATCTGTCTCCAAGGCAAACATTCTTTCCGCTATACCAGGCTGTGCCAAAGTCAAACCTGGTAGAGTCTTCAAAATAGATGCTAGCAAGGACGTCCCAGAAAGATGGGCAATAGATCTAGGTACTTTCCAGAAAACTGCTCCCGGTCTGGCCCTTTCCAGTGATGAAAAGGCTCTGGCTCCTTCTGAAAGGAGTGACCAGCAGCTTCTGGTTGGTCCCTTGGTCCCCATGTCAGAGGGTCTGTGTCAAAGAGGATTAGAAATGTCATCAGGAAGAGTTCCCTGGCCTGTGGGCTACAAGGATAAAGTGGCTTCCAGCCTCTTGTGAGGGGGCTTCTTCTTTGTTGGAATGCCACCAGCAGAAGGCCTCCCTTGAACTTCCATTGAAGGGAGAGTCAAGGAGTGAATTTTCCTCTACTCTCCCCTTCCCCCTTATTCACACAGATGATGATGACACTCATACTACCCAGAGCACGTGTGCTTGCCCAGGTGAGCAGGAAATTGGACGTCAAGCCATTGGCTGACTGCTCCATTTTTTTGTTTCTTTCCTTGATCAGAGGTGATTGAAGAGCAATCCTGACAGGTGGTTATTTCCAGTCAGGCCATCACTCATTCTCCTTCTAATGATGAGCTTCTCTTCCCTTGGAGGAAGTCCTTCCTATTGGACAACCAGCACCTTGTTCAAGGATTCCACACTTCTCAACCTCAAGGGTACCCATCAATGCTGGAAACATCCATCTCTCAAGACTATTGATTGTATGATAACTTTGAACACAATGGTAGAAGGAAAATAATAATAGTAATGATGATAATAACAATAACAACAATCCTGAATTCATATAGAACTTTAAAGTGCACAAAACACTATAAAATATTATCTCATTTTATCCCTCAATGACCCTGGGAGGTAGGGGCTATTGTTATCCCCATTATACAGATGAGGAAACTGAGGCAAATAGAGTTGAAGCAGCTAGCCCAAGATCACATAGATAGTAGGTGTCCGGGGTTGGATTTGAAGTCAGGTCTGCCTGACTCCAGGTTCAGTGCATTGTCCACTGAACCACCTATCTGCTTTACAATAATAGAGCATGTTCGAATATAGTATGTTAATAAAAAAAAGAACACATAATGTTGGAGCTGTAAGGGACACCTAAACATAGCATGTTTGACATACAATGCTAGAACACTGGACAAAGTAGAGCTAAAAGAGACTTTGGAACACAGAATATCTGGACAGAAGGAATTCCTCACCTTTATGTAACACTTTATGATCTACAATGTGTTTTGCTCACACCAAACCTGTGAAGTATTGTCCCCATTATATAGAGGAGAAAATCAAGCCTCAAAGAGGGGTCAAGTGACTTTGTCATATGGACAATATATGACAGAGTTTACCCTGTGAGCTCCTGAAAAGTAAAAACTGTCTTTTACCTTTTTTTTATCCTCAGTAATTGGCAAACAGTAGGTACTTAATAAATGTTTATTGACTAATTCACTGAGCAAGTCAGGTCTGCTGAATTCATGTTAGTCCGTGTTCCACTGTACCATACTGTCTCTCAGAACATAATCCAGAAGGGACCTTCAAACACAGAACGCTAGAACAAAGAACATCAGGTCAGGGGGAAACTTTAGAACATGGAACGTGAGCGGTGGCCAAGCCTTAGGATAAAAACAAAGAACACGGAAAGGCAGAGCCACTAGGGGGTTCCACGACCACCTAGCCCAGCTCCTTCAGTCTGTACTAGAAGGAATTCCACTGCCTTTCAGGTCACTTCTTACACTTACATTCTTTAATTCTTCCCATGTATAAAAGAGATTAGATACATGGGAAAATTGACATCAGCTCGGTTTAAGGAACAAATAACTGTGTGATTACACGGCAACATCATAATATTTACAATCTGATTACAGCATACAATCATTTATGAGCTGAGCAGATTAGATGGTTATCGCAGCTCTCCAATTACAATCTGTAGCTCCGAAACCAGCTCAGACTTCCAATGTCTTCATTGTGCACGGAGCACTCTGTGCAGGCCACCGTTTCTTCCTGATCATGCTCCACTTTGGTGTTGCCCTCCACTTTGAGAGAACTCACCCCTAGCAGAGAGGCAGCATGAGAAAGAGAGAGAAAGAGAGCTGGCCTCAAAGCCGGGGAGACGAGGGCTTCCGTCCTACTGCTGACACGTACTGGCTGCCTGGGCTGAGCAAGTTGCTTTACTTATCAGTGCTCTAGGCAACTCTCTAAGACGAGAAACTTGGAGAGAAAGTACTGTACTGCATCAGTAGGGGGAAGCTTTCTCACCTGTGAGGACCCTGTACCAATGAAGTTGCAGATCACTATCCTATCCCACACAACCATATCTCCAGTCCCTATTTTATTCTGTACAACCAATGGATGAAAAATACCAAGCGCATATGCACGTGTTACATGAATAAATGCTGTTGGAGCCAATCCATTTCGATATGGTCATAAGTGATAATAATAACTGCAATTAGGCAGAAAGAAAATCGGGTGGCAATAAGAGCTTTGCTTAGTCTCCAGATTAAAATGTATATCACTGCCCAAATAAAATCAAAGCACCCAATTTTAGGGCTGGAAATGCATTTTAGTTATCACCTGTTAAAGAATCACAGTATTCTTTAGAGTAGGATTCGGTCATGAAAGTCATTACAGCCTATCCTAGTAGAAAACATGGATGGCTTTTATAAAAATTATGGCTAAGCAACCACGTAGTATAGCCTCTTCCAAGAACAATCCAAGACACTACTCTCAACCAACAACCATTTTTAACTATCTACTATGTGCGAGGCACTGTACTAGGCACTAGGAAATAAAGACAAAAATCAAACATCCTTTGCCCTCAAGGAGTTTACATTCTGTCATTGGATATGACATGCACATATAGGCATATATTCTCTCTACATATATGCATATACATATATGTGTGTATATGTCTGTATACATATATTGAAACGTTTTTTTTTTGGTGAAGCAATTGGAGTTAAATGACTTGCCCAGAGTCACATAGCTAGTGAGTGTTATGTGTCTGAGGATGGATTTGAACTCAGGTTCTCCTGACTCCAGGGCTGGTGCTGTATCAACTGCGTCACCTAGCTGTACCTGTATACACACACACACACACACACACACACACACATACACACATGCACACACACACATATACATACACCCATATACATACTTACACATAAAGTAAATACAATATCATTTGGAGATGGGGGAGGAACCAGGTAGCTGGATTGGGGCAGGAAATGTTTCCTTCTATGAGGTAGCATTTGATCTGGGGAGCTAGCAAGAGAAAGAAGGCATATCACAAAAATAAATATAGTACAAAGCAGAGTGGGAAACAAAATTATGTGGGACTTCAAAGGAGTGGAAGATAGAATCTCACTTGTAGAATCAGTCAGGGCTATGAGGACCATCCCAGAATAAGGGAAATCTCAGAATTTTGCACATGGAAAGAGTTTCAGAGCCCTAGCCTGAAAAATAATCCCTTGCTAAAATATTCATGCTGGGTGACCATCCAATCCAAGCTCAAGTAAAGGAGAACCTGCCATCTTAGAAGTAGCCCATTTCCCCTTTTTGAACAGTTCCCATTTGGGGGAACTTTTCATGGACATCAATTAGAAGTCTTGTTTTCAGCTTCCACCCACTGCTCCTTATTCTGCACTATGCTTAGTGGAAAGAAAGTGGGCTCTGCACTCAATTGACTTGAGTTCAAATCCTTTCTATGATGTGGCATCGCACAAGTCCCTTCATTTCCTATTTTGTTCAGTTTGCTTACCTATGAAAAACATGGTTTGGACTGAAGTGTTCCTGGGGACCCTTCCTGACAGGTACCCATGATCTTATGAAATCTACTCCCTCTTCCATGTAGGAACCTTTAAAAGACTTGAAAATAACTATCAAGTGTTCACTGCATCCTCATTTCTCTAGGGTAAATGCCCCCAGTGTATTCAATCATATGGCATGGACCCTAGTACCTCCAAAGTAAAATTCAAGCTCTTTTTCTACAAATATTGCTTGAGCTCAGCTGCAGGGCAGTAAAAAGCTTAGGGAATGGAGTCATCACCAGACTGGAGGCCTGATGACTGGAGGATGACTGGATGACAACAACAACAGTAACAACAATAACTGGTATTTATATAGCATTTAAAAGTCTGCAAAGTGTTTTACATCCACACTTCACAACCCCCTTGCCTCTGCCCCTACACAACACTGAAAGCCTCCCTACAGTCTAGTGCCATGCTACCTTTACAAATTAAAATCATTTCACTCCCAATCATTTACTCCCATCTACATTCTAACCCAACTACTCTCCACTCTACACTGGGCACACCATATAACTACCCTTTGTTTATGCTGGTTCCTATACTGGTGCCACCTTCCTTCTTTATTTTTTTCCTGGTAAATTCCTACCCATCCTCTAAAGATGGAACTAGGACGAATTTAGGGCCTCATTCTTCAGGAAATGCCTTATCAGTGAAGTTTCTCAATAAGCTCTTGGCCTGTCCTTGAAGAATAGAGAAACAAAGTTCACTGAATTCCTGTATGAAATCATCTCACCTCCACTTGAAACAACATTATGGGGGACTTCAGATTTCAGATTTCCCTCAATACCTAACCTATGCTCTCTGCTCACCAATCATGTCTAAACAGTCACAAGACATTCAGGAGATAACCACCAGCCCATGATGTACCAGGTCCTCGATTATTATCAGCATGAAGGAATGTGATGTGCGTGCAGAGTGAAGGGCATTGATGTAGGAGCTGACATTCATAGGATAACAGATTGGAAGCTAGAAGAGACCCCAGAGGTCAACTGATCCAAATATTTTATTTTATGTATGAGGAAACAAAGACTTATAGAGGTTAAGTGACTTATACAACATCACACACCAATCACTCTTGCTACCAAATCCCTCTGTTAGAGGTTGGGGGCTGCCAACAAATGCTGAACATGTGTGCTAACTCTCTTTGCCCAGTCAGAAAACATAGGTCAAATTCCAGATCTGATAGAAGCCTTGTGACTCTGGGCAAGCTCCTTGGTACCTCCTTCTGTCATATGTAGAAGGGAGATAATAGCATATGGAAAATAGATATAATCCCATTTGCACTTGTGGGGTTTATTTCCTCTATGAAGTCTTCCCTGATCAAACCCACCAACCTTCTCCTTCAGACCTCACATAGTACTCAGTCTCCCTCCATTGTACTTGTCATGGGATGTTCAGTTCAACTCAAAAAACACTTATTGGTGTTTGTTTGGCACAAACACAAGGCACTGCATATACAAAGAAAAAAATGAGGCAGTTCCTAGACTCAAG
This sequence comes from Vombatus ursinus, assembly GCF_900497805.2. Lineage (NCBI taxonomy): Eukaryota > Metazoa > Chordata > Mammalia > Diprotodontia > Vombatidae > Vombatus > Vombatus ursinus. The sequence goes on from NW_020949602.1 coordinate 4,065,088, forward strand.
GAGCTTCCATTCTATTGAGGAGACATTTCATGTACACAGAAAAGCCAATGCTAAGTATTTACAAAGGTGTGTTACAATTATCTTGGAGAGTGTCTGATCTCTCCATGAGGCAGTGAGCTGGATGAGAGCAGAATGGGACCACGTCTTTGCTAGACTTTTTCTCTAGCATATGATTCTAGACAAAGTAAATGTGAAGTACATGTTTGTTGAATGGATGAATGAATGAGTGAATGAATGAAGACCCCAGAGGTCCAACCAATTCATTTTTTAAATAAGGAAATAAGGTAAGGGTGATGAAGTGACTGGGTCACACAGATGGTAAATGTTACAATTTGAACTCAGGTCATCTGACACCAGAATCACTGTAGTTGGGGAGGAAAGTGTGGTTCAGTGGAAAGAATACTAGATTAAACTCAGAGGGCCAGAATTCTTGGCCACTGACTACTCATATGACCTTAAGTATGCCATTCAAATCCTCTGTGCCTCAGTTTCCTACTCAGTATTAGATGACTTCTAAAGTTCTTTCCATTTATTCTGTACTTACCTACATATGTACTTTTTGTCTCCCTCATTAGACTATGAGCTCCTTGAGAGGAAGGCCTATAGCATTCTTCATATTTATAAATTCAGCACCTAGTAGATCATCTGGAATTCATTGATGAAGGGCAAATGATCCTTAATCCATTATTGTTGATTGAATTACACAGCCTATATTATGTTCTAGACAGGATAAGATATTGGGGCAGGGGGAGTCAGATGAATTTAGTCAGGGATATGTTGGGTATTAAATGAAGATGGAGAAACGCCAGGATCAGTTGCATGGGGCCATGGTGGATGTGAGGAAGGGGGCAGTAGCAGAGACCTCAGGATTCCTCAAAAGGAAAAATCTGAAGTCTCAGGGAGGTATGCCTGACTTATGGAAATCAGGCAGACAGCCTCGCAACAGCTCACTAAAGACAACTGAAAACTGATTTTATTCATTGCAAATAAGTAAGAGCCACTCAAGTCATTTCTGTTGTTCATTTAGTGTTGGGCAGACATTTCATATCAACAGATTCCAGGCTCAGGAACAATGAGGCCATTTCTCAACTGGAGGACATTCCCATGCTCATGTCTCTCCTTGGCTCCAGCCGCCGTCTCTGTATTTAACTGAGTCTATACCCTTCCCCACCACACCCACACATACACGCTCAATTTTGGTCATGATTTTCCATCCCACCCCATTAATTCTTATGTTATGTTATATAGTTCTCTCATGAAACAAAGGCCCAATTTAATTCATGGTCAAGAAATCCTGGGATTTCTTGGAAAGTGGCTCAGGGCTGGCCACTACACATCAGACCTCAGCATGGTGTGTGTGGGTGGATATCGGCCTGGTCCCAAGCTCCCTCCCAAGGTCAAGAGACTCACTTAGAGACATGAAACTTTATATGTTTCTTTTAGGGAAAAAATGTAGAAATTCAGTTTCCCTGAAAAAATCTTCTGGGTTTTAAAATGTTGGAAAACATCTCTCTTCTGTTAGCCCAGTTTCTGTAATCTATCCCTCCTGTAAATGGTGCCTTCCAGTACAAATGATTAACACACAGAACAGTTTACTATTCTGGGCCCATAAAGGCAGAGACAACATCAAAAGACAAATAAATCAGTCACGAGTAAGACAGGTCTCATCGTTTTTTAAAACATCTATTTTTGCATCAAGTCAGGGAATTTCACAAGGAATAAAGCTGAAGTCGAGAACATATGGGAAGTTGGCAGGGTCTCTCTCATATACCAGTTTCATTTCACAAATGAAAACAAAACCCTGCATTTTGGTAGCCCTGAATCACAAGGGTAATTCATCAACAGTTCACAGGATGATAGGGCCATAAATTTAGAGCTGAAAGGGACCTCACAGGTTACATCTGACAAATCCACTTGATTTTACAATTGAAGAAACTGAGGCCTAGAAGCTGAGGAGACTTACCCAAGGTGGTAGTAATTGGTAGAGACAGGATTTACATACAAGTCCTTTGACCTCAAGTTATGCACATTTTCCAGAATTTATTAACTAAAGCATATTCCCTGGCATATATTGGCATTTGAATTTTTTTAGCTTGACCTGACCACATACTATATGCAAACATGGGTGATCACTGGACTTGGAGTCAGAATTTGAATTTCTTCTCTGATACTAGCTCTGTGAAAATGTCATTTAATCTCTCTCAATCCACAATGACTTCATTTGTAAATTGCAGGTAAAAATAGCCCTTACCTTTCAAGGATATCATAGCAAATAAAATAGTACGTGGACAGAACTTTGCAAGTCTCAAAATGCTATATAAAAGTGAGTGATTATTAGACTATACCTTGAGAATTCAAATGCAAAATAAAAAGTAATCCCTGCCCCCAACAAGTTGACCTTATACTAGGAGGGTCTACCTGGAGGAAGAAGGACTAAGGACTAAGGGGATGTGGAAAAGCTCCCCATAGGAAGTCATATCTGAGTTGACCTTTGAAGGCAGTAAAGAATTCTGAGAGGTAGAGGGTGAAGAAGGGGTTGGGGTGGGTGGGTGGGGATCACTCAAAAGTCATCTAGTCAAGCTGGCAAACCCGCAGCTGAAACATGAATCTACTCGATGTCGTTTCTGGCAAGCAGCCATGCAGCCTCTGAACACTCCTAAGATGGGAAACTTACTATCTACTGAAAGATCCCATTCCATTATTGGAGAGTTTCGATTTTGAAGAGGGTTTTCTTACATGAAACTAAAATGCCCCCCTCTGCAACTTTAACTAATCAGTCCTAGCTCTTCCCTTCTGGTACCAAGTCTGTCGGCCCATTCTTGGCACCTCAATCCTTCTCCACCGCAGTCTTTTAGTTATTTGGAGATGAGAGTCATTTACTCTATCCTTCTCTTTTAGCTGTTGCTTCTCCAGGCTAAACATCACTCTGCTAGGTCTTTGATCAATCCTCCATTAAGTTTCCCTTATTTCAAGAAGTCCTAAATCCCATATCTGTATCAGTGGCAATCAGGTTTTAGAGCCAGAGAATCTATTTCCAAATCCCAGCCCTATCAATTACTACCTTTTCATCTCCCCGGACCTCAATTACACAAGTATAAAATGAGGGTGATGAATTTAAACACCCCTTATATCCCTTCCAGTCGATAAGTATATGAAGTCTAGGAGTTTTCTATTTTCCATATCACCCACCCCAGCATTTTATATTGCCTCCAGGCAGGAAGCTTGTGCTTCAAATAGAGCCCTGACTCCAATCCTACCTAAGGCTTTCTCTATTCCTTCTCTAATACACAAACATGGTTTTACATGAGTAAGGGAGAATGACCAGATTGAGGGAGGAAATCGCCTCACATTCATGTGCCCTGGGCAGATGACCTTTAGAATACTATGTTTAGTTTCTTGTGTCATATTTTAGATATTTAGAAGCTAGAGAGAGTGCCCAGAGCAGGGAACCATGATGGCAGAGGATTCCAAGCTCCCATCACATGAGGATGGACTGAAGGAACTGGACATGTTTAGTCTCAACAGAAGACTTTGAGGGGATAGGCATCTTTAGGTATTGGAAAGATTGAAATTAGAAGGATTAGAATTGTTCTGTTTGGCTCCAGAAGGTAGAATGAAGAAAAATGAAAGGTCCCTGAAAAGTGGCAAATGTAGGCTTGATATCAGGAAAGGCACCCTAACAATGAAAGATCTCCATAGATGGAGGGGAATCACCTTAGGATGCATTTCCTCACCCCCATGTGAAGTCTACAAACAAAATCTGGAGGTATCCCTGTTGGATACATGGTCAAGGGGGGACCTTGGTCAGGTCCAGGTTGAGATAAATGCTCTCTGAGGTCCCTTCTGTCTTGGAGGATATATGAATTTCTTAAGAAGGGCCATGGGCCCTCTTCAGTCTGGAGGCAGTGTGGTATATGAGAAACTTGAAGAGGACCTGGATTCAAATCCTACATCTGATACATACTAGCTATATAACTATAAGTAACTTGCTTACCATGCCTGAGACTCATTTTCTTCATCTGTAAAATGAGAAGGCTGTTCTAAATGGCTTCTGAGACCCTTCAACTGGAATATATAAATACATGATCCTATGATTCTTTCTCATGCTTCATTTCCTCAAAAAGTTAATTGACACTGGTCTCCTTTCAGTACGTAGCATATGACACTCCATCTGCCTCTTCCAGACGCTTTCCCTGGCTGTCCCCCATGCCTGGGACTTCATACCTTCTCATCTCCACCTCCTGGATTCCCAGGCTTCCTTCAAGTCTCAGCTAAGGTCCCATCTTCTGCAACAAGCCTTTCCAAGTCCTCCTTAATGATTTCACCTTCCCTCTGTTGACTATACTTCAATTTATCCTGTTTACATCTTGGTTGTACATAGCATCTGCCATCTAATCCCATTTAGACTGGGAGCTCCCTGAGAGCAGGGGGCTATCTTTTTTTTTTCTTTTCTTTGTATACCCCATGCTTAGCATAGTGCCTGACACATAGTAGCTGCTTAATAAATGTTAATTGACTGACTTATGTACCAGATAAAAACTTTAAACAAAACTAGGACAATGGGCAAAGCCCTGTGGCTGTCACCAGAGACAGGCCTCCAGGCTGCCCTTGACCTATCAATGAACACTCTTAGAGCTACCACATAGGCCAGATTCTACCTGGTAATTTTTGTATGCAATTATCCTCTGGGGGACATGATCTCACCTACAATCTATACAAATATGCATAATGATGAGCCATATGCTTCAGTTTGTTTGATCGTACTGCATGGTTAACCACTGTAAGACTAGAAAAGCATGACCCAATTCTCACCATCCTTTGGAGCTGAACTGAATGTGGGTCGAGCTGACTTCAAAAGGATCTCTCTCTACTAGGCTCAGCTCAGCTCAGCACAACACAGACACACAGATGATTAACCATTTGAAGTTCAAAGCCAACAGAATAACGTTACAACCAACCCAAAGGGTTTGATAATTTTTGCAATAGAGGCAGTGGAGTGGGGTAGACAGTGCTTAGGTCTTAGATTTGGATGGCTTCTCTACCTTCCAGAAACTTCTCCATGAAGCCTTTTCTGGCACGTGTGCCCCTTGCGCCAACTACCAGTACACACCCCATCCCAAACTATCTTCTATTATTTTTTTGTATGCTTCAATACCTACTTGTCTATCAATATGCCATCTGCCCCATTAGACTGAGTTTCTGGAGGGCAGGAACCAGGATTTTGCCTTTTTTTTTGTATACCCAAATCACCACCTAGTTAATGATTAGTTGTTGATTGCTTGTCTAATGTTTGCATCTCTGAGCTTCAGTTTTCCCTACCTATACAATAGAGATAACTTTACATATATTACCTACCTGGCATCCTAAGACCATCCTATATGATTCGATGGCTTCTGTCAAGATCCAGCAGTGAATAGGGTACAAAGAACAGTGCTGGTTTGGATCACATAGGTTCAAGCCCAGGTTCCTCAACTTTCCAGCTATGTGATTTTTATATCTCTAAGTATCAGTTTACCTTATCCATAAAATGGGAACTATCATATTTATACTTTCTTCTTGAAAGGATCCTTATGAGGTTCATGTGATGTGACACAGTAGTGATTCACAATCATTAAGTTGTGAGCCATTATTATTGAAGACCTTGGGGGGGGGCAGTAAAAACGAAAACACAAACAAGGAAGGTAAAGATTCCCACTAGACTGGATGGACTCTGAGATTGTGGAGGAAACAGCTGGCTTTGGGAGCCTTCAGGGAAGAAAAATTGCTGCAATTGTCTAATGACCAAGTCCTAAGATAAAAATCAATTTTGCTTTAATGAAAGGTTATGCTGAGCTTGGTCATGCAGTCCAGCTGCTGTCTGCCTCGGCTCTGGGCAAAATTACCTGTCCACTAAAAGGTTCTCTGTGCAGTGTGTAGAGGAGCAAGGCAACGCTGGACTTTTATTGAACAGAAGTGGGATCAAAACTATGTGGAATCCAAGCCAAGGCACTGTTTACCTTTATGAGGCCACTCAGTTCCACAAAACCTAGGAGTTGCTACAGTCCTCATTTACAGCCAACCTCAGGGGTGACCATTGGTACTCAATATATGTACAACATAACTCACAGGGTTACTTTGAGGAATGCATTTTGTACATTGAATGGGCTAGTCAAATGGAAATTATGATTACAAACAGTACTTAGAAAGATAACTGTGATAGTGGAAAGGCTACCCTCTTTACATTCCAAATGCCAGCTCTGCCAACAAAATCTATCAGTGTGAATCATCCTCTCTCGGCTTCCATTTTCTTACTTGTAATATGTCAAGGTGGGACTCAACTTCAAAGGACCCTCCCTGAGCTATTTCTAAATCAATGATTCAGTATAAATCTTTCTCTGGGCCTCAATATCCCCATCTGTAAAATGAGAGCTCTGAATATGATGATTTCTTTCCAAATCTATAATCCAATAAATGAGGCCAATTGTCAATGGACCCTCCCCAAGTTGGGTCCCATGCCCCCTTGCCAAACCTTCCTCCATCTCCCTGCCCAGTTTTTCCAAAGCTCAGCTGGAAAAACAGAAGACACCCACCCATCATTCCAAAGGTTTCTTTTGCTGTTCACTTTAAAAATTCCCTCGTAATTGTCTTTGCTGCAGTTTACCATCAAAATGAATCGCCTCAAATTCTGAAAAAAAATCTGCCTTCTAAGTCTGTCAACTCCGTCCTGCTAATTCATTCATTATAGGGCCACATGATGCATCCAAAGGCTGCATTTTATTTAAATGTGACATATTTGCACTCTGTTTTGATCCACATCTGAAAATTGTCCCTATCAATCTTGCATCGTCACTGCTTTGCTCTTCTGGAACATTAAATACAGGCACGGAGTCCAGAGAGCAGATCCAAGGGGACAGGAGTAAATAAAGAAAAAGTCCACATGAGTGTTTGGCGTTCTTCACATCTGGAGAGTCTTACTGGCAACCTGAGAAGAACAGCAAATACACAGTGAAGGGGAAAAAAAAATCCAACCTGATTCATCCCAATTCTTCCCGTTATTAGATCATTTCTGAAAGCTTTGTTGATAATTACTAAGTTCATAATTTAAAAAAAATCTTAAAGAATAGATAACATGAAGATTTTAGGGGTACCAATTATTTTTTTCCAAGGTTGAATTTTGGAAATTGTTCATTGAATTAATTTTAAAATAACATCTGTTATCTCCTCCCTGGATTCACAAGACTTAGTTGAGTGATTTTTCCACATCCTTTGCTGGGGTCCTTTGGGGGAGGGTATTCCTCAAGGATTAGGGAAGCAGGCCATCCACTCACACTGCCCATCACAGATCATTTTTGTTCTGGAAAGTGGCAACCCACAGGCATATCCAGTATTGTATTACTTTCTTCTTTCATTCATGACAATGTCACACCCAGGTCCTGAGAGTCAGAAAAAAGAGAGCAGGGTTTCCCAGGTTCGAAGGGCAGAGGGGACTGTGGACAATCCATCATGCTTTGTCTGCTAACGATAGACTCATGCATAAGAGGCCCCATAAGCAGTAAGAGGCAGCCAGCATGAAGAGAACTGAATCAACTGTCACTGGTGGAGATCAGAAGGACTGTGAGACTCTGATTAGAATTTTCAATCAGGGCTCCCACAATTCATCATGGGATGGAGACCAGGCCTGAGCAGTCAGGGTTTTCTTAGGAATGGTCCTTCTTTCATCCCTGGGGCTATGCTGAGATCCACTTACATGCAAATGAGGTGGCAAGCATCAAGTGGGTTCAGGGTCTGTGCATTGAGAAGCTTTAGTAATAGGATGGACATGTGCCGTGCAAGGGACAGGTAACTGTCTACTCCTATCAGGAAATACAATATCCATGCAGTGTTTCCTGGGGTTTATGAATGCAAGCTCCTCAAGGCAAGGGCAATTTCAATTTCTCTATCTGATTAGCCTTGTTCTATATCCCTTAACATTGCTTATTTTCACGAGCTCTTGCAAGATGGAGTAATGGAAATGAAGTCAGGAAGATCTGAATTCAAATCCTCCCTCTAACATTCACTAGTTGAATTAAGTTACTTACCTTTTCTAAGCCTCTTTCTAAGTCTGTAAAATGGCAATAAATAGAGCACCTCCAAGAGAGATTCTTAACCTTTTGTGTTTCATGGACCCCTTTGGCAATCTAGTAAAGCCTATGGACCCATTTCAGAAGAATGCTTTTAAATATGCATCATAAAATACATGGAATTACAAAGGAAACCAATTATATTTGAAACAAAGATGTAATTTTTCCCATTTGAGTTTATAGACCCACTGACATTTATACATGGGTGTATGACTGAGGTCAAGAACCCCTGACCTACAAGGTGGGTTGTTGTAAGTAATCAAATGAGCATTGTCCAGTAGAAAGAAGCCTAACTGTGGAGTCACAGGATGTGGGCCCCAATCCCAATTCTGACAATCACTACCTCCATGACCCAGAGGTAAGGCATTTCATCTCCCTGAGCCTCAGTATTCTCCTCTGTGAAATGAATGGATCGGACTGTCTGACTTCTGAGGTTCCTTCCAGCAAAGGATTGAGGTCCTATAAACTTATGGAAAGCATCCTACAGAGTTAAAAGCACCATAGGAATTTACAGTGGTATTATCATTATTATTTCTAGGGTCTACAATAGCACTTGCCACAAAGGAGGCATTTGGTAAACATGATTCTGAACTGAATTCAATCTCCACATTTTAGGAAGGATGATAGTAAGATAGTAAGGGTGGCTAGGTGATGCAGTGAACCGAGAGCTGGGCTTAGAGTCAGGAGGACCTGAGTTCAAATCCAGCCTCAGACACTTACTAGCTTTGTGACCCTAGGCAAGTCACTTAACTTTGTTTGCCTCAGTTGCCTCATCTGTAAAATGAACAGGAGAAGGAAATATCAAATTATTCCAGCATCTTTGCCAAGAAAACCCAAATGGGGTCATGAAGAGTCAGACATGGCTGAAAGGACTGAGCAATAGCAGCTAGTAAGCTGAAGAATGTGAGAGGAGGACAGTTGGAGTGGTGAAGGACCTTGAACTTACACCACATGAGGAACTAGGGAAATCTGGCCTGGAAAAAAGAAGATCATTTTTAGATGGCAGTAGGTACCTAACATGGGTTATGGGTTGGACTACATGATCTTTGGAGGTATCTTCTGAATCTGTGATTTCATGATTCTGTTACTAGATAGGGGAGGGAAGAAAGAGATAACTGTCTTCAAGTATTGGAAGGATTACAACACAGAAGAAAGATTTGACTTGTCTATAAACAATGCTCGACACAAAGTAAAATGCTTACTAAATGCCTGTTGAATGACTAATTGTTTGGCCACAGTGGGCAGAACCAGGAACAATGGGTAGAATAAGAAAACAGGCAAATAGAATCTTGATGGCAGGAAGACCTCCCTAACCTTTGGAACTGTCTAGAAATATAATGGGCTGCCTCAAGAGGCAGCTAAGGTTGGATGACTACTTGCAAAGGTTATGGTAAGAGAGGAGTTTTTTTGTTTATTTTTTTTTGTGTTTTGCCCAAGTTTGGGTTGGACTTGATGGGCCACTGAGGTCCCTTTCAGCCTTGAGGTTCCATGAATCATATTTTGTCCCCTGATTAAAAAGTGAATTTCACAAGGACAAAGATCATCCTGTCCTGTCCATCCTGCCTGTCTTAGTACCTCATACTATGTTTTCCATACAGGTATTGCTTAATATTTCAGGACAGAATGTTGACTGAATGATCCTTTCCCATTAAGTGATGCACAATCACAGTATCACAGTTTCGGGAAACGAAAGACGCTAGGGTACATTCGAGTCCGAATTTGATTTTTTTTTTGTTTTTGTCTTTGTATCTCCAGGAACAAGTTTGGCACATAGTAGGTGTTCAATAAATTGTAATTGATTCACATAAATATTAAAACATAATAGAAATGTAGGAGTTCTCATTATTAATCTGGAGAAAATTCCCCATATCAACAACAGCTCATTTATTTGTCATTTTTATTCTGAGAAGAGGTACAAAAGCTTCACCAGATTCCACAGAAGTCAAAGACTCACAAAAAAATTAAAAAAAACCTTCTTAAAATGCTAAGTACCTTGAGGGCAGGGGTATCTTGTTTGCTTGTATTTATATTTTCAGAAATTTACACAATGTCAGCCCATAGTAAGAGGTTAATAAATGCTCATTCATTGACCCATTCACTCACTTCATTCATTTCATTCATTCATTCATTCATTCATTCATTCATTCATTCATTCATTGTTAGGTTTGTTGTGGAGATCCAGGTAAACAGTTAATATAAAGTACTTTATAACTGGAGCTAGAGGCAGTATGATATGGAGATGACCAGAAAGTGTACTGAGACAGGACAAAATAAGGTGGATATCTCATCAAACAGAGCTTGGGGGTCAAAGGGCTGGGAACATCAATAGAAAAATTCCAATATTCCAATAGGTTAATAGTCCTGTCTTTGCACCTAACTAGCTGTTGAATGAATTCTTCAAGAGGACCTTCTCCCTCAGCTCCTAGTTTGAGAGCTCATGGAACTCATTAGTAACTTTCAGATGCCCTGAGAGGTGGATAGGACAATAGCTTGGGATAGAGAAGATCTGGGATCTAGCTGCAGCTCTTTTATATGAGCTAACTATTGAGCCTTGGGCAAGTTATTCTCCTTCCTCTGTGCCTGTTTCCTTTTTACCAAAATCTGGGGTTTGTCCTAGATGATCACAAAGGTCCCTTCCTGACTCTGATATTCTTACATCCTAATTTCTTTTCAGCTCTAGCATTCTATGTTTTATGAACCGATTTCCCCTCAACTCTCACATTCTCTATTTTCTTCCCTGCCCTTCTGATTTCGTTAAAGCAGGAAGCTCTCAAAGAAGAATCTTAGTCTATCAATGCAAATCTGCAATCATTCCCAAACTCCTGGTCTTCAAGAGCGTGGCCGGGGCATTCTGAGGTGAAATGACTAACCAAGGGTCATAAAGTCACTACGTGACACACGTAGTACTTGAACTCAGGTCTTCCTGGCCCTGAAGATGTCTCTCCTTCCACTCAGTCAGATTTTAGACCATTCATGTTAAGCTCAGATAGAGACATGGGTCACCAATCCCTATGGGTACATTAGGATCAATACACGCAACATATTGACTTAGTTTTAAAATGCAATATTATCTGTGTTTTATTATATTCTTTATTTATTTTGTTACACATTCCCCAGTTATATTTTAATCTGATTCAGCTGCACTTGGGAGTATTGGGGGGCTGACACACAGCAAGCCCTGTGCTTGATACCTCTGTCTTAGTTTATTCTTGAGGTCATTTTCAGGTTTCACAGGATAGTTTTCTAAGGTCATGTCTAACTCTGACATTTTATCTTCTAAGGTTCCTCCCAGATCTGATACTCAACATCCTATGTCCCAGCCTCCTTCACTCTGGCAATAATATTCCATCTCTAGGTCCTCCCTCCCACTAGAACCCTGGACTCTGGCTCTGGGTTTATGGGCATCACCAGGGTTGGGGTAGTGATGTCCTTTTATCTTGCATGGACCAAGCTTCCACATCATATCCATTTCCTAACTGTGGCACCTCCCGCTACCATCTTCCACCAAAAAGCTCCATTTTATGTTTTATACTCTCCCATTAGAATGTAAGCTCCTTGAGGGCAGGGATTCTCTTGCTCCCTTGTATCTATATCCCTAGCCCTTAGCATGGAGCCTAGCACAGAATAAGTAGTTAATGCTTTTCACTAATCATTAATAAAAATGGTAAGTTCTAATATTTTATGTTCCAAGGTGCCATCTAACTCTTACACTATATGCCAGGGCTCTTTCTAGTTCTGCATTTCTATGTGTTAATATTTTAATGTGTTATCATTAACCATTCATTAAGATTCTATATTCTAACATTTTAAATTCTAAGACCTCTCCTGCTTCTAACAGTCTATATCCTAAGGTCACTTAAAACAACATCTCTAACAAGGCGTATTCTAAAATATTTTCTAGTTCCTATTTTCAGTGTTCTAGCTTCATAATATTATACGATCTCTTTCAACTTCAATGTTCTATATTCTTTGTTATAAGGTCCCTTATAATCTCTAGCATCAGATGTCCATGTCTACCTAGCACTGTTAGAGCCCCTTTAAAAGTGAATAAAGTCCTGAGAATATGGAGAGTCAAACTGAGGAATCATTCAGCTAAGCTGTGTTTCCAAAAGCCAATACCATCCTAAAGCTTTGCCTTGGGCTGAATGCATGAAATTCAACCACTCTCTGAAGGATCTAATGTGGGTGAGCCTGTGTCAATAACACTAACACAAGCCATCAGTAATAACAAGACAGACAGCCCAGGATGACTAGGCATTTCATGTCCGATATGTATCATGTCTAATACACTTAAAGTCGTTTGTGGGGATAACTGATGGGCTTTTTATTCCTGGCTTCATTTGGAAACATGTAAAATGTCTCCAGGGACTCCAGTGAGTTAAAAACAATTACTAAAATAAAATTACTTAATTAATGAGGATAATTGGACTCTGTGTTATGTCCAATATCCGTCCCCCCCAAAAATGGAAGAAACATCTTTTGAACCCTGCAATGTGAAAATTCATCTGGTATCAAAGAGTAAAAGTCTTTAAAGCTAGGACAAATGTAATTTACATTAAAGAGGAAATGCCCCAAGTCCTCCTATAGGTGACGTGAACAGCAAACATTCACCTGTTAAAATATCAGATCTAGTGAATTCCTTTTTCTCTTAGTCTCAACTAGAAATGCCCCTCTGTTGGCTAAAGTTCCCACAAACTAAATATTTCACAGCATCACAGCCTGAGAGGTAGAAGGGACCTTAGGAATTCAAGCCCAAACCTTTCTTTGTACAGAAGATGGTGCCGAAGCTCAGAGGGGGGAAAGGTATAAAGGTGATAGGTGACAAAGTTAGAATTTAAACATCTAGTGCTTTCTTAATTTACACAATCATACACTCTCAGAGACAGAAGAGACCTCAGAGGTCATCTGGTCCAATGAATACTCAAACAGGAATCCTCTGAACACATGACTATCCCCTGGTAAAATTGCTGCATTTCTCCAGGAGAAAACACACCTCGACCCACTCATACCCAGTGTCCATGACAACTCAAATTTGGAAAAGTGCTCTGAGGTTTACAAATCACCTTTCCAACAACCACCCTGAGAGAGAGCTGGCTCTGCTATTAATTTGTCAGGTGGTGTTGAGCACCTCTAGGCTTGTGGGGGAAGGAGGAGGTGAGAGGACATCAGGGTCCCTTCCAGCTCTGACCTTCTCCAGGTTCTCTTCTCCTTACTCTGTGACCTCAGGAAAAGTCACTTCACAGTTTCTGTTGCGTCATCAGTAGAATAGAGATGCTTAGACAGTGTCATACATTGCACAGACCTGCTGTTAGGATTGGATGAGGCAAGGTATTTGAAGGGCTTTCTAATGGGGATACTCAAACAAGCTAGTGCGTGGTGCAGTGGAGAGTGCTGGATTTGAAGTCAGGAAGACCAGGTTTCAAATCCTGCTTTAAACACTTACTAGCTTCATGTCTCTGGGCAAACCATTTGACTTCTTTGGGCCTCAGTTTCCTCATTTATAAAATGAAGTGGGAATGCGACTCTAAAATGAAATGAGGATGAAACTCCCTTCCAGCATGAAATCTTGAATCCTATGATCACCGATTTGAGAGCTCCTGCTAAAGCTGAAGGTTGCAATAAAAAAAAAAGAGATTGCAATCAATCCATGCTTGATCATCCCGGGTATCTCTTGCCCAGATCCTACCACAAGCGACCCTCCCAAAGTGACAGACACCTTTGTTGCTTTCTCTTGACATTCAAGAACAGCAGAGGAGCCCTTGAGGGGTCTGTCTGTCATCCCTCACCCTTCCCCATGTGATCAGCCCATTTTTCAGGGGTGGAGGGGCTGTGTTATGTTGATGGGAACTGTTGTTGTTAGTGGCCTAGGCTCCCAAAGCTGATGTCAACACGGAACAATATATGGCAGGTAGGTCATAGCGATTGGGAAAAGCTTTGAGTACAGACCAAGGTATGATATGCATGTCTACCAGTCAAGGCCATGGTCCAACTAGCTGCAGAAGGACTCATCACCATGGTTGACCACAAGAAGATATCTCTTTTTGGCCACAATTAACTTATGAACTGTCAATTAAGGCACAGGGTGGGATTGATGTGTATCCATGCAATGAGAATGACTCTCTACAACACGTGTGACATGAGATCATCCACCATTTATTTGATGACCTCCAGAGAGAGGCAACCTAGTGTAGTTAATATGGCAGTGGACTTGGAATCTAGAAGACCTAGTTTTAAATCCCACCACGGACACAATAGCTGTGTAACTTGGGCAAAAGGTTATGTCACTTCTCTATGCCTGTCTTTATTATAAAATGAGGGAGATGGCCTTGATGGCTTCTAACACCCCTTCTGGAGACCAACAGACATTGAGATCACCCATTTCTGAAGTACTGAAGTATGAATACACAGTGGTTTGCAACATGACTGACAAGCACCAATCCTTCTCAAACCAATATGCCTCTAGCCCATCTTTATGAAGTTGCTCTGGAGTCTGAAATCAGGGTGCAGAACACAACAGAAAATAGGACACTTAGGCAAAGAGCTCATAGAATCATGGCACTAGAGTGACCTCTGAAACCATCTTGCCCAATCAGTACTTAATCAAGAAACCCTCCTACAGACGACATAGCCTCTGCTTGAAACCCTTACTTCATGTCGGACTCACCAGTCCGTCTTTATCCAATGGTGCTTTGTCTGGTTAAACAAAGCTGAATAACCAAAGATCAATGGGAAATCCAGCAACTTCCCTGATCTTAACTGATATGCTTTTACTGACATCCCTGCCAATGAGTTAATCAGCATCCCAATAGCACTCTGTCTCCCAGAAAGACATTGAAACAGTTTGAATGTCAGAAAAAGCAGAACCCTTAGAACATAAGAATGCGAGAGCCGGGAAGAAGTACAGGATGTGAGAGCTGGGTGAGGTCAGGGTTTGGAAGGACCTTAGAACAGAAAATGTCGGAGACGGGAAGGGCCTTAGAACAGTCTATCAGGGTTGGAAAAGATCTGAGATGATAAAATGTTACTTCTGGAAGGACCCTAAGAACACAAAATATTAGAGAAGGCAGGAATCTTAAAATACTGAATGTGAGAGCTAGAAGAGACCTTAAAACATTGAGAAATATAAGGGACCACAGCTTAGCAGGGTCCTGACCCCAACACATAGTAGCTAGGTGACTTTACACAAGCCACTTAACTTCTCTGAATCTTAGTTCTTTTTTCTGCAAAATGTCGGCTCTAAGATTTCTTACTACCTTGCTTATATAGGGTTGTTGAAAGGACATTGCTTGTGCTTACACATATTAATCCACATATGAATATGGACACTCCTCCCATCTAGGGAGGGAGACAGTGGAGTCCATGGTAGGTCTTGATCAAGGCCAATCTACCAGCTCTATGAAACCAGGCCATCTGAAAAGAAGAAACAACCTACTTGGACAACATTTGCTTTCAGCTCAGCTGTTCTTAACACCAGCTGTTCCGAATGAGGAGAAAGGCACCAGTACTGACAACATAGAATCACCCCATTCTATATTCATCCCCACCAACTACAAATCGAATTTCAGGGAGAGAGGCGGGGAGGTGGGGGAGGCCTAAAATTGAATATCTCCTCCTATTTATAGCCAAAGGCATATTTCCTAAGAAAGTGCTTTGTAAGCCGATGGTTCCACTTTTCACCAGTTTTTCTCTTTCACAGTTTAGTTCCTGAGTCTGTTTTTTTCCCCTAATACACACACACACACACACACACACACACACACACACACACACACACGACTCAGTGGTTGACCATTGCTAAAGAGATGGTGACTGAAGGGGTTTACCTTTGCGCCTTTTCACCAAAAGGAATTTGGCTCCCATTTGTTGACCTTTTGATATACAGCTTTCCTTCCTGGCCCCAAAAAGAACCTGACTTCAATTTGTCTACCAGTCCCAGGAAAACCTTAAAGTTTTAGAAACTGCCTTATCTCCATTTGAAAGCAAACTCCCCCCCTTTCAGCTCCCTTCATTATCTATTCTCATTGTTTATTACCTTCCAAATGGACCCAACCAACCCCCCTTCCTCTGGCCACCCTTAATCCTAGCTGGGTGCCACGAGGTCCAGGACCCAGGAGTTCTATTCACCCCAGCTTGCTGGCCACTCCCATCCAGATCTCCTTAGGCCCTGCCTCCCCCTCACCCCAAACTACTTGGCCACTCCTAGATCCCTCCCACAATCTTTCTCTACTTAAGATTCACCTTTACCCCATTCTGAGGCTGGGAATTTCTCATGCCTAGAGGCTGAGCTGTTCCCAAGCCCGCTTGTCCTCAGAGCATCACATGGCCTATCCACCCCAGCCCCCATTCAAACACTGAGCATCTCATGCCCAAAAGGCTGAGACTGCCTCAAGCCTGCTTGTCCTCACGGGCGTGACCTGGCCTATATGTGATTTACCTTTAATAAACTTTTTCTCTGACTGGAAGAAGATCTGGGTTGAATTCTTTCAGGCAGATGTGCGCCATGATTTGGGGCTTTTCCCAGCACCCCAAAACCTCCCATGATCTTGGGGTGCCTCTGTGCATCAAGGAGCACCCCAAAACCCCTACCCCTCTTCAGTGATGACTTGGTGTGGTCAATAGAGTATTGGACTTGGAGTCAGGAAGCCCTGGGTTCAATTCCCACCTTTAGGGAAGAGTAATCCAGGGCAACCAGTCCTATGATGATGATAACTATAGGTGACATTCACACAGCTTTCAGGTTTCCAAAGTACTTTACATTTGATCCTGCATTTGATGTAATCAATCAAGTACTATTAATTGCCTATTCTATGCCAAATTCTGGGGATACAAAGACAAACTCTAAGTAATCCTTGCCCTCAAGAAAACACTCAGTTGGGAGGAACAATGACTTCACAGAAGAGTAAACAAAAAAAACTACCCAAAAAATCAAATACAATGTCCAAAAATACACTACAAAAATAATTAAAATATATAAAAACACAATACAATATATTACACAAAATAAATGCAAAGCATTGTCAGGGAACAGCAGCAACAAAAAACATCAGGTTTTTTGGTCTAATCATAGTATATAATATATACTTAATAATTTTTTTCATACATTTTTCATTATTTCACTCAATTAATTCCCATGACCCTGCTATGATGTACTGAAGCCTGGATCTGTATAGATGGATGGATGAATGGGTGGATGGATGAACAAAGTCTTTATTAAGCAATTACTATGTGCCAGATGGGGCCAGTTTAGTGGCACAGCATATAGAATACTGGACCTGAAGTCAGGAATACTCATCTTCCTGAGTTCAAATCCGGCCTTAGATATTTAGTAACTGTGTGACCCTGGGCAAGTCATTTAACCCTGTTTGCTTCAGTTCCTCATTTGTAAAATGAGCTGGAAAAGGAAATGGCAAACCACTCCATTATCTTTGCCAGGAAAACTCTAAATGGGGTCTCAAAGAGTCAGACACAAATGAAATGACTAAACGACAACATGGGCCAAGCACCGAGAATACATATAGAAAAATAAGATGGTCCTTGCTCTCAAGACACAACTCCTTCCCATGGTGGCAACATGTATTGAAAAGATGTTCACAATCACTTCCAAGGTGTTTATAATACACACATTCAGCCTTTGCTTATTCAGTCTCCTGGGTGGGAGCTTGGGGCCGAGAGTAACCTGGAACTTGGAGGTCTCTCAAGGAGTAGGAGTTGGGAGTGACTCCCTTAGCCCAATGGCTACCTGTATGACAGAAGGAAGAGGGTTTTTGGCACTAAGAACCACGGTACACCCAATGCCCATAACATCCCAAGATTCCCAGATCAATAAAATAAGCACAGCCAGGTAGCTTACCATCTAATAAAGCACCAAAAGAGTTGGTGGAGTAGGAGATAGAAAGCTGACCTTGGAGTTGGAAAGACCTGGGTTCACCTACAAGTCTCACCTATACCCTATATTGGTTGTGTGACCCTAGACAAGTCAACTAACCTTTCAATTCTCTAAGCAAATTATTAAAACTAGAATTTACTGGAAAGGTGCTGTTTCTGAATTGGTATAGGGTGTTGTCTCATAACAGGTTATTCCTCATATCCATGAAATCACGTATCTGGTCTCTGCCTCTAATCACCAAGATGACAGCTGAAACTCCCTGCCCTGTGCCAATAAAAATATACTTCTCTATGGGCCCCTGTTGGATTCATGACTCTGCTTGCCTCAAGTACCATCCCTTGGCCAATCAACGATCCACAACTGTGACCCTAAAGCACAAATCTAACCGTATCTCTCACTTCTTAAAAAAAAAAAGTCCTGTGGCTCCTTATGACCTCTGGGATCAAATACAAAACTTCTCGTTTGGCACTGCCCTTCACAATGACCCCGTTATTCCAACCTCCTTTTCCAACCTTACTAGGCAATACTAGGGATTGGTAAAAGCAAGTGTTAGAAGACCTGCGTTTTAATCCTGCCTTTGATGGGCTGGAAGGAATATAGAAGCAGGTGATCAGGATGGTGCAGGTCTCTGAGTCTACATTATATGAAAATAACCTGAGGGACATTCATCTTAGAGAAGAAATAATTTAAGAGGGACATAATAGTAACAAGAAATGGTTGAAGGGAAAAGTAAATAGACTCGACCTGCTTGGTTTCACAGAGCAGAACTGAGCACAATGGGTGGCAGCTGAAGAGAGACAGTATTAAGCTTATAAGAAAAACAAAACTTCCTAACAGTCAGAATTCTCCAAAAGTGGAATAGGTTGCCTGGGGAGACAGTGCCCTGCTCCCAACCCCACTGGACATTCACAGGACCATGGATTGAGAGCTAAAGAAAACCCTTAGTACCACTGAGTCCAATCTCATTCTATAGATGAAGAAACTGAGTCACATGGAGGTTAAATGACTAATTCAGGGTCACAAAGCTAGTAAGTTTCTAAGGATAGGCTTTGAATTTTGGTCTTCCTGACCCCAATCCCTGGGGTACTCGTTGGGTACATTCCAGAAGATGTGTCTGATTAGGTATGGAATGGACTACATTACCTTCTAACTCTGAATTTCTTTGACTCCTCTGAAGCATGGGGGTATTGGACCCAATGAAAACACCATGGGCCTAGGGTTAAAAGTTCTTTGTAGCCCCATCTTCTTCTAGGTGAAATATGTGCAAACCCTGCTGGTGCTTTCTTCTCCCTGACAATCTGCAAGAATCCTTCCCCACCCTCTGAGCTCTCATCCTGGCACCAGTGGGTTTGCTTCAAAGACTTGATTTCCCTCCATAATTATCAGATTGCTTCCCAGCCTGGGAAATTCAAGCCCACAAACATGTTACAAATGTGTTGCCTTCCATTTTTTCATTAATCTTAATTAGCTACTAAAATACAATCCACCTCTGGAATGTGGCAGCTAAAAGGGAATATTGGTGAAATGTGATTTTCATTTCACACATAACTATCTATAAGCATCAACTCAGTTAAACACATCAATGCAGCTATTCTGAGAGCAGGTCGCCACAGAAGTACCTGGTATCTTGAATCAGAATCTCTCCAAGAGAAACTGGACCCCAATTTTCCTCTCTGCCCCTAAAAGGCTACAGGACCCTTAGCCCAATCACAGCAGCAATCTGAGTCCATCTGTTAAAAAAAAAAAAAAAGAGGAGGGCTTGCCCTGTTTCACTTCTAAGGTCCTTTCCACTTCTGGCATTCCTAGGATTCTGTGTGGTTGACAATTCCAGAGAAAAAAGTGGTGACCCCATTTTAACTTGCACTGTGTGCAGAAGAAAATGAACAAAATGAAAACACAACATCTTGGACACATTGGCCAAACATCTGAAATTCATCCATCCACCTTTGACAACTTCACTACGAAACCTCGATCCCAGAAGACTAATTGAACTTCAACTGTCCTGACTTCCAGAAAATAAGATCAACAGCTTTGTCAGCATCAGAGATGTACGACCTCACTCCTCTTGTATATAAAATATATGGCAGCAGACACATATATGCATATATATGTGTGTATAGCTATATTTAAATATGTAATTCTGGTATCATAGATGCACATGTGTGTATTGTGTGTGTGTGGGGGGGGATACAGGACCAGCTTTCAAGTCACAAATTTGGCTGGATTCAATTAAAGACAGTATGGTACAATGGAAAGAGCACCATTTCTGGAATCCAAAGTCATGAGTTCAAATCTTGGCTCTGCTACTTGCTACCTTTATGACCCTGAGCAATTAAGTTCCCTTCTCCGGGCCTCAGTTATCTCATTTGTAAAATGAGGAAGTTGGACTCTTATGTCCCTTTCTGCTCTATGATCCCATGTTTGACATTTACATGCCATAGGTGAGGCCATTAGCCGCTCTGAGCCTCATTTTCACTGGTGTGTAAGAAGGAGATAACAATGTCCTTAACAAAAAACAAGACGATGCCTCATCAGGGAGGCCGTAGAGGGCGCTCTCCCCAAGGTGCAGGTGGGAGCTGAACTCCTTTGTGATTCCCTCCCAGCGCAGGTGTGTTGGGGTCGCTGTGGGGCTCAGAGAAGTTGGATAGGTAAACGCTGAGATGTCTTTGCACTCCTCTCTTCTGCGAGGTGAGGTATAAGCAAGCACCACTGGCTGCTGTAAGCCATAAAGTCCAACTCCTTTCATCTTACAGAGAAGAAAAGTGAACACTTGCCCAAATGTCCCACAGGTAGAAAGTGAAAGAGTTAAGATTTCAACTCAAGTGCTCTGACTACAAAGTCAGCACTCTGAGACTCAGTTTCCCCTTCTGTAAAAGAGGAATGACAATACTTGCAATTATTCCCTCACAGAATTGTCATGAAGCTCACATCACACGCATTGCAGTACTTTAGCAACTTCAAAACACTATTTAAAGGCCAGTTATTATGTAGGAAGACAGTACAGTGTGATGGCGCAGGCACTAGACACGCAGAACTGGGTTCTGTTCCCGGCTGTGCCCCTTTCTGCCTGTGTGACATTGGGCCGGTTGCTTTCCCTCTCTGGGCATTAGTTTCTGCCTCTATAAAATGAGGGGGTGGGTCTAGGTGATAACTGAATCCCTTCCAGCCCTAAAATATTTATGATTTGAATTGAAAAACCTTTTAAGGATATTGCAATCTTCCCAAACATTCTGTCCTGACCTAGAAATCCACTGTACCCTGTAAATGTTTTTACACACTCCTTTTAAAATTCATGCCGCCATCAAGAAAAGTGACAGGCTAACTTATATGCCTGAAATTGGAAAAAAAAAGTGCTTTTAAACTCTTTCAGATAGCATTTAACTTTTTGGCCAATTTTATTTAGGTGTAAATCTGGGGACCGGTTTTTCTGCAACGGATAAAAGACTAGGGCCATCACCCTAAGGAGGGTCCCAGAGTAGAGGAAAGTTCTTCCAAATTGGTTTAAAAAACAGCTTGGAAAAAAAAGGAACCTGCTAAATAAATTCTGCCTCCAGGCCCAATAAAGTCTGCATCTGTGCACAAAAAGTGTATGTCCTGATGTGTCAGTGGCCATATACACACGGTGCACACACTTTGTGGTCTGGAAACCACGTTTAAGGCACTCGATGCATCTACATTCCTGAAACTATAGCTTGTATGACCCCTCCACTAAGTTACTTTTAATAGTCAGTCAGTGTTCATGATTAGCCCAAAGTAAAGTCATTGCAGGAGAGAAGTAGCAAAATCCTGTCTCTATTAAAGCTGGGAGGAATTCTCCCATAAAGATGCATAGTGTCAGAGGGAAGGGTGGCACACACAGACAGTGTACTGGTGAGGAGACACATGTCAAGGACACATATGGTCTAAATCAATTTACTCCTCAGGCACTACATGGCTCCAATGTATTTTCTCTGTTGGGTTCAGGATCTCTTACTAGGTGAGATATTTCGTTACAATGCTGACTGGAAAAGCGGGGAGAGAGATCCCCTCCCATCACCCCACTGGACTGCAGAAGAAGAGGGCAAAAGATGTTGAGGAATACTCTTAAGAACTGGCCTCTTGTTCCATGGAAAACAATCTTTTTCAATTCTAGAAATTACTGCGTGAGAAAGAATGACAGAGATAACTGCCCTGAACTGGCACCTTATAGAATATGTTTTGGCTGGGAATGACGGTGGTTAAGAGGTGACTTCTTAGATCCCGGCAGGGGAATGGCTGATATTTCAGTTAGCCAATGACCAGCAGCTTTGTAATTCAGAAAACTGATGGAGGAGCATCTTCTTATCTCTTAAAGGTGTGACTAAGTGTGAACCTTTCTTTTTCTTGCTTTATAAACTGCGAATGGAAGGGAGTCGTCAGGGGGCATCAGTCACTCCAGGTCTCACACCCTTTAAAAGCTGAGAAAGGCTATCCACAAAGAAGAAAGAACTATGGAGTTTGAATGAAGATCGAAGCATACTATTTACTGTTTTTTTTTTTCTTCTGTTGTGTTTTGTTTCCTCTTTCTGGTGGTTCCTCTATTGGTTCTAATTCTTCCTTACAACATCACTAATGTAAAAATATGTTTAATAGGAACGTATATGTATAGCCTATATCAGATTGCGTGCCATCTAGGGGAGGGAGGTGGGAAGGGGAGGGGGAGAAAAATTTAAAACTCAAAAGCTTATGGAAGTGATTGATAATTCAAAATATATTAATAAAAAAAAGCCTAGAAAGGAGCCACTCAGAAGAAAAACAAACTTAACACCTCTTTGTCTTGGTTACCTGGGGGACTCTATTGATCAGGAATCCCATGATCAACCCTCTTCTCATATATGTAACAGACTCTAGCTCACACTGGTTCAAGGATCACTCACTTTCTCTATCAGGGCTCTCAATGCACCTGGTTCCAATTTTTCAAAAGAAGGATTTGAAGGCAGGAGAAGTATAGGTTCAACTCCCATCTCTGACATGTACTGTGTAAGCCTGGCCAAATCATTTATTGTCTCTGAGCCTCAGTTTCCTCACTTGTAAAAATGGGATAAAAACACCTAGCTCACAGGGCTGTTGTCAGACATGAATAAGATAATGGATATAAACTGATTTGCTAAATTTAAAGCACTATGCCAATGCCAATTATTGCTAGTGCTTTGAGAGCTTTTTGGTCTGGACTTGTGATGCATTGGTATTAGGAATTCCTAAAGAGGAAACATCCTCTACCAAGTTAGGTAACAACACCATTAATAACAAGAATAATAAATAAAGCTAACAATTAGATAGTGCTTGAAAGTTTACAAAGTACTTTCTGTATGTTAATTCATTTGATCTTCACAACAACTTTGTGAAGGAAGTGCTATTATTATCCCCATTTCATCAATGCAGATACTAACACACAGAGAGACTGAGTTACTTGTCCATGGTCATGCAGCTACTAAGTTTCTGAGGCTGAAATTGAACTCATGTCTTACATCTGCAAGTCCTTAATTCTATCCTCTATGCCACTTATATTTTCCTATGCTGAACCCAATGACCCCAAAGACCTAGAGAAGGTAGTGGGACTTGGTCAAGGTAACACAAGTCCATTGGGAAGACTGCCAAAATGTCCTGTGTCAAAACCGTGTGTCCTTCTACTAAATGATGATTTTTTTCCCATTTAACTTCATAGGTTTAGAGTTTAAAAGAAACTAAGTGCATCTGGTCCAACGTCCTCCTTTTAAAGAGCAGAAAACTCAAATTCATGGAGGATAAATAACCTGTCCAAGGTTATACAGGTGGTAAGTATCAGAGCGGGCATTCAAACCTACTAGGTCCTCTGACCCCATCAAGGTGGAAGTAGAATGTGGACTTTCTAGTTCACATTATAATCAAGTAATTATTGATTTTCTACCATGTGCAATGGACAGCTGTCTCAAGGAAGTTCATTCAGTACAAGGAGATGTAGCTCAGAAGAGACTAGCCAGGGTCCACCTACAGATAAAAGCCCAGATCAAACCAGCGGAATGTCATACATAAAGAGGCATCTCATCAATGTGCCCTGATGAGTCGCACGTCTTCATAGGCATCTGGATTTGGGAGTGAGCCCCACTGTTACTGTTACTCATGTTACTGTCAGCAACTCACTTTGTTCCAAATTTAGACAATGCAAAGGTTCTTTGTTGGAATCATAAAACATTAGATATGAAAAGGAGCTTCGAATATAAAGGATGGGAGCTGAAAACATCATTACAACATGACAGGAAGAAACTTTTAAATGTAGAATATTAGAGCAAAAAAAGTTGGAGCTAGAAGGGATGTGGTAAGAGAAATCAATTTGGTATTCATGGGCCTGGGTTCTAATGTTAAAGCAGAAAGAGATATTAGAACACAGAACGGAAGGACACTGGATGTTAGATTGGGAAGGGACCTTGAGGTCTTGTATTATAGTCCCCTCATTTTACAAGCCAAGCGGCTGCCCAAGCTCTCAGATCAACTTCTTGACAAAGACAGGAGCTCCAGATTCCAGTCACAGGCCAGCATTCATTTCACCACACTAAAGTACTATGTCATCTTTGTTTCTGAAAGTAATCAGGACTTACTAAAACACTAGAAACTAATGCTGGAAATCCAGCAATGTTTCTGAGTGCTTATATAAAGTCCCAGAAATTCTGAGCTCAGATGGGGTCTCAGAGATAAAGCAGAGATCCCTTACTCTTAGGATTAC
The DNA here is from genome assembly GCF_900497805.2 of Vombatus ursinus. Lineage (NCBI taxonomy): Eukaryota > Metazoa > Chordata > Mammalia > Diprotodontia > Vombatidae > Vombatus > Vombatus ursinus. The sequence continues at coordinate 4,089,791 of NW_020949602.1, forward strand.
AGAGGCAGATGGTGGCCACAGTGGATGATGCTTCAGGTCTGGAGTCAGGAAGACTTGAGTTCAAATCTTGCCTCAGACACTTAGCTGTGTGACTCTGAAAAGTCACTTCACCTCTGTTTACTTCAGTTTTCTCATGTGTAAAATGGGGACAATAATAACACCTACTTCCCAGGGTTGCTGTGAGCATCACTTGAATAATTACTGTAAAGCACTTAGCACAGTGCCTGGCACATAGTAAGGGCTATAGAAATGTTAACTATTTATTGTTGTTGTTGTTAAATGAGGACTTTAGCTTTAGGACTTTGCCTAATCATCTCATTTTTCAAGTGAGAAAACTGAGCTCCACAAATGAATGAGTTTATGCAGGATAAGAAAGCAGTGTTGTTACAGTTGAAAGAACTTGGGATCTGGAGCTGGAGAACCCAGGTTTGAATTTCAGTTTGTAACTTCTTACGTCTGAGAAGCCTGGCCTTAAATGTACCTCCCAGCTCCAATCTAGGATTCCATGATCACACATAGCTAGTAAGTGGCTAGGCCAGGATCTGAACCTAGATCCTCCACCTCCAAAGTCTCATTTGCTTTCCATGACACCATCCTGCCTCTCCAATGGCCTTCCTCATTTTAAAGGAGGAAACTGAGGCTGAGAGAGAAGTGATTAGTCCAGGGTCACAAATCAAAGCAGACACGCTAATAGAATTTTTCACCTCCAGCTGTTGACTTCTTTGTACTTTTCTTACTTTCCTACTGTGGAGGCTGGTGAAGAAGGGAAATTGAAAGGAAAAGCAACCCCAACCTGAAGACGAACATGGGAAAGCATCCTGGCACAATGGAAAGAATGCTGGAATTTGGATCAGAAGACTTAGGTTCAAATTCCAGTTCAGCCACTTAATCTTTGCGACCTTGGGCAGATGTTACTTGGCTTTTCTTCTGTCGAATGAGGGTATTGTACTAAATTACTGTAAAGGGCCCATCCAGCTCAAATTTCTATGATCCTAAGTCTTTTCATGAGTCTCTGTATTTACTATTGTGTAAATAGTACAATTTACTATTTACTATTTCTTACAACTCTTCTTACAAGAGGTCGGGGCCTCTGAGATCCCTCCCACCTCAAAATCTGTGATTCTACTATTTCTTCCAAGTCCACTAGCATTTGTTAAGCACATATTCTGTGCTAGGTACTGTCCTAAGGGATGGGACGCAAAGAAAGGCGAAAACCCAGTCGCTGCTCTCAAGGAGCTTGCATTTCAATGAGAGAGACAAAATGTAAGCTAGTCAGTAGAGACAAGATAGATGAAGAGTAAATGAAAAGACATGATGAGTGCTCATCCATCATTCACTTCCAGTCAAGAGCCACAAGGGAAAATCAGATAGATAGATAGCGATATATGTATACATGTATGTATACACACATGCATTTTATATGTGTATATATTATATATGTATATGTCATGCATACATATATTATGTGTGTGTGTATATATATACCTATATATTATACCTTGATTTTACCTTTATATATATATATTTTATTTTATATATACAACACACACACACACACATATATATATACATATATATTATACCTTGATTTTCAAGGAAATGCTAACTATTTGCAATGCATAAGGTACTTCCTGACCTTAGTGAGGATTCTGAGAAATTTACAAATGACAGTATTTTCTCCTTCAAGGTTCCACACCTGGTTATTCATAAAGGGAGGGAGCCGCAACCCTTTTAATAAGACTGAACATCAACCAATCACCAAAAAACTTATCTACAGAGTATCACCTGTGTCCAGTGTCCCCTCTCTTTGTGGTGGGCATCCCTTTTTCAGACAACCAAGGCTCAGATTGTAGTTCTTCCCCTGGGAACTGGAATATTTGGAAACACAGAAAGGCTCTGCTGGTGACAGAGGATCCATCAGTGATGTTTATAATAGAAGCATCTAATAAGATCTGGTCTGACCTCCAGCTGACTTTTTCACTGCTAGTCCCATAAAAGGCTTCGTGCAAACCCAGTCTTCAAGGAAGCCCATCACGGTTCTTTATCTTGTCTGAAGCACCCACCAAATGTCATTTTGCTTTCAGAATGACTAGGTACACTCTGTGTATGTACAGTAGATTATCTGGTAGTAATATCATACTGTCCTCAAAAACTATTTCTACTCACACGGATGACCTTTCCAACTAATATATACACTGCTTCGTGCTTCAGTTACAAGAAACGCACGACCTCGTTTCCCCCTGTGTTCCTACCTTAAAGAAATAAATCACAATGTTGACTGATTGAAATACTTAACTGCCAGTCAGATCACTCCATCCCTCCATACTTTCTGGTCAGCGTGAGTGACCCTCCGTGATACTGAGCAGTGATTAAATTTTAACAACACGTAGTCCCCCAGCGTGCTAAGCCAAGTGAGCAGTTACGAACAAATATCGGCTTGAGGTAGAGAGAAAGAAGCAGGTGGTTTGCTTCTGAGCATGTGGTGCATATGTGTGAGGACATCAATTGAATATGTATGCATCAATGTATATGTATGTATATGCATATGTATATATGTATATACATATATGAATTCTGAATATATACATGTATGTGTGTATATATACCATATAAATGAGAGAGGTAGACAGACACAGAGATCAGATATAAAAAGAGATAGCAGTGACTAGAAAACTAGGCTCAGAGCAGAAGAAACCCCAACTGACACATTGTGGCTGTGAGATATGGGCAAGTCATTCAATCCTTTAGTGGTCTATGTAACTCTACGCTGATAAGCCACAGAGAAGGTACTGACCCACACTGGCAGAGGGGCTGGGACGCTCACAGAAACTGAGCTCAAGTCCTATCTCAGGCACGTTTTAGTTCTGTAATGATGGCCAAGTTACTTTTACCTCTCAATGTCTCAGGCAACTATTTAAAATTTATAGGTTAGGTACTGTTAGAAAGCTTCATACTGGGTCTTCCCAATACCAATCAACTCCAAGGTCTAGGTCATAACCCTCTCTTCTCAAAAAAGAGCAGTGCAAAGGAGAGAGTCCGTGACTGTGGAGTAAAAGAACCTGGATTCAAATCCTACCTTGGCTTTTTGCTATCTGAGTGAGCTTGAGCATGAAAAGTCACCTTTTGGGGCCTTAGTTTCTTCCTCTATAAAATTAGGGGACTGGACCAGCTCACCTTTAGGGTCCCCTTCCAACTCTAAATCTATGACACTATATGACCCTAGGATCTAACCACACATGAGAGAAAATGTGGTGTAAAAGAAGTAACCTTAAGCAGTACTGATATAGCACTTCGGGGCTTTCGGTAAGCTTTTTATATGTCACCTCAGTTCAATTAATCAATCAATAAGCATTTAGTAAGTGCATACTATGAATAAGGCACCACTGTGCCGAGCACTGGGGAGACATGAGGTAGGTACTAAAGGGAGAATATGACCCCATTTTACATAGGAGGAAATCGAAGCCCAAAGATGTAAAGCTACTTGTGTACAGACACACAGCTAATGAGCGTGTCCTTACTACTTATCTACCTTTGACAAATCACTTCATCTTTCTGAGCCTCAATTTCCCCATTTATAAATGAGGGGAGATGTATATATACATACACACACATATTATATATACATACATACATACACACATATATACATACACACATACATACACATATGTGTATGTGTGTATATATGTGTGTGTGTGTATATATATATATATATATATATGTATATACATACTCATTTGATCTTGACAACAAGCATGGGAGATAGTTTTTTTATTATCCCCATTTTACAGAGGACTTGCCCAGGGTCACCCATTCATTTAGTGTCTGATTTGCATTCGGTTGTAAATTCTATTGGCATTTATCTGATAGAGAAAATATGACCAGTGCTACTGTCCAGAAATGTGAGGAGTCGGGTTTGTAAACTGTGAAACACTGGATAAGGAGGTGATATTGGCATTATCGAAAAGTGAAAAGGATTTAGGCTCCCAGTCTATCTGCCTTCCAAATTGCCCCTGCACCATTTCTATTAGATAAGATCTACTGTTTCTGCATCTGAAAATGACTTCCTGAATCCATTAGCAAGAGTGGGAGAAAAGCACTCATCAGCCATGCACTGTGGCACGCACAGAATAAATCCAGGAGATTGAGTAACCCTCTACTAGCGTCCCCTGGAACGCGCTTCAAGAACATAATCGCTACTTTCCTATAAAATCCAAGTTCATCTTTTTTCATTACAAATTATATGTTGGAGGCCTGATTCTGAAATGTGTATCAGAAGGTACTTAAGGGATTATTAAAGAATGAAGAGAATTTTCCCAGCCTGATTTCAGGCCCCTTCGAGATGGAGCTCCTTCCCAGAGAAGAGAAAGAGAAATGTACATTTATTAAAAGATGAAAAAAAATTAAAAGTCGACTATGACCCTGTAGAGAGCAAAAGCCTCCATAGGACTTCCAGGAAGGAGAACCCATTGGAATGGCCTTTATCTAAATGTTTACTGAGAGGAACAATTCAATCCTGATCATTACAGGGTAAAATAAATAAATGTGTCCATGATTGTTTAAAGTTTATGAATTACAAAAGGCTTAAATAAGACACAGAATAACTGGAGGAAACAATGGGCCATCTTGAGATTCTTACTCAAAGCTCTCACAGTGTCTTGTTCTGGTGTTTCCTAAGGATTTATCCCACTTTATCTCGAAGGTCAGCTGTCTGAGTTTTAACATCTAGCAGCACCATGGTGGAGGGGAAAGGAAGGGAGACGATTTGGAAGCAGAGGGCCTGGGGTCAATTCTGGCTCCACCTTTTATTACTTCGATGACTTTGGGCGAGTCGCTGAATCTCTGTACAATCTTTCTCATCTATAAAATCAGGGGGTTGGACTAGATGACCTCAGAAGTCCCTTCCGACTCAAATCTATGGTCCTACTCCATTTTAAACTCCCTAAATTATAACTATATATAGTTATAATTATGCAGTTATATTTAGTTTATGTATATAATATTATATTATATAATGTTATATAGTTACATCAAATTTGGAGATCCAGCACTTTGCACAGTTCCTGGCACACAATGGATGCTTAATTAATGTTTATTGGTTGATTTATTGATATATGGGGGCGGCTAGGTGGTACAGTGGATTGTGCATTGGGCTTAGAGTTGGGAACACCTGAAAGAAAATCTGGCGCCAGACGATTACTAGCTGTGTGATCCCTGACAAGTCACTTAACCTTAGTTTCCGCAGCTATAAAATGGGAATAATAATCGCACCGACCTCCCAGGGTTATTGTGAGGATCAAATGAGATAATGTTTGTAAAGTGCTTAGCACAGTGTCTGGCACATAGCTATTATTGTTATCACTGTTATTATCAGTTTTGTCTTCCTATTTTCAGCACCAAGCACAGAACCTTGCATAGTAGAAGCTGATTTGGGCTCATTAGAATGAAAGTTCTATAACAATCAGAGCTATCCAAGAATAGAATGCAGGCTTCCTGAATTAATTTCCCAAAGTGGGCAGTCTTAAAGAAGAAGCTGGATGACCATTTGTGCTTAAGATGGCAGGAGTTAGAGCTGTAAGGTGCCTTAGAGATCATCTGGCCTGGCCCATCCCTCCCATTTTTCAGAGAGGGAAATTGAGGGCAAGAACACTTTTTTAGCCTGAAAGGTGATATGCCTTGCCTAAAGTTACCTAGTTAGTAAATGGTGACAGACCTAGAACTCCAGGTTCTGGACTACCAGGCCAGGGTTTTAATGATTACATGTATTCCTTTTTCAGTTATATCTGACTCTTTGTGATGTCATTTGTGGTCTTCTTGCTAGAAATACTAGAGGGGTTTGCAATTTCCTTCTCCAACTCATTTTACCAATAAGGAAACTTAGGCAATAGGGTAAGCTGACTGACCCAGGGCCATACAACTAGTAAGTGTCTGAAGCTGGATTTGAACTCAGGAAGATGAGGCTTCATGACTTCAGGCTGCGTGCTCAATTCGCTATGGTGGCACCTAGCTGCTCTAGTGAGGACATTAGGGTGTCTCTGCTCTCCAAAGGCTTGTATTCTCCTGCTCAGCCCAACGCCTTCATGCACATACATCAGCATCCTGGAGACGCAAGGCCCATCACCCTTGGCTAGTGTATGGCCAAGTTAAGGCAGATGTACAGCATATGTGCATTTGAGGTTGGCTTTCTTATTTTTAGCAGAGCGTTTAGTGAGGCAGAGGAGTCACTGAACTGGGATGAAGTCGATTTTACTGCACAGACTTGATAAGTTACTCTGAGGAAGGCTAAGAATATATGTTGAAAAGCCTTTATTTGGGAGTCTCAAAAGTAGAATTGATGGGATCCCGCAGCAGACTCTAAGCAGTGTTGACCCCTGCTTTGTATTTTTTCCCCTTATTAGAAGTGAGTTAGCATTTAGCAGAATTTGGAATCACAGTACTTAGATTCAAATCTTGATTCTGATACATGGGCAAGTTACTTAATCTCTGGGCTAAGATGAGATTCTATGTGTAAAGCACTATATAGATGCTATGTGTACCATCATCATCATCAATTAGTATTGCAATAGTTTCAACAGTCCCTGAAGTGCCTTGCACAACTAGATCTCTGAAACTCTGACAGTGGAACCAGAGGCTTCATAAGACCTGGATTTTATACCCAGCTCTAGCAATGACTTCCTTCGTGATCTGGGTAAATCTCTTAGCATCAGATTCAGAACTGGAAAAGCCAATCCCCTCAAATTGCAGGTGAGGAGATTGAGGCCCTCAGGGAATTTCTCAAGGACAAACTGCCATTAATTATCAGAACCAAGATTCAAATCCAATTCTTCCAAGTACCACATTCTTTTTTTTTTGCCTTTTTGGTGAGGCAATCGAGGTTAAGTGACTTGCCCAGGGTCAAAAAGCTAGTAAGTGTCATGTGTCTGAGGCCGGATTGGAACTCAGGTCCTCCTGACTCCAAGGCCGGAGCTTATCCATTGTACCACCTAGCTGCCCCCAAGTACTACATTCTTTCTCCACCTCTCTGGAATACTATTTCCTGGCCTGCAAAATTGAATACAAGAGGTAGTGTGGTATAATGGCTAGAGCCAGCCTTGGCATCAAGAAGACCTGAGTTCAAATCCTGCCTTTCACTCATACTAACAGTTTCATCCTGGGGAAGTAATTTATCCTTTAAAGACTCCAAGCAACCCTCTAAGATCATAAGTTGCGGACAAATTACCAAATCTTCCTTGGTGAGAGAGTTTCTACTTTAAACTGATGAGAGTTTCTATTCTCTATTGATAAAAGGGGCCCCCTACATCAATAAAACCACAGATCTCCAACAAAAATAGCCGCTCCCCCCCCATATTAAAATCAATAAATATCAATTGTTCCTGTTCTATATACTAATCACAGTACATCTGGTGTTTGGACTAGGTGGTTTCCAAGATTCTTTCCAGTTTTAACATTCATTGTGGAACTATTATAACCTGTAATGATGAAAATTATAATATTAAAATGATGAAGATAATATTACTACTACTATTAATTGCTAACATTTATATAGCACTTTAAGATTTGCAAAGCACTTTACAGATCTGTTTTAATTTATTCTCAGGACAATCCTGGGAGATGTGTTTTTCTTAACCCTTTTTACAGATGCAGAAACTGAGGCAGACAGAGGTTAAGTGACTTGCCCAGGGTCACATAACTAGTAAGTGTCTGAGAGCAGATTTGAACTCAAGTTTTCCTGCCTCCACCTCTAGTACTTTTCACTATACCATCTAGATGCTTTGGGAACAATGCTGGATTGGGAGTCATGGGGACTGGGCAAATCACCTGAGCTCTCTGAGTCCCAGGTTTTGCCTCTGCAAAGGAAGGGGATTATTAGCTAGAGCACCCCACGAGTCCCTTGCTACACGATCCTCTAAGTCGGGGAACTTTGCCTTTAATTGTGAAATCCAAGATGGATCATAAATCAATTGGATTGATTGGTGATGTCACCCTCCAGTGACGCAGATCACAAGCCATCCATGCCTGTCCATCCTACTCTACTCCTGTCTATGTCATCTCATCAATCCTCCAGGTTGCTGAGGAGGAGGGGTGGCCACTATGTTACTGGCTTTTCCCTACATCCCCTGTCATGACAATAATGCCAGTGGTCCCCCAGGGGGCCAGCTTTGCATGGACCATCCCTTCCTCTTGCTCTGTGACTGGCCCATCCATTTGTCCCTCCAGTCAGATATTTCTCTACTGACCATTTGGAGCTTGAAAGGACCTTATAAGCTATCTAGTCTGACCCCTCATTTAACAGATGAGGAAACTGAGTCCTAGAGAGGAAAAATAACCTGCCAAAGGGCGCAACTCCAGTACATAGCAGAACCAGGATTCAAACCCAGGTCTTCTGGACTTCACAATAGAGTGTTCTATCTCCCCAGTTTCCATCTTTCAGTCTTGGAACACTTTCCAAAGGACAGAAAGGAAGGCACCTTCCTGATAGCTCAGACAGAAGTTGTCCCAGAACATTATTCAATGAGTATTTGATGAGTATCCAATGAGTATTCAATTGAGTATTTCGATGGGTCGAGAATGCTTGCCTTAAGCAACTGTCTGACACACTTTTACAGGCTTTTAGCAAATACATAATAAAAAATAACAACAACAATAAATAACATTTATAGGGATAGGGAGGAGATCTATGATTTCCTTGTTATAGGGAACTCCCAGGTAAGGAAACTCCCTCTGCCAACACAAGTGGGCACCATCTCTGAGATTTATAGTTTTAGAGAGTTGGCTAAGGACAGTAAGAGGTTAAGGGACTTGCCCAGGTTAATACATCCAACAGACTAGACTTGAATTCAGGTCTTCCAAGTATGACTCTCTAATGACCACATCACTCTGATTCTCAACTAACCTTTATAAAGTTCTGCAAGGTTAGCAAAGCATTTCACAGGGATTACTCTAAGACAAGTCTGTGAGGTAGGTGTCATCATTAACCCCATTTTACAGAGGAGGAAACTGAGGGAGGTTGGTTACTTGCTTTGCCCAGGGTCACCCATCTAGTTGATGTCAGACAGGCAGCATTTGAGCTCAGACTTGGCTAATTTCAGGTCCATTGGCTCTATCTACTGTGGCACCTAATTGTCTCATTCATTAATTCACTCTAGGAAAAGTCCTGGGCTATATATAATGAATGATTCAAAAATAAATAAGACATAATTACTACCTTCTAGGAACATAAAATCTAATACAGAATTATGTTGGAGGAGAGGGGGAGTGAAGCTTGTAACTTCTTCACAACTAGCAAAGGGCCCAGTAACCCATCGCTCCACAGGTCATCTCCTTTCCTGGTCACCTGAGTCCTGGATGCCCAAATGGACCAGCCTTAGTCATTAATTCATTCAAAAAAGCCCTGATTAAGCACTCATTATGTGAAAGGCCTTGGTGCTAGTGGATGTAAAGGTATATAAGACATCCTTGCCTTCCAGGGGATCATAGTCTAGTAGAGACAATAAGACAAAGATACAAACAATTACTAGTATTTATACAGATTAAAGTTGGCAAAGCATTTCACATTCTATCTCATTGGAGCTTTACAACAACCCTCTGCAGGTGGTGCTATTATTATATTCATTTTACAGATGAGGAAACTGAGGTTGAGAGGTGAAGTGATTTTCCGTGATCACACATCTGGGAAGTATCTGAGGCTATACTTGAACTCAAGACTTCTTGGCTCTAAGCCTGGTGTCCCATCTACCACATCATTCCCCTGAAGATCCCTAATGTGGGCAGGGCCACTCTGTCCCACAGAATGGGGCAGAGCTAAAAGTAGACGTGGACATTGGATGGGCCAGTTCTCTCGTGTTATGGAGGAAGATGAGGTCCAGTAAGGGACCAAGTTCATTTCCCTTATAACTGGTAGAATAAGTACTTGGATCTAGAAATTGCCACCAAGTATTCCAAGTATGGAAATACCACCTATCTTGGGAGACCTGCATTTGAATTCTGGTTCTGCCGTTCATGCACTTACCCTCTCTGACCCATAGCTTCATTATCTGTGACAGGGAGATAATTAGACTCACTCTACCTACGTCAAAAGGTTGCTCCGAGAAAAGCAAATTACAAACATTCATGTCCTAAGAAATGAGAAAGACTGTTCTTTTCATCACCCTACACCTCCTCTCAGAATTTAGAAGCCATTTGTTTCTTTGTTTATTCATTCATTCATTCATTTAAGAATTTAGTTATTGAAAAAGAAATATAAATTCCATCAGGAACACAAGGGAAAGAAAGGTCATTTTTAGGTGGAGTCAGGAGGGATGTCAAGGAAAATGTCTTATGGGTCATGTCATTGAAATTGAGTCCCGAAATTACTGCAAGAGTCTAAGAATGAGTAAAAAATATAATTAAAGTCATTTTTGACCCTCATTCTGAGAACCCAGAATCACTGAAGTTCAGTGTTTGGAAAGGACCTCCGAAATCTAATCACCTAGCCATCCACCAAGATACCAGGGCCTTGTCGTTACTAGGCTTTTGCCATCTAGCCTGCCTTCCCACCTCTTATTCTTGCTTAACAATCAAATCAGTATTCACATTAATTATGGAACAGTGCGACACCTGATGCCCTAGCAACCAGCAAATCAACAAGTATTTATTAAACATCTACTCTGTTCCAGGTATTCTGCTAGGAGATAAAGACAAAAATGAAATAGTTCTTGCCCGCAAGGAGCCTTCATTCTGTCAGGGATATTACATGTACTCCTATCAATCAGTTGTTCAATCTGTCAAGTAACCCACAAACTCTTATCAAACACAAGGCTACCATATTCTGACTCCAGAATGCTTTCCCTCTTCAACTCTGCTTCCTGCAAGTCCCAGCGATATTACCATCTTGGGTAAAGCTTCTCCTACTTCCCCTTAATTCTAAGTGCCTTTCCTCTATTGATTATCTTTAATTTATGTGGGGTGTCTTTTGTTTCTACACAATTATCTGCATGTTGTCTCCCGCATTTGTCCCGCTTGAGAGCAGGGGCTGTCTTGCCTCTCCTTAAATCCCTGGCATTTAGAAGTTGTCTTGTCCATAGTGGATTCCCCAAGCCCTCCCCCTCAAAAAAATCCCCCCCCCACAATAGAAACATTCTTTTATAACATTTATTGAAGCTAGTACAGCAAATCAACATACTGGTGCTTATTTGTCTTTCAGAAAAACAATTCTGGAGAAGTGGAGTCACTTGGCCAAAGGCATATATACATACATACATATATATATATATTATATATATATATTATATATATAGTTAGTTAGTTGTAGAGACAGGAGTACAGTATAGAAACTCTATTGATATACTGGGAGGGAGGGAGAGGGGAGGGGAGAAGAAGGAGGAGGAGAGAGGAAGGAAAGAAGGAAGGAAGGAAGGAAGGGAGGGAGGGAGGGAGAGAGAGAGAGAAAGAAAGAAAGAAAAGAAAGAAGAAAAAGAGAGAAAAGGGAAGGAGAGAAGAAGGGATGGAAGGAAGAAAAGAGAGGAGAGAAGGAAGAGGGAAAGAAAGAAAATGTGTTTTTCTGCTCCCAAAGGGATTAATCTGCCTGACAGGTTAATAACTTGTAAAAAAAATTCAATACGAAGCTGTTTTTAATTTTTTTTCCTAGCTAAGCAGAAAACATCAGAAACATCTTTACATTATTATCTTTCACAACACAATTGAGACCTGTCCAATTAGCTTCTTCCAATTCATACCTTCTAAGAAAAGAGATGAAATGGGCAATTGTCATTCAGAATCCATACAGAGGGGCTGCAAACAACACCCGTGGTTCCTCCTACCTCTAGTTATATAATGCAATGAGTTTATGGAGCTCCTTCTCAGGACTGAACACTGTGCTCGGCACTGGGGACAGGGGACAGATGCAAAGGTGAAAATGAAATAATTCTTGACCTCAAGGAGCTTACATTCTACAGGGGGTGGGAGGAGGAAAAAACAATTTGTGAATTGGGCATAGTGGCTGCCCTTGCGGGGAATCCCCTGTTCCCAGGGAGGCTGAGGCTGGGGAATTACTTGAGTTAGGGAGTTCTAAGCTGCACTGTTGTTGTTCTGTTGTGTTGTTTCAGTCATGTCTGACTCCCCATGACCCCACTTGGGGTTTTCTTGGTAAAGGTAGTGGAGGGGTTTGCTATTTCCTTCTCCAGTTTATTTTACAGATGAGGAGACTGAGGCAAAGAGGATTAAGTGACTTGCTCAGGGTCACACAGCTAGTAAATATCTAAGGACAGATTTGAATTCAGGTCTTCCAGACTCCAGGTCTGGTACTCTACCCACTATGCCACCTACTCTGCACTGACTATGACTAATGCTCATCCATGTCTGCACTGAGTTAGCACCAATAGGCCAAGCCCCTAGGCGGAACATGGGGTAGCCACAAGGCTGCCTTAAAAAGAATGACCTAGCCTGGCTTGGAACCAGACCAGGTTAAAACTTTCATGTTGATTAGTAAGAGAATCTGTCCCATGAGAGGCCACCACACTTCTAATCTCAATAAGACGGGGAGAGTCAGTCACCAAAACAAAATACATTATCCTGACAATTATCTGAGGAGGGAAAGCCCCTCCCAAACTAGGAGGGGGGAGGTGCTGACTCTGTTTCTGAGCCATACAGAGCTGTGTGACCCTAGACAAGTAACTTAACTTGGAAATAATTGTTCATCACGACAACCGGGAAAAGTGGGTGTGATTATTAGGCTCATTTCATATTTGAAGAAATGAAGGTCAAAATAGGTAAGCAATTAAGTCAGTATCTCATCTATTAAGTGTGAGACAGGAATTTAACTCCAGGCTTCCGGACTCCAAGTCCCATGCTCTAGCCAGAGCACAATTTGTCTGTCAGGAAGAAAAAAGGTTTCCTGTGGGTCGCTGCCTGCTTGTAGGAAGTCACAGATCCTCTACTCAAGGGGCGGTTTTCTGGGCAGAGAATACAGACTGTGCAGTGCTGGGACAGGGTGGGGGTGGGGTGGGGGAAGAGACAGTTTGGAGTGGGGGAGGGGGCCTGGGAGATGAAATGCCAAGAATAAAAGTCAGTGACTTCTTAATCAGAAATATATAATACCCTTAGGCATTGCCACCTAAACTATATTGCTCTTAAAATATTTATGATGTTCTAAAGTCTCAGATTAAAACTTACCTCTTGCGTGCCAAGCTGTGAGAATACCCTTCAGAATGATGCTCTGGCCCATTTAATTTTGCAAGAATGCTATTTCTGCAATGGCCAATTCACCTGGAGTGGTAGATAGAGTGCTAAGCCTGGAGGTGGGAAGACCTAAGTTCAAATCTGGCCTCAGACACTTACAAGCTGTGTGACCCTGGGCAAGTCTCTTGACCTTTATTTGCCTCAATTCCTTTATCTGTAAATTGGGGATAATAATAGCACCTCTCTCCCAGGGATGCTGTGAGGATCAAAAGAGATAATATCTGTAAAGTGCTTAGCACAATGCCTTTTGCATAGTAAGCACTATACAAATGCTAGTTACTATTATTATTATTGTTGTTGTTGTTGTTATTATTACTGTTATCTGACTCCAAGTCCAGCAGTCTAGGCTACCCTATCTCTCCTAGGATTCCAGCCAGGGATAGCACGGTATAGTGAATAAGGTGTGGGACTCAGAGATATCCAGATGATGTGGTTATGAATCCCACCTCCCAAAGGTATAAGCTGTGTGTGACCCAAACCAAATCACTGAACTTCTCTGGGCCTCAGTTTCTTCATCTATAAACAGGAACAATAGCACCAGTCACACCCTCCTCAGAGGGTTGTGTGTGTGTGCTCGTGTGTGTGTGTATGCTCATGTCATACATGTGCACACATATGTATATGGGTGGGCTCTCATATATGTAACTGAATTTCTGATTTCAATGGTTTAGAGACTTATTGGCGTAGAAACTTCCTTTACCAATGATGATAAACAAATGTTTAGCCGCTTATAGTCCAAAAAAGTTGCCTGGGACTCAGTGAGGTTAAGTTACTTGCCCAGGGCCACATAGCTCAGTAGGGGTCAGCAGCAGAATCTGAATCCAGGTCTTCCTGACTCCAGATCTAACGCTTAGGCTCTCTCACAGGCCTCTTATGAAGCTCAAATAAGATAGTTTATAGGAAATGATTTATAAATCTTAAAGGACCCTAATGCCCACATGGTTATTCAGGACTTGTCTTATTAGCTAACAGTACAATTTAGTTCAATTCACTTCATATATATGTTAAGCACCTGCTGTATACAAAGCCCTTTGATCAGAACAAAGAAAGATGAAAATTTCCAGAAATCCATAGCTCCTGCCCTCAGGGAGCTCAGAGGCTAAGGAAGGGAATTCAAAGAATGAGAATGATTTAGATAAAAACCACATCACACACAAGATGCACATACTAAGAGAATACAAGGAACACAGACAAAGTGACCTCTCCAGGCTTGTCTCCTACAAAATAAAAGCCCAAGTTCCTCTTATGAGTGGGCTTTAAAAGATGGGTAGGAATTCAACTATTGGGATGCAGGGGCCTCCAGGCTCGGAGAACAGTGGGAGAAAATGCAGTAAAGCTTGAAACCTAAGCAGGGTCTGGCTGGCAGTCCAACAGAGGGAGTGGCTTTCAAACCAGCCGGAAGGGAAGGGAAATACCAAATTGTGGAAAACATTGATGGTTGATGAAGGACTTTGCATGTTATTCAGTGAACAAGAGGGAACCCCTGAGGAGCTCCAAGGGTGGAAGTTGTATGTGAGGCAGATCAGCCTGCCTCTGTTTGCTCATTCTACTGACCTAGAGGCTGGGGACTGTTAACTTGGGTCCTACTGGCATTAATTCTTTGGAGTAACGGCTGACTGACTGTGTCCGTATTGCTTCCAGCACGGAGCATAGCGCCTGGCACATAGTAGGTTCTTAATTGAATGCTTAGGCACTGATTTATGATTCACATGTACAGAAGCGGTCCCTATGAAACAACTTCCCCTGTGACGATATTTCACCTGTCATATTTCTAGGTTACCAATCAACAGTATTAGGCATATGACTTCTGAATGCCGATCTAGAATGCCATAGAAATCACAGAATATTTTAATGGGAAGAGAACTTAGAGAATATTAAATCCAGAAAGGCCCTTAGAGACCACCCCCTCCTCTTATAGCTATGGAAACTGAGACTCAAAAGGGAAAAGGGTAGTCCAAGATCATACAGGTTATTACAGTTCATATTTATATAGAACTTTAAGGTCCGCAAAGTGTTTTATAGATATTATCTCATTTGATCCTCACAACACCACTTGGGGTAGATGCTATTATTATCTCCATTTTACAGATGAGGAAGCTGAATCTGAGAGATGCTAAGTGACTTAGCCAGGCTCACACAGCTGAAGCCAGACCTGAACTCAGATCTTCCTGAGTCCGGATCCAGCATTCTATCTAATGTACCACCTAGGCAACTTTCTGAATATCTCTAAATATCTAGTAAATATCTAGATTTGGATTTGAATTCAGGTTTTTCTGGCTCCAAGTCCAAAGATCTATCCATTGTACCACCTAGTTGCCAGATGGTCAGGTGGAAGAGGAGGGTCTAAGTCTATGGTCCCAGCATTATTTCCCCCACAGATTGCTTCCTGAGATTTCTGTACGGTGTCCAGGGTGGGGTGGGCTGGAGATGGGCTGAATGAACTTGGGGGGCTGCCATAAACTCTAGAGTCCTGTGCTGTTATGAAAATCATAGTAGAGGAATCTGATATCTTGGGAAAAGCCTCGGACTTGGATTTGGAAAGACCTGATCAGGTAGAAATCTTGTCTGTGATGCTTGGTAGCTCTGTCACCTCGGGCAAGCCACTTAACCCTCTGCCAGCCTCACTGTCCCCATCTGTAAAGTGGGGACAATAATAGCACCTACCTCACAGGGTTGTTGGGAGACAACAGTTGGATCACAGATTACCTGTGTAAAGTGCTTTGCAAACATCGAAGCTGCTCCAGATTTTGAGCTGGGGCAGTCGAACCTCTCTCACTCAATAGCTGCGTGACTGTGGGAGAAGAACTTACTCTTTTCTTCATCTGAGTTTCCGTATATACTCCCTACTTCACAGGGGCACTGTGCACCTTCACCTGCACACTCACATACACACACACAGGCATTCTTTACTCATATATGATGTAGTGGTCATTACTATGTACAGGAATAGCGGGACAAGAAAGAGGAAGAGAATAAGCATTTATACAGCACCTACTACGTATCAGCATTGTTGTTGCAGTTCGTATCTCATTTGATCCTCACTACAACCCCAGGAAGTGAGAACTATTACTATCCCCATTTTACAGATGAGGAAACTGAGGCAGGCAGAGATTTAAGTGACTTGCCCAGGGTCACACAGCTGAAGCCAGATCTGAACTCAGGTCTTCCTGACTCTGGATCCAGCACTATCTACTGTAGCACCTAGGCAACTTTTTGAACATAGATTTGGGAGGGGGACACCGTGAGTGGTTTCTGTTCCCAGTACAGTGAGGGCAGCAAGCCAGGACTTCAATCTCAAGGTGTCAGCTCCCAGGTAAATTATGAAACTAATACTCAAGAACGAATAATAACAAAGCGGAAGTGGGTGGAAAGGCCGTAAATCGTTCGTTCCTTAGAGAACACCAGTCCAAACTCCACATATTGATCTTCTCAGATTTCGGGGTCTTCCTGATTGGCAGGTGGACTGAGCTCAGTGGCTTGAACAGAAGAGAAAAATGAGTCAAGAGATTCACTGGTCAATTCTTTCTTTAAAACCCCGCTGGTATCCAATCCAATCTAATGTGTATTTACTGTCTTCTAGGTGCTGGGCAGTAAGTGAGGTTCTGAGGATAAGAAGATTTTAAAAATCCCTACCCTCAAGGACATTACATCCTGCAATAATTAATACTTCTATACAACTGGAAAATCTACCAATAGCCATACACGTACATGAATAAACTTTTTTTTTTCAATCTGGATTAAATGACCTCTGAGGTACCTCTCAGTTCTAAATCTATAATCCTATGCCCCTGGATTACTTTGCTTCCCTTTGCCTCAGTTTTCTCATCAATGAAATAAGGAAAATGGACTGATGGCCTCTTGGAGGCTCAAGGTTCTAGATCTATGATCCTATAATCCTAAGACATATAACCTCTCTGGGCCTCAGTTTCCTTATCTGTAAAATGAGAGGGCAGGACCAAATGGCCCGGGCAGTCCCCTCCCAATAACTCCAAGTCTAGGATCCTTTGCACTACGTTTGCTGTCTCGGTTTCTCTTCTATATGAAGTCCCCTAAGCTCTCTCTCTAATCTTCTCAGTTACACTATTTGCCTCAGTTTCCTTTTCTATATACTGGGGGATAATACTAGCACCTACCTCCCAGCATTCTTGTAAAGATCAAGTGAGATCATATCTGTAAAGTGCTTAGCATAGTACCTGGCAATACTACATGCTACAAAATGTAAGCTATTGTTGTTGTAGTTGTTGTTGCTATTATTATAAATTCCTTATCTCAGCAGTGATTTTCTATCATGTACAGGATCTATTTAATGCTTCAAGATTTCCCCCTTGAAATCTCTTCTTCTCTTTGTCCCTTTGGTTCCGTCTCTTCACCTTCTGTCACCTTCCCTCGCCGTCCTTCTGAGACCTGGATTCCATCTGTTTCCCATCGGTGAATCTCACTCTCTCTACTGGCTTCAGTGAGTGATCCCATTCTCCTCCTTCTCCCACTCTGTAGACTGCTGATAAAGTGGCCCTTCTGAAGGCTCTTCTGTTCAGGGCCCTGCCTTCTGCTTTTGCTAGCTTCTCCCCACTGTTTGCTTACAGTACTGATTCATCCCCAGCTCCTTTCTCCTTTTCCCCCAAGCCCATTGACCTGAAATCTATCTTCTTGTTTTCCACCCTTCAGTTCCCTAGCCTCCCCACTCCTTTATTTTGCCGCTGCTTTCTCCTACAACCCCAGGGGACACCTCTGCATTCATCAGGGCAGATGTTCCACGCTCTGTTGTTTCTCTCTTTTTATTTTCGACCTTTGAAGTGGGCTCAGCTGTGACTCCCATTCATGGTGACACGCTCCCGGACAGTCGGCATCTACTGCCCTTTTTTACCACAGAGGTTACAGACTATTCTCCTTGCAGGGAGCATCGACGTGGCCTCATTCTCCACACCAAAAAACACTTTTCCTGACTGCACATTTTGCTCCAATAATTTCTTAGCCTCATCTGTAGAAAGTCTGAATGCCCACCCCTGAATCAATCGTCCATAACCCTCCTCTGCCTTTATATGAGGAACAGCTGGTTGGTAGGTAGTCCCCTTCTCCCCTTGTTATGGGTCTATGTTTCATTCCAGCACATTCCAGCATTGGCTACTTGCATCACCTCCAAGGACAGAAGAGATGAAAGGGCCACTTAGCAATCACCTAAGCCAATCTTCTTTTATACAATAAACAGAGGCCCAGAAATTTACTGAGATCACATAGCTAGTTTATGTTACATCTAGGACTCAAACCCACTAACTACTTGTATAACCTCTGGGCAAATGACTTCTCTCTACCGTGGGTCTCAGTTTCCTTATCTGTAAAATGAGCGGACTGGAGGTCCCTCTGAATTCTCCATCTATGATGACATCATGCTAGGTCACACAACTCTCTGGACCTCTGTGGTTCCTTCTGGTTCTAGACCTATGAGCCTGTAATGCTGAGTCAGTACATACACCTTGGCCTCAGTTTCCCTCATTGGTGAAACGAGGAGGTTGCTCTAGATGGCCTTTGAGGTCCATTCCAGTTCTGGATCAATGGTGGTAAGTCATTAATGAGATAAGCCCATGACCTGTGCTATTTTGCTAATATATCAAAAAGCACATGGGTTTTCTTTTCAATTTTTTTTCTCACTTGCTATGGGAACTTAAGCGAATACCTTTCCCACTCTGGGTAACAGCTTCCTCATTTGCAAAATGAGGAGGTCACAGCAGATAATCTCTAAGGTCCAGGTGACGGCATTTCAGAGACAAGCCCAGGTAAGCCATGTTCATCAACAGTCTAAATATTCTCCAATCCTATTAATAATTTCCCTGGAAGTTCCATTTTAGTCTAGTCTCTATTTTGTTGCATCTTTCTAATATCCAGATTTGCATCACTTCATTTAAAACGACAGCATTAATCTTTCATGCAAATGATGTATTCATTATGCAAAGCCAGTCTGAAGGCAAATGACAACATGCAGATACATCATTAATTGTGATGCATTTAAAGCTATTTAAAAGTATAAAAGTAAAATACAGTGTTAATACCAAGACTTACTTGGGTGGCAATATATCTGACACATTATCCCAAGCTTCCATAGTCTACTCTCTTCCACATCGATTCGATTTAACAAATATTTATTGGGTAACTAATACATAAGAACCACTTCACCATGTGATTGAGGGGTTTAAAAATAGGAGGTATACGCTTTGCCTTCCTACTAACCTACTAATTTTTTGAGTGGATCAAGAAGACATTAAAATATCGAATGTCCCAAAAGCTACTAAAGTTTAAAACTACGCTAAGATTTTTGGGACATGCTGTATATTGTTTTTTGAATAGCTTCTTTTAAAATTTTCTTTTAATTAAAGAGTATTTATTTTCTATCTTCATCACTCCCTCTCCGCCAATGAGGGAAAAAAGAAAAAGAAAAACCTGGTAGGCCCCTTAAACGTCAATATTTACTGATGTTCAGATTTTTGGTGAGAGGAATCCTGGTGGCCAATTTAGAGAAGTAAGTGCCAGTCATGACAAGTTCACAACATTTATTAATGCCTGCTATGCCCTGGGTACTGCGCTAAACTCTGGAGATACAGAGCAACATACAAGCAATCTCTGCTCCCCCATTTCACAACAGGAAAATAACCATAAACAAACAAGAAAAGAGACCAGATAAATTGGAGCTAATCAACAGACAGAAGGCATTAGCATTAAGGAGGATTGGGAAAGCTTTTTGGTAGAAGACAGTATTTGAGCTGATACTTAAAGGAAGTCTGGGTAACTAGGAGGAAGAAGCAAGAATTGTGAAGCTCAACATGGCTCCCGTGATTCCTTTTTCTCTACGTGTTTTCCTCACCACGTTGGCATGGGCCAGGTACCTCAAGCCCCATGATCCCCAGAACTGACCATGGATGATTGCCATAGATGGTTGGGTGAGCCCAAGACCTCTAGGAACAGTAATGCTTCCAAGGCCACAAGTCCTGCCTCCAGTCCAGCTGGAAACCCTATCCCCATAAGCCAGGAAGGAAACGCTTGTGGATATACAACCTGACAACTGCCACTAGAGGCACTTCAGCCTCTCCCTGCTCGCAGACCAGAAATGATGCTTCTCCCCATCAAAGTCCCTGACACTGTCAAGTTGCTCACTATTAGAAACATATAGTTTCGTCAATGGGAATGACATAAAAGAAGAGTCATGACCATCTGCTTGGCTACGCCCTAAGGATCATGGGAGCTTTCTATCTGACTTGCAGTTTTGTGTCCTTTTCCTGACACATGAGCTCCTTGAGAACGGAGACTGTCTTCCTTTTTTCATTTGTTTACTGGTGCTCATCTTCTTCATCATCACCATCACCAGCGATGTGAAGCATTTAAGTGCCTGCTATGTGTAATATGGCCAAGGTTCAGGCAACAAGGTGCTTTTGCTCATAGTAAGCTCCCGCTTATACATTCCTCCATCCACAGACTTTCTCGTTCTATGACTCTCTTTGAGGGCTCCCAAGGCACATCTACACACACTTGTCATATGTGTTAAGAGTATATATTGAATTCTAGTTTATGCCAAATCAGGGAAGAACTGTTGGAGAATTTCTAAAATATTGTCCTAAATGTACAACTTAAGTTGAGAATTCTGATCTATTTCTCTGACATAAGCTGTGAGTCTTATTTAAAGATGTTTACTGCTTTTAATACAAAAAAGTCTGAATTTGCACAAATCGTGTATTTAACAGCCTGGGCCAGCAATAACAAAGGACTTCACAGAGAGAATATGGGAGGAAAAAGCATGAAGGAGTGGTGGCAAATAGCCCAGGCTGGGCGCCAGGACACCTGGGTTTCAGTCCCACCTACTACTACATTTTTGGGCAGGGCCCTTTCTCTCTCAAGGCCCCAATTTCTTCATCTGTAAAATGAAAGGTTTTGGCTGAGTGATTTTTAATGTCTCTTCCAGCTCTGACACTGTAAGTCTTAAGGTCAGTTCTAGCCTGACAATCTACAACCTAAATCACTAATATTCCATGTTCTAAGGCCCATCTCAGCTCTGATATTTCCTATTCCAAGGTCCCTCCCAGCTCTGACATTCCTTGTTCTAAGGCCCCAGTATTCTATAGCCTAAGTTTCCCTTCAGCTCTCCATCAATTACAAAAACTACAGAATTACAGGACCCAAAAGTAGGAGGCAACATCAGCAGTTGTCTATTCCTATCCATACCCGAAAAAGAATCCTGTCTGGATCATCCATACAAGTGGCCATTTAGCCTTTGCCTAAAGAAAAAGAAGAGTCCACTTCCTGTCCCAAAGTGGGATGGTGGCCTTAAGAAGAGGCAGGATGAGCTGATGTCAGAGATATCCTATTGGTGTTTCCTTTTTGTTGTGCTTGGACCCAAGTTACCCCCCCTCAGCTCTATGATGCTGCGGCTTCCTGCTGGCAGTCCCCACCACCTATGCTAAGCTCTTATTGCTAGGAAGTTATTTTTTACAGCTCCCTCCCTCTCTGTAGCCTCTGAGTGCTGCTCCTTGTTCAGCCCTCAGGGGCTAAGTGAACAAGGCTATCCCTCTTCTGCCTGACAACCTGGGGAATACTTACACCCGTCACTTACGTCTTTTCTTCTCTAGGCTAAATATCTTAAAGATTTTCAGTTTCTTAAACCAATTTTATACATAATTATTTTATTTATATGGACACTGTGCAAACTGTCTCCTCCTATAGAATGTAAGTTCCTTGAGGGCATGGGCTGTCTCACTTTTGAATTTGTATTCCTGGTGGATAGCACAGTGCCTGGCATTAAAATGACCCTTAGTAAATTTGTGTTGATTAATCATGATTTCAAGGCCCTTCAGCATGGTGGCTATCCTCCCCTGGACAACCTCCAACTGATCACCATCTCACCCAAGATGTGGCATCTACGTCTGAACTGAATGTTGCCTTCCAGATGTGCCATGACCAGTCAAACAATAGCATTACCATCTCCTTATCCTAGCTACTGTAGCTTTATTACTGCAGCTTCTGATTACATTCACTCTCTGGCCTCTAATATCACACTATTGACTCTCATTGAATCCGTGATCTTCTAAAGCCCTCAGATCATCTTTTCCAGACAAACTGATGTGTAGTTATGCCTTCCCCAACTAATACTTGAGAAATATATTTTTAAAACCCAAGACCTGGATTCAAATCTCACCTCAGATACTTATTAGCTGAGGAATCCAGAAATATTCCACTTCCACATATATCAAATTTGAAATTCCTTTATCAGATAATAATCTTTTTATCATTTCATCTTTCCCTAAACCTTATGACCCCAACCTTTTTCTTCATCTCTACCCATGCTTCCAATCCCTTCATCCCTTAATACTTTTCCAGATCATCACCCCAGTACTGGCAATACTCTCCTCCCTAGCCAGTCTCCAACCCACGATGAATTAGCTCAACTCTACACCGTCTTTGACTCTTGAGTGTCTTCGTCCTCTTATCCTATCTCCATTAAAACCTTGCCAAATTTCAATCCTCAATTCCTCCTACCATCTACCCCCTTCACTCCTCTGTTTGTGCTACTGAAGAGGGCCGGAGGAAGTCAAGAAACTGTGCTAATTGGATCCAAGACAAATTTAAGTTTGTTTAGTCTCAGCTGGGCCCTCATTGCAGTAAGGCAATCCTTCACGAATCAATTTTCAATTACATTCACCTCATCAGCTGTTCTAAACTCTCTTATCATTAACCTCACATTACCTCCTATCCTCTCCCTCTCAGCTGAGGTTCTTGTCTCATTTGCCACCAAAATTAGGGAAGCCATTTGCCAAGAGTTTCCTCTTGTTCCCTTCTCCTCACCTCACAATCTGCTGACACCATCCTTCTGTATTTCCTTCTCTTTTCTAGTCTCTGATAAATACATGGTTCTCCTCAGCAAAGCCAACTAGCCTAGAGTGACTTTGGATTCCATCTCCTCGTGTTGTCTTTAGCAGAATGCCCTCACTATCACCTCTGCCTTTCTAATCATCCATCTCTCCTTATCTACTGCCTCCTTCCCTTGCCAACAAACACGCCTGCGTCCCTTCCCCCTTCTCAAAAAAAAATCCCCACTTGATCCAATTATCCCTGCACTAACAAGTTATCATCTCATATTTTTCTTTTCTTCTCAGATAAATTCCCTGAAAAAAAATGGCCCATACTCACCACCTCCTTTCCCCGTCCTCTGACATCTAAACTCTTTGTAATTTGTCAGCGTCATCATGTTTCTGAAAGAGTGCTCTCCAAAGTCAGCCATGACATCTGCATTGCTACATCTACTTGTCTTTCCTCCATCTTCATCCCTCCTTGACACTGTTGGTCACTTGGATATTCTCTCCTTTCTGGGTTTTTCTAATACTGTTCTTTCTTAATTGTCCCCCTTCACCTTTCTGACTGTTCTTTGTGTGATATTCATCCATGTCATCCCCATTAATTACAGATGTCACCCAAGGATCTATCCTAGTTTATCTGCTCTTTTTTCCCCTTTGAACTACCTCCCTTGGTGATCTCATCACCTCCCATGGGTTCAATGACAATCTCCATGCATATTAGTTCCCGGATCTATATATCCACCCCAAGTCTTCTGAGAGACCTGCATCATCTGTTAAGCATTTTGAACTGAATTTCTCATAGTCATATCAAACTCAACATGTTCAAAGCAGAACTCATTATTTTTTCTCCAAAACCGTCTGCTCTTCTGTCAGTCAATAGACATTCATGAAGTACCTACTATGTGCCAGGCATTGTACTAAGTTAGAGTGTAAGCACCTTGAATGCAGGCACTACATCAGTATTTCTATTTATATTCCCAGCACTTAGCTTAGCACAACTTTTGGGCACCCAGTAAGTGTTTAATGAATGCCTTTTCATTCATTCACTTATTCATTCATGGTTATTGTTATACATCTACTAAGAGTCAGAAACAGGATTTAGGACTCTACATACTATGTCAACTGTTTTTAAGGGAAGTAGGAAACAAGCATTTATCAAGTGCCTACTGTATGCTACACTATACTACACTAAGTGCTTTACAAATATTATTTCATGTAATCCTCGTAACAACCCTGGGATCTCCATCATTAGCCTTTAGGGGGTCTGGGAACCTCAGTGAGAAAAACTGTTACATCTTTATTTCAATGTAATTGGTTTCCTTTGTTATCTTATTTATTGAAATTATTTATTTGTTTATTGCATTTATTAAATTAAATTAATTAATTTATTAAAATATTTTGTTGATGATTTCTAAAAATTCTTGCCTTTAAAAGCATAATTCTGAGAATAAGTCTATTAGTTTCCCCAGATTGCTAAAGGGTATTGACCACTATACCATTCAAGGAAGGTTTTCTTACAGCTCTAATGTTTTATATCCTCCCCTCTCAATTTCTAGTATCCTATGTTCTATGAAAACACCACTGTCCAAGCTTCACCCCATTCAGTGACTTACCTCATTCCACTTTCTTCCACCACCTCAGAATTCATGTCGAATCTACTTTTTCCCCAGCCGGACACAAAGCCACTGCCTCCTTTCCTCAGAATGCCAGTGACCAAATTTGCAAGGCTGAGTTCCAGAATTGTGACCATTTCCTGATTGAAGTCCAGGGATCCTTTCTGGGTTTTGTTGGGCTCCCTGCAGGGTGCCCAATTATGTTCCAATTTCGGGCTGGCCTTTCACTGCTTTGAGTACTGACTTTGGGGCTGTCAGACCCTCATTCACGCAGATCTTGAAGTCCTACATCAAGGGCCATGCACTTGACTCCTGGCTGGGCTTTTGCTTATAAACAGCTTTCTTTCTTTCAATTTCAGATCCCTCTTTGGCTTGAAAGGACTCTTCTCAAAAGTCCCAGACTATAGGGCCAGGGGTGGGAAACCTTTTTCTAATGAGGGCCAATAACTAACTTACCAAAAGGATCACAGAAGACAAGCAATGTAATTTAGGGGTAGTTTTATTTTTAAAGATTTTTTGGGAGGGAGAGAGGGTATTGAGGAAAGGGGAGACAGAGGTAGGTATCTTTAGCTTACCAGGGCTTCACAGTTGAACAGAAAGAAACCTGAAGTAGAAAAGCTGGTATGATCTTGGGCAGCACCAAGAACATTCAAAAATGGCGAGGTAATTGTCATAGGATAGTAGGCCATCTAAGCTCCTCTTTTACCAAATAAAGAAATTGAGGCCCAGGGATGTTATGTGACTCACCCCTGATCACAGATAGTAAGTGTTTGAGGTGGGATGTGAACAGAGGTCCCCTGACTGCAGAGACAATATTCTTTCTATTCTGTCTTGGTCAACCCACATCTGCAAAACAGTCTGTTTAAGGCCCCACATTTCAGCAAGGAAATGGATAAACTGAAGCCGATCCAGAGGAAGGCACCCAGGACAGTGAAGAGCCTTGAGTTTATGTCATATAAAGATTTCTTGAAGTGGGTGGGGGTGTTTAGGGAAGAGAAGGCTGGGGGTGGGGCAGAGGAAACATGATAGCTATGTTCAAGTATTTGAAGGTCTGGTATGTAGATGATATGCAAATGAGCAATTAGATTTGGTCTCTCTGTCCCTAGACAACAGACTTAGGAGCAATGGTGAGGTGGGGTGTGGGTGGAGAGCTGAAAAGAGGCAGCTTTCTGCTGAATGTCACAATCAAGATCCTACAAATTGGAGCTGCCTTGGGTCTCCTCTTTGAACATGTAAGAGCAGAGAATGGATAACCCGTTTCTCAGGTATATTTCAGAGGGCTTGTTTTTCATGTAGGGTTGGGTAGGATAGCTATGAGGGACCCAACTAACTCTGAAAGAAAGTCTATGACCTCAGTCTTCTCTAAAATGAAGCTCACAGACTATAAAGAACTCCCATTTCCGTATACCTCTTAAGTATTTAAGAAGAATCTTCTTCACAATCATACCATTAGGCAGGTAGTGAGTTTTCCCCTCTGCCCACCCTATATCTACATACTCACAGGCCTCCAGGGTTCTGTTAAGACAATAGTCAGTTACATATTTCAAATATCTGTGATTCCATCAGTATGCTCATTCCCTCCACCAACAACCTCAGTTTTGGGAGAATGTTGTGGCCAAAAAATGTGTCACCCTGGAGCCAATTTGAATATGAGCCTTTTTGAATAAGGGCTGAGAAATTTTGTGATAGAAAAAAAAATAAAATTAAAACAACAACAACAACAACAAAACCTCATTAGATACTGAAAATTCACTACTCACTGACTAAAGAAAGGAAGAACAAAATGTGAATGCCATGAAATCTTACTGCATGGTGATTCTGCAGCTCCCAGTGCCTCCCCTCCAAAAGAAATCAAATTGAATTTACTTTGCATATGTTTTGAATGATCCTAGATGTGTACATCCCCACCATGTATCAACCCTAGGGCACAGACTATTTCATTTTTGTCTCTGTATGCCCGGGACCTAGGCACAGTGCCTGGTACAAGGTAGATGTTTAATAAACACCTACTGATTGAGGAATAGCATAGACGGGGGATACAGAGAAACTTAAGAAGATTTCTATGAACTGACAAAGAGCAAAGAAGTAGAAGCCAGCAAAAAAAACAACACAAGGGCCAACCTCTAAAGTATGAAGCAAGAAAATGCTAAAAGACATCAAGAGTCAAACTCATGCAATGATCAATCATGATTTCTTGAGAGTTACCAATGGAGCCTCATTCTCTGGGCAAAGAAAGATGGCCTAGGAATGTTAAGTGCTACATTTGCTGTCAGCCAGGGATAACATGATGCTTTGGGTCTGTTAAAGTTTTGTTTTTCTTTTGTTAGAAAAGAAAGTTCATGAGAATTGCCAGGAAATAAGACTGCTTTATTTTGATTTGTTTTTTAACAACACTGATTTTTTTTTAAATTATCAATAAGACTTTAATTATTTTTCTGGACTTTAACACCTTGCCTCAGCTGCAATCTCTGCCTGGAACCTTCCTCTACTCCTAGGACCTCCTTCACCTGGAACATTCAAACTGTCCTGCAGCCTCGTTCCCCTGGAGCATCCTTGCATGACAGCCCCCTTTTCCAATTGGTGAGCTCCTCCAGGGGCCTCCATTTTAAAGAGGAACCTCAGCCAGTCAACCTTCATTTCACTCTTGGTTCTTCTTCTGACTTCAGCTCCAAGCTCCCATCCTGGATATCTTCACACACACACACACACACACACACACACACACACACACACACACTTCCCACCTTCCTTTTTGTATTGACTTCCCCCATTAGAAATATAAGCTCCTTGAGGGCAGAGACCATCTTTGGTTTTGCTGGCATTTAGATCCTATTATGGTGCCTCATATATATATAAAGTGCTTAAAAATGCTGGTTGCTTGCCGTGCCTTGCCAAAGAAAGGAAGGAAGGAAGGAAAGAAGGAAGGAAGGAAGGAAGGAAGGAAGAAAGAAAAAAACAAAAATATGAGAAAAGTAGACTATTTACATGTATTATGATTTTATTAAGAACTCGTTGACTCACATGTAGTATCTATAAAAATGCATCCCAAGTCTGTAAAGGCTAATGTTGAATGAATGAATGAAACAAAGTATGGCTCTGCACTGCAATACAGAATATTCTGTTTTATCTTCTAACTCCAGGGAAAGCTAAGGAGCACATAGAGAGAAATTAGCACCTGGAGGAAGGCATCTTTATGGAAATATCCTATCAGTGACCTGACCAGTCTAGAATCTGGCAGGAAAGCGATCTTGGGCCTTCAGACCCCTACCCTGAATTCAGGGCTGTGATGTAGATATAGATATGCTCTGACATAGAACATTGGTGACCAGAATGTGGGAGACTGGGGGCATGGGGCAGCACCGGGGACAGTGCTGACATACTGAAGGGAAGCTCTATGTATTCTCTCTTCTGGTTTTGTTATTCTTCCCTGTTAGTGCCAGAACAAAGCTTTCTACAAAAGCTAGTGATGCAGAGCACTTTGGGTGTTCTAGGAACATGGAGTTGGACATGCTAACTCCCTTTCCTCCAACTTCTCTCCAATTTTCTTACAGTTTTCCTTTCTTATACCTCCTCCACCCCCCACACACATTTACTACCTAATATATACTGATTTAGTGACCTCCCAGCACTAATATTCTATGTTCTAAGGTCCATTCCAACTCTAACATTTGCTGTTTCTTTGATTCATTCTCTCTCTCTCTCTCTCTCTCTCTCTCTCTCTCTCTCTCTCTCTCTCTCTCTCTCTCTCTCTCTCTCTCTCTCTCTCTCTCCCCTTCTCCCAAGAAATGAAGACACAAGGACATTAGCTGCCTTGGCCAAGTTCACACAACAAACAGAAGCAGGGCCAAGACTGGAAATCCCAGCACTGTGTTTACTACATGCTGTCCAATTGCTTTCTCAAAGATCAGTTAATAGCTCTTCACTTTCTTCCATCCTAGGGAGGATGCTGACAAGACCTCAGGCTGTATCTGCTTTCTCCTCTCCCATTTCACCAACGGAGCTGCTCATTCATATTCAAGATGGGGGGAAAAATGTATCAGCCCTAGTCATAATACAACTAATGGACTCAATTAACTGCAAGGTTCCTAAGTCCCAGTGAAGACCTGGTAAGCCTAAGACATCGAGGCTGCACCTGAATTGAAAATGATAATTGCTCTAAATAAAAAGCTCGGGTGTATAATGGTGCTGCCTACTTTCTGAGCTCCTGTGGTACTAGCGGGATGAATGGCTGGCCATGCCTGGCAGTTGCTGAATTCAAATTGTGGAGAGTTTCCACTGGATTATGAGATAAGAAAGCCTTTTGGAATTATCATTCAAATTTCTTTCAGACTTGTAATAGCCCTGGCAGTGCTCGATGGCTCCCAAAGCCTCCTCCGCAGGAGAGCTCGCCTCCTGATATGAATTGCTGCAGGTTTGAAACACCATTACTAAGCGTCTGCAAGAAATTCAACAGCCCGTTACAATGGTAACATTTATTTTTAGGGTTAAATGTTTACTGATAAATGCCTGCCAGGGGCAGGTGGGGTCGGGGGGGGGACAGTGGGAAGGAAAACCAGTTACTAGCTACTTACGTTGGCAAACAAAAAGGCCATTTGGTTTCAAAAAGCATAGAATGTTGGCAAGAGAAAGGACATAAGAGTGCAGAATGTTAGAACACAGAACATACAATGTCAGATCTGGGAGAGACCTTGGAACAGGGGTGGGGAACCTATGGCCTTGAGGCTACATATGGCCACCTAGGTCCTGAAGTGTGGCCCTTTGACTGAATCCAAACTTCACGGAACAAATCTCCTTAATAAAAGGATTTGTTCTGCAAAACTTGGACTCAGTCAAAGGGCCACACTTGAGGACCTAGAGGGCCATATGTGACCTCAAGACCACAGGTTCCCCATCTCTGTCTTGGAACATTCAGTGTTAGAACATAGAACATAGACTGTTAGGCTTGGAAAGGACTTAAGAATGTAAGATGTTACAATATAGAATATATTCTGTGAAAACTAGGAGGGATCTTAGAATATAGAATTTTATAACTTAGAGGATAGGATGTGAAATGTTGGAAAGGTCTTTAGAATGTTGGAACACAGAACATACAATAGGAGAACTTGGAAGGGCTTTGGAATATGCAATGTTTGAACATAGAACATAGAACGCATGACTTATAAAGGAACTCAGAACATAGAACATTCAGTGCTGTGGCTAGAAAGGTCTTCAGGATTTAGAATGCTAGAACACAGAACACAGACTGTTACGTCTGAGTAGATTCTTGACACAAAGAATGTTAGAATGCAGACTGTTGGGCTATTAGATATTCTTAATCCATTCTAACCAGAATGTTAGAACCCTGAATCTCAGGACTGGTGGACCATCTTCTAGTGCCCTGCCCCCACCATGTTATATAGGAGGAAACTGAGGTTCTAAGATGAGAAGTGGCCAGTGCCCAAAGTTTCTCTTGGTAGAGTTGATGCTAGAACCCAGGTCACCTCAAATAGTTCTCTCTCCATCATGGCTTTAGATCCATTCATCCAATTATCTTCATGCTATCTCCATTCCATTTATCAAACAAGAGAGATCCAGGCCAGGGGCAAGGATGAGAATTGACATAAAAAAATATGAAAGTTTTGTTTGTTTGCTTGCTTGCTTTAAAAAGAAAAACACCCAGCAAAACCTTTGGTATCTGAGGATTTTTACAACTCCCAAAACGAGAAAAATCAAAATTCAGATGACATCATTTGCAACAAACTGTTTGTATTTAAAGGCATTATCTGTGCCCCAAGGCCAAAGCTTGCAAATTGGACTTTCAACTGCTTTACATTAGCATCTCCCCATAATTAATCTTAGGTTTGTCTGTGACATGTTCACTTTGCAAATTAAAACATTTTTTAAAACTGCCACAATAATAAAATGGCCCAGATCCAGACCAAATTATCTGGTCTATTCCAACACATATCGGTTATTTTATATGCCAACAGAGATTATGCAGGCAACTAAGGAGGCTCAGTGGATAGAGCTCTGGGCCTGGAATCATGAAGACCCGAGTTCAAATCTGGCCTTAGACACTCACTAGCTATGTGACTCTGGGCAAGCCACTTTACCCTGTTTGCCTCAGTTTCCCTATTTATATAAAACGAGATGAAGAAGGAAATGGCAAACCACCCTATTATCTTTGCCAAGAAAACCTCAAATGGGGTTATGAGGGGTTGGGCATGACTCAATAACAACAATAAAGAAATTATGATTCCTAACTTTTTGGTCCTTGGGGATGGAATTCTGACTTCAAATTTCATTTGACTTTGGAACTGCCAGGAAGCACTGACTAGAACAGTTCAGAACCTCTCCTTCGACCTCCCAGAATCCATTTGCTTACAAGAAATCTCCGGAAACAGCCATCGTGGCTGTCTTCATGTTCTTTTACACTTACAAACACCCTCCTAAAATTTCCAAACGTGAATAGGAAATTAAGATAACGAGATCATCTTTTAAGGGGAACGATGTAAAGAAAAAGATGTGGATTGCTACTGAAAACTTTCTGCTGTGTTGAAATTGGAGACAGATTGTTTTTGTTTGCTGTTTTGGCTTCATGAATGACAAACACTCACACAGAGAGAAGCATAATCCCTGGGGAAAAGCTTTTAAGTTCACTGGCTGCTGTGTCCTACTATGTGCCTACTCTCGTCTATATCCTTTAACAATAAAAGCCTAAAAATAAAAGAAATTCATCTGCTTGACTAGCTACATTCATAAAGTTAGCTTATTATTAGCAAATATTTAGTATTTACAAATCCCAGGATATCCGCAAGGATTTTTCAAAGATACATGAACCCTATTCAATCGGTTGCCCTCACTAAAAACTATTAGAAATATTTTAGTAAGAGCAAAGAGCTTTTAAGTACCCAAAATGTTTTTAATTAATATTTTGTGTCATCTTTCTTATTTTTTGTTCTCTTTCATATGTTTGATAATATATGCAATACATTAATAAAATTATGTATATAATTCCTAAATCTATATATGTATATCAGGTAGTGATGTTCAAAAACAATTTTACCAATATTCAGGCAGACAACAAGTATTTATTAAGTGATTATGATGTGGCAAACGCTGTGCTAATACAATAGAGGTGCATGATTTTTTTAAAAAGTGGGAGATTAATTTGTTTGAAAACTTTCCATGCTCCCAAAGACATTCCCCTGACTTTATCTCCCCTCACTCAGGGCAGTTTTATCCCTCAGCCCCCAAGGAGATAATGGATTCCCCCTTGCTGAAATTTTTACTCATTGGTTGGGTAACTATTTAGAAGGTGAGCTGTATAGACAATCTTATTTAGGTTTGGCCTGGACAATGTGACTTCTACAGTTCCCTACAAGTCAGATTGTATGATTCCCCTCTTGTTCTGCTATTCAAATTTCAAAGAATGAGGAAATGAAACAACTGGGAGAGAAACTATGAGGTAATGCAGGAGAGGCTGGGGTTTGATATCCTTGGCCAAGTCTCATAGTGGTCTTGAGCAAAACAAGGGAAGTTCTAGGCTTCATTCCTTCCACCCATAAAGAGACAAGCGCAGTGAGATTTTTCTCGTGGTTTTTCATGGTCCTAGAATACAGAGATAAAATCAAGGCATTGTTGTTTGAATCCCATGGAAAAATCCAAAAAGACTGAATATAAGACACAAAAGCACATGTGACAGGACTGAAGGATGGCACCAGTCACCACCATAAATTGGAAAACTACTCTTTGACTCCTAGACTCATCTCAGAAAGGCCCCCCAATGACGCTGGTGTTCTGAATTTCTGGAATAAAGTGATCAATCTAAATAATCAACATCACTAAGCCCCCGAAAAGATGTCATCTTCTATAAACTTCCTTGACGTGCTAGCGTTAAACCACAAGGGAAAGTAAGAACCCCCAAGTTTCTGAACAGCATTTATTCTGTGCTTGGCTACTCAGAATCCTTAGGGCAAAAAGTACAACAAGATGTGTTGGGAAGGGAGCAAGGACACTTATCTCTATATGATGGGTTACCTGAATCTTTGACATAAAGCAGATCTTTCAGTCTTGCTTTGGTCCAAAGCAATAACCCTATGATGATTGCAAGGGATCCCAGAACTTAATGGATATTTTGGGGGAGGAGGCTGAGGGTCCCCAATAATTCATGCTCCTTTTGCCCCTGTTACTATACCCTAATGGATTATAATTGACTCCCTGAATTCCATTGGAGTCTCTCTGGATCAGGATGAGGAACAGGGAAGGACTACAGCCAAGAGATCTCTATTCAGGGAAACACTAGAAGTTTTGAACCAATAATTTGGTAAAACCTCTCTGAAATCTACTAAAACACCTATCATAAAGACACAAGATAACCATAGTGAATAAAGTGCTGGTCATATAATCAGGAGACCTGTGTTCAAATGCAGGTGGCTATTGTTTCATTGATCCCTCCCTCAGATTCCTGATTTGTAAAGTAAGGATAAGAAATACATTTGCTACTTATGTTGTTGTAAGTTGTTGTAAGAATAGTACCTTATAACCTTAAATGGATAAGGACAATCAAGTCAATTCAACAAGCAATTATTAGGGATCGGATCTGTTATCTCACCTATGGAGAGAACTCCCAGGTGAGGAGACTCTCTTTATCTTCAATTCAGTACTTTCCCTGTGACTAATATTATATTATTCTTATAAAGTTGATTGGGGTACTGAAAGGAAGAGGGATTTTCCTAGGGCAGGGCTGAGGAACTTGTAGCCTTGAGGTCACGTGTGGCCTTCCAGGTCCTTGAGTGCAACCTTTTGACCGAGTCCAAATTTTACAGAACAAATCCTTTTATTAAGGTGATCTGTTCTGTGAAGTTTGGAGTCAGTCAAAGAGCTGCACTTAAGGACCTAGAGGGCCACGTGTGGCCTTGAGGCTGCAGATTCTCCACCCCTGTCCTAGGGTCACAAAGCTAGTATGAAAGCTTAAACTTGAATCTTCCTCACTCTAAGTCTAGTTTATCTGCTTCATCGTGTTGCTTCTCATAAGCCTTAAAGTACCGCAGAGATAGGAACTGTTATCACCAAGAAAATCTTGTCTTAAACACTGCATTGATCAACAGTACCTGGCATATCACAAACACTCAACAAATGCTTGCTGGCTCACTCTATCTATCCATCCATCCATCTATCCATCCATCCATCCATCCATCCATC